>NW_022991582.1:0-360724 GCF_902827175.1 Gymnodraco acuticeps
AGACCGAAATATCTCCTGATTTTATGATTGCACTTGTGTTGTTGAACTGTTTGTCAATACAATAAAAGGAATTGAACCGTCTTTTTCCAGACCTGCAGAGAGGCCGACCTCCTCTGTTCCCAGCCGAGGGTTCTCGTTCCTGGGATGTCTTTTCAGGAAAACCCCGAAATGTACCGAGCAGAAACCCAAATTCCTGGAGTCTCCTTCCCGGCTCCTACGAGATCATCCTCTGTGTGGACTTCATTGAGACAACGGGGTAAGACCGCTGTGTGTTTTAACTGTGTGAATCAAACGTGTGGTGTGGTGTGTGTGGTGTGTTTCCTGAACGGTCGGTGTGTTTGTGAAGCGGAAGCAAAAACTGCAAGCAGGATCTGGTCAAGAGCTGGCAGGAACGGAGTAGGTGACGTTCGATGTGAGGAAGCTCAACGTGGGAGATTTCTGTGGGTCGCTCGGGAAAAGGTCGCGCCTATTCCAGGTAACACAACGTAGAAAACAACGCCTATTGTGTGCAAAATCCACTTCTCCATGTCTCTCTAATCAACATGTGTCCCCTCTTCTTCATGTCCTTCTACATCAATAGTGTCCCCTCTTCTTCATGTCTCTTCTACATCAACATGTGTCCCCTCTTCTTCATGTCTCTTCTACATCAACATGTGTCCCCTCTTCTTCATGTCTTCTACATCACCATGTGTCCCCTCTTCTTCATGTCTCTTCTACATCAACATGTGTCCCCTCTTCTTCATGTCTCTTCTACATCAACATGTGTCCCCTCTTCTTCATGTCTCTTCTACATCAACATGTGTCCCCTCTTCTTCATGTCTCTTCTACATCAACATGTGTCCCCTCTTCTTCATGTCTCTTCTACATCAACATGTGTCCCCTCTGTGGAAAGAGACTCTGAAAGTTTCAGGAACAAAGATTCTCTCTTTTTGATCCATTTCTATAAAAACCTGTCTGAAAATGAGCTGATCAGATTTTGGACACTTTATGATGTCATAACGATTTTTTGGCTTGAGTAACCATTAGCCAATCACCAACCAAGGTAACCCCCCCCCCCCTTATCACCTGAATCTCCTCCTAGAGCACCATTGAGTTCTTTGTAACCAAATGTCTCTCAGAGGGGCGTGGGGAGGGGCTCCTTATTTTCATCTAAAGTAACAGACAGAGAATCAGCACTTTGGAAACAGGGCTGAAACAGAGGGGATTATGGGTAATGCTGCAATGATCTGTTTGGTGTTTCAGCCAACCAGAGACATGTTTTGTATATATCTGAGACCTGTGATATATTGATGAAAAACAGTATAATAGGGGACCTTTAAGTAAAATACAATACAGGACCCTAGAATATTCTGTGACAAGTCTTTGTTTCTCTGTGAAGGACACGGGAATGGTCGGATAAAAGTGGCTCCACCTTCCGCTACTGGAAAACAGGACAGCCTGATAATGATGGGCGAAGTCCGAACTGTATTGCAACTGATCTGGGCAACAATGGCCTGTGGTCCGATGAACTCTGCAGCAGAAGGCTCCCTTTTTTCTGCTATGAACTACATGGTGAGTGTTTAACTAAGTTTTGCTGAACGCGACCTTTGCTTGTGGTTCAGTGGTTATTGTTTTCCTAAAGAAACCATTAATGGAGAGAATCCCTTGATACAATATGTAACCCTCAGAAGAACACATTTCCAAACATTTACACAGCAACATTTCTCCTAAAATAAGAGCTTCTTATACAAACTGTTCGAAGCAACATCTGTCTGTTATTTTATTATTTATGAAATATATTGCAGATGAAACTCCAGTACAAATATCATCTCATCTGAGCTTCCTTCAACCAAAGAAGTGGTTCAAACAAAAACCGTATCCAGTGAGTTAGATCATTCTTATTTCTTGCCAATTGGAATTACATTTCCCCTGTGAATACCTATTTCCCTTTTGCAGGTGAAACTCAAAACAACTATTTTTGTTTCCCACCACAAGTCAAGTCAAATAACCACCATGAAGGTACACTCAACCAGTACAGAGAGAACTTCTCCTGAGCAGCTTTCAACTCTGGGGCAAACAACATCCCTTCCTGGTGAGAGACATGAGTAAAATCAATGGAAGCATGTCAGTTGGGTCAGAGTGAGGTTAAATAAGTTACTTCACTTTCATGTAATCGGTGGTAGTGGTCATACCTTGTGAATAACATGCACTATTTTTGCTCATCCAACACAACATATAAAATGAGTCCATGCTTTCAATTTGCAGACCGAACCCCTCTTTCCACCAGCCAAACAGTGACTACAAATATAAGAACCACAACTATGCAATCCACCACAGATCTAGTCACTACTGAGATGACCACATTTGAGCAGCCCTCAACTAAAGAAGTGGAACAAACGAGAACCATTTCAAGTAAGTGAATCCGTTTTCAGTGTTATTGATGCGGTTCAAATCGGAACCATCCAATATAAATATTTGAAAAAAGAATAAACTCATAACAACTATTTTTCTCTACCACCACAGCGACTCCAAGTCAGATAACCACCATCAAGGTACACTCAACCAGTACAGAGAGTACTTCTCCTGAGCAGCTTTCAACTTTACAGTCGTTGCAAACAACATCCCTTAATGGTGAGAGAACATTAAGTATGCCTGCTAATTCTGAATGTAGTCATGATAAGAGAAAACCTCACATCCACAACTCTTCAATGAGTCTCTTTACCTAATTTGACAATTTCTAGTTTTTAATGCTGAAATGTAATGTTATTGTTCTATTCATTTTTGACAAAGTTTGTGCCAAGTCAACTTTATTCCCTTAAACAACCCTTCAAAAACCTTTATAGGTTCTCACAGCTAAGCATAAGTCTTGCTAAGACTTTGTAATTGTGTTTTAATACATGTGTGTTCACAGGCAAACATATCATCAACATCAGAGTCAAATTCACCTCTACGTCACAGCTGAGTGAAGACGACATCAACAAGCTGGTGCAAGTGCAGGTAAATAACAAAGAATGCCAATCCCCATTCAGTTTGTAAGTTAATGTTGAAATGACTTTATTTAGGTTTTTTATCCATAAATTAATCAGTGTAATTATCCATTGTTCGAATAATTATTGCTAAATTAAATTCTTTGTGCTTTGTCAGTTTCGCAATCTACTGATAGAAAAAGGACTTCCTACAAACATCGAGGTGGGCTTGAAGAGAACGCTGAGAATAACAAAAAACGGACTTAGACGGTGGTATAAATGAAGAACCAGCAACGATTTTAGAAAGGAGAGGCTGAAATCTTGCTTTGATTATTTTTGTTCTTCGACCACACACCAAAGTATTAAACAAAAGATAATGTAGATAGAACATTGTATAACTCTACTTAACTTGTTTTTTTATAATTTTTTTATTTGAGAATGTCAGTTCGGTTTCTATGTAACGTTGAATCAGTTTTTTCCACAATAAATTGACTTTGTTTTTATTGTTTATAATACACCATAACATTGTGTTTATTCTCACTTTTTATTTGTTTAAGGTTAGCATATTAGCATGTATTCAATACTTTACACACAGGTCTAAGGAGACATAACAAATACACATTTCTTCAATATTCAGATATTCATAGGGGACATTTTCCTGAACTCCTTCCAAGTTCTTAGAAATAAGACATATATATAATTTTAGTTAACCGTTTTTAGCAAATCCTCCAGGAGAGAATACTGCATTTAGTAGGGACGTTTAGCTGTGAATTTACAGCAGGACAATAAGGGGTAGGACTCTTATATCATAATAAAAGAACATGTCACTCAATGTAGTTGGATAAATTACTGTTCTTACTAGGGTCAATTCATCGTTGGTTTTGGACCTGTCATGGAATTTGTTGACCATACAAAATATATTTAACTGACATTCAGTGGTTTGCATATTGTGGTAAAAATAAATCTTTACAATTTTGTAATTTATCAGTGATAAACTGATACACTGTGGACAAGACAAACACATTTGTAGTTTTAACTTGAACACCCCCCCCCGAGCTTAGACAAACATTGGCTTACAGTAACCAAATGTGATTTCCATACATCATGACACGTACACACACACACCACAACACACCACACACACACCAACACACCACACACACACACCAACACACACCAACACACACACACACACACACACACACACACACACACACAACACACACACACACACACACACACAACACACACACACACACACACACACACACACACACACACACACACACATGTATACATAACTTCAGGGGACAGTACATTGACTTACATGCATTTCCTGGAGACTTATCCTAACCTTAACCATAACATGCCTAACCCTAACCCTAAACCTTACCCTTAACCTAACCAAGTCTTCACCCTAAAATTAATGATTCCCCTTATGGGGACCTCAAATTTGTCCCCATAAGTGAAGCCAGTCCCCACACGTGACTATGTAAACAGATGTAGGTCCCCACAAGTATAGTAATGCTAGGCCACACACACACACAACCACACACACAACACCACACCACACACACCACACACACACACACACACACACACGTTGGTTTTTCTGTCCTTGGGAGGACCGACATATTTGCAATAAGGTATTCCCTAGCCCTTTATCATCACATGTACATGCTTAACCCTAACTCTGATTTTAATGTACTCTCAATCATAAAACCAGGTTATTTGAAGATGATCCAAAAATGTCTTCACTCATCGTGTTAAACTCTCCTCATAAAGATGCAAAAACAAAAACACTGATTGTGAGAAAGAAAGCACCACTTTGACAAAGCTTCTCACTCAGACTGAAGTGTACTTATAAAAACAAAACCACTTACTTGTGGTCATGGCCTGGAGGTCACCGAGGTCCGGACCTAGGTCATTTTTTCGAAGTGTATATAATAAAACTTGTGAAATAACTGCACATAATTAACAGGGTTCTTTGTAACACTTCCATTACTGGCGGGGGGGCGCTGCACAACTAAGTAGCCTATTAAAGCAAACAGAAGAAGACGACATTCATTTATCAACAAACATATAATGTATAATAAGAACAGATAAGATGGACACAAACCCACGGACGAACTAGAGGTGAACAGCAAACAGCAGTTTGATTTTGGTGGCAGTAGGACCACCCTGGACAAAGTTATAGGGGGGGGGGCCAAATCCGGCAGCCCCAACACCTGGTCTGCCACATGTGGAGTGTGTAGTTTCTCAACTGCTGAGCCCAGAGTAAACAATATTGACATATTTGTGTGGGATACATTTGATCAATTTAAATTAACATTACAATAGCCTACTGTATAATATTTTAAACCCAGACTTACCTCTCGTCGTTCAAACACCAACTCTATTTTGGAGTTCATGCAAGGCTTTGTCATTTTACCAAAGTCATTTAATGCAAAACGCATCCTTTTGTGCAGATTTGGTAACAAGTTGTCCTCGGGCATCGGGTACTTTAACTAGCTCCTTTGGTTGTTTTCGTGTTGCTTTGGTTATGTTCCAAAACAAATTCTTAAACATTTGATTGAATTAAAATAATTTTTTGTGTGTATGACTAACCGGACATTTACAACCAATTACAACTGTTTAATGAAATGAGACTAACTATTGATTGACCGTCTGTCGGAATCTTTTACATCAAAAGGTTCTCAGCTTTTAAAGAGGCCCTATTGTGCTTTTGGGGTTTCCCCTCTCCTGTAGTGTGTTGTATAGGTTTTTTGTGCATGTAAATCGTCTGCACAGTGGCGTTTCTATATGTGCAAAAGTGGTGGGGCACAAAAAACTTAGATGTCTATAGCTTCTGCAGTGAGGTTCATTACTGGCGAGGCACTGGCACTGACTCTTCAGGTTTACAAATATTATATTTTGACCTAAATCAAAATATATATATTTTTTCAAAAGCTTTTTTGTCTGATGCTTCAATTAATTTTAACAGACAGTTCAACAGAAGGATACCCAAAAAATGTAATTTTATCATTTAAATATTGAATTGTTCTCTCTTAGTAAGATCCCATTTTCAATAAAATTGTAGTCTTACCTTGACTTGAAGATGAAGTCCATTTGCCTATCCTTCTGGACAAAAATCTCTATTACTTTTTTGTAAAAGTCCTCCTTATGTTCTTGTAGTTTCAAAAGTCTATCATAAATCTAATCGATAGATTTATGATTCGAAAATGATAAAAGTAGGATATTATCTGGCTGAACAAAACGTGCATTTATCTAACAGCTACGTTTCCCACAGATCTTATTTTGAGCTATTTTCTAAAATCCTATGGAGAAATCTCATTGCTTTTTTGTGGAGGGAAGCCATGCGCAGTTTACTTCCTGGTTTTAGGACGCGTCTCTCTCCTCCTCTTCACACACCACACTTTTCGCGGCAGACGTACTTACAGCCAATCAGCTCTGAATTATGTGAGATGACGTATGGTGGGGATGGTCATTATTTTTTGCTACACACATTAAATAGGAAAATACTCTCAGCATGCGCAGTGTCGTTTTTACAGTCACTGTTCACTTAGACAGTGAGAGGGAGGGGCAGGATTGGGTTTTGTCCCACATGGCTGTAAACAGCTCAATAGGCACACACTGTAGACACTAATTAGAAGAACACAGACTAAAACAGCAATGTACAGACGAATCAGATGATTAAACATGATCTTAAAATATATTTATATATATTTTAATTTTTTTTGCATTTTGTTGTAATCATTATTTTAATACTTTCTGCTGACACTAGGTGGGGCTGCGTCTGCAAAGGCTAAAATCCCAAAGTTTCTCTTCCACACACAGAAGTATGTAAAAACGCCTCCATTGGACTCATTTGTTTACTTCTGTAATATATTGAAATCAGTAGGTAACACTAGTGCTTCTATTGCCTAGCACAGTGGTTCCCAACCTTTTATCCCAAGATCCCCCCAAATGACTCCTTTTGGAAGTTGCGCCCCCCCACACACAAGAGGGGGCGCAACAGCGGTAATTAACGTTTAAAAGTCTCAAAAATGCTACAACTACTGTCACAAACTGGATGAATGTGAAGCATTTTGTTAAAGGAGGATGAAAGTGTAATTAAGGAGCACTATTGGAATGACTTTGATGGTTATTGGACTCAGGATTAATTCATTTGGATTCCCGCTGTATGAAGAAATTAAAGGACGGCGCGGAAGTGGAAACAATTCACAAAGGGATCAAACTGTTTAAAACACATGCTCAAAGTAAACTGGATTTTGCAGATTTATGTGGATTCAAAAGTCGTAAATAATCTACAAAATGGAGGAGACCGATCGATCGGAGGGAGCAACTGTGACCAATAATCCAACTGAAACCGGCATGGACAATGACTATGTTTTTAAAATGTGCTTATCCAGAAAAGCCCCAGGTAGGGAACCACTGGCCTAGCACATTGTAGGTAGGTGATAGGCTAAGGGGCGGGACATATCTGAGTGGTTGTCCAAACACAACAGAGCCGGCCAGCTAACCAATCAGAGCAGACTGGGCTCTGGTTTCAGACAGAGGGTGAAAAGAGGTGCCATGTCACGGAGACACTACATACTGATATACACCTGAACATCAGCAGGAGAGGACTCTTTAAAGTAGAGACACTACATACTGATATACACCTGAACATCAGCAGGAGAGGACTCTTTAAAGTAGAGACACTACATACTGATATACACCTGAACATCAGCAGGAGAGGACTCTTTAAAGTAGAGACACTACATACTGATATACACCTGAACATCAGCAGGAGAGGACTCTTTAAAGTAGAGACACTACATACTGATATACACCTGAACATCAGCAGGAGAGGACTCTTTAAAGTAGAGACACTACATACTGATATACACCTGAACATCAGCAGGAGAGGACTCTTTAAAGTAGAGACACTACATACTGATATACACCTGAAAATTAGAGCATTAAGGCCCCTTTAACTCTCTGTTGTCTGATGTGCGAGCATTACTCGGAAAATATTTATTTTAACAAAATGGGCTTTTTCATTCCTCTTTTTAAATGTGTTTATTTTTATTCACAATAAGTATTAGAAACATTTGAAGGGGCAAATGATACATATGTCTGATCTCATAATGCATCTTAAATAATCAAGTATTAACCATATTAGTCATGCATCATTTTGAAATGCAAAACAGGCTAGCTTATCTCTTTCATTTTGTGACAATTAACTTCTTAATTTAACAGTACATGGCAAAAAGCAACTAATATACAATGCTTTTCTTCCAGTTACATTGAGTAAATCAAAACAAAGAGGTTTAAGGTACTGCATTTATTTACGCAAGTACACAAATAAGTTCACATTGTTTCAACTACTCCCCCTTTACATATTTATCTGTCAATAGAAGGCTTGAAAAACAAGGCCCAAAATGTAAAGGTCAATTATATTGAGGATGACTTCAGATATTTGGGCTTTATATTGGAGTTTTTACAAGCCAGTAAACAGGCAAACTCTCCTGCAGCACATTTCTAAACTCAGCTATTCACAAAGGCTCCTACACAGAAAACGAAAGAGGATTAAAAACAAATAAAATCTATATTTAAAAACCGACACTAAATGCACAAGTCAAACTGAAATTAGATACATTTCATTACTAAAAAATCATAATGTTGTTCACATATTGAACTTAAATTGCCAAAAAAAAGTACGTTACATGTAAAATGTTATGACACCTTGCTTAGACACTGTCTATTTTAGACTTATAGTATAGTATATTCTTACACACAACTAACATTTGAGTTTGACATCAACTTTATAAATGTCTCTCTGAGAGGGTTACTTAAACATTGCAGAATGTATACAAGTGAACAAGCATGTACAACTAAACAAGTTAATTCAATGGGAGGTTGTCATGGTTGTTTTTGTTGTCCGGACATCTTCCAGTTGATCTTGAAATCAGTGATTCCCATGTCTCTCATCTTTGCCTCCAGCTAAGAAACATACACAAATACCAGGAGTTACATTTGTCCCAACTTGAAATCCAGCCCACTCATACGCTAAAGTTCTTATATATTGTTAATAACTACGGGAGTAAACTGTTATAAATGCAAATATGAAACAAGATGTATTATTCTCACCTGGATCACGATTTGTTGTTGAACGGCTGGGTCACTCATGTCAAAGTCAGCACTGATCCTCACAAACGTCTTCTTCTTAAACGCTGGAAAATAGTGGTAATGTTATTGAATTTTATGATTTTAGAAGCCCTAGTATTTGTTCATTGTTCTAGTAAATTGACTTTAATTAAGTGACTTTAAGATGAATTGTATCCATCCAAGGCAGACAATGGTTCAGGTTTATCCTAGGGATGGGTATCGAGAACCGGTACTAAGTCAATACCGGTACCTGATTGGACGGTATCGGTATACCGGTAAGCCGCTGGACAAACGGTGCTGCTATCGGTATAGAGTGGCGAAGTCACGCCCATCTACTTCCGGTCCATGGGACCTTATTTCGAAAAAATAATGTATCGAAGTCAATGGAAAGAGAAAACGTATCTTTCGATCCCGTTTGAATTGTGCCATGAATTACACATATGATGTTTGTCAATCTTAAAAAATAATTTCCATGTCAAAAAGTCACAGTTTGTCGTAAAACTGTTGAAATATAAGACTATGAAAATATGCAACTATAAAGACTACAAATCCCAAAGTCGCGTAAGTGATGTCACAATTGTTTTCCTCCACTAAGAGATATAAGATCAGCGCCATATAGATAGAATCGATCTATATGGCACTGGCTAAGATAAGATAACTTTAACAAGATGCCTGTGTGCTTAGTACCAGGTTATTATCATACCAGCAATGGGTCTTGCTTGTTCTTTCGCTTCCCGTCTGATGAAAGGACCAGGAGTGGCTGGATCAAGTTAGCTACCTAGCTAGTAGCTAGCACGTTGGTTAGCATTACAGCCGTGTCATTTTGATTAGCCTTAACATGAAGTAACATTAAGTAACCCAACATGTTAAACAGTAAGAGTAGTAGTCATATTTCGTGAACCCTCTGAAGAGTTCATTGTGGTGATAGTGAGGGTAGTCAATCGTTTTGTTGACAAGGACAGTAGTGACGGCCATCTTGGTGACGTGTGTTGTTCTGCTAGACCGGAGATGTAGTTCATTGAGCGTTTCACACAAACAAATGTGTTACTTCACAGTTTTACGACACATTTTATTTTTTTTGACTTGCAAAATTATCTTTTAAATTGACAAACATCATATGTGTAATTTGTGGCACAATTCAAACGGGATCGAAAGATAATCTTTCTCTCTCCATTGACTTCAATACATAATTTTTTCGAAATAAGGGCCCTTTCTCATTTCATCAAATCCCCCTCCTCGACTCCTCGACTCCTCCGGTAGTGACCCGGAAATGAATTTTAGCGCGCCATGTTGAAGGACATCTCATTTCTCTAAATGCACTTCGAGGATCGAGCGTCGAGGAGGCTCAGCTATAACCGAGGATACACTGATGGGTCCTCCACGGTTCTCCACGGCTCCTTCGTGGATGCATTTCCGGGAACAGAGATGTTTCAAAGAGTCGTGACGCACGGCCGGACTTATCTCAGCCAATGACAGCTCTGCATGCATCCCCTGGATATTATTTTATTAACTGCTCTCATCGCAACGCGATGTTTACAGTGAGAACAGCTGTGAGGTCCGTGCAGAAAGCAGAGCCGTGTGTATAATATATATCACTCAGTATAACAGACCTACATTATTCTCTTTATTTGCTTTAGTTTAGTAGATATCTACAAACAAAGAGTTGATATTTTTCTAAGACCATTTAGTGCTTCACATAATAAAATACACAACGGCTGTAGCCTGATTATGCTTTAGGAGCTGTAGGTGTGTGTGGTAGTGTGTATGTGTGTGTGTTGTACAGTGTGTAGGTGTGTGTGGTACAGTGTGTGCAGATGCAGCGGACAGACAGGTCTCAGTTGGTTTGGTGTCCTCTGCTTACTTTTAATACTTGTAAATAAAACTTTTGGCCCGTAATATTTATTTCCCTCATTGTAGCGACCAGAGAGGGGGGGGATATATCCAGTCGCTGATAGTGTTACGTTATTATGAGAGTGCTCTGTTTGATTCTGAAATGGTATATATTTATATAAATATATATGTGTGTGTGTGTGTGTGTATGTGTGTGTCCACATCTGTAGCCTGTTATTGTCTCATTATACCGCACTGTGAATGAATTAAAAGTAAATATATAAGTCGTCATGAACACATCTGTCCATCAGACAGAGGGCTGCTGTGCCTCCTGTCATCATTAATGGACGTCTCTTTAAAATGACCGCTCAGAGGAGAGGAGTTCTCATTTCTCTAACCGCCTGCTGCTTACCCTCCTCTCTCCTCGGTTCCCCTCCTCGACTCCTCCGTTCGCATCTCCTGTGGGCGGGACTAAGTCTCGAGGATAGGAGTCGAGGAGGGAGTTAGAGAAATTAGAAAGGGCCAAGGTCCCATGGAGGTCCACCGGAAGGGGAGGGACTTCGCCACCCTATATCTGTTACGTCTACTTTCCTTAGTTTTACTTTAAACCATTCTGGTTGGTTGGGAACCTTCATCTTGTGTGATGTATCCTGTTTGAGACCCCTCTGATTGGCCACTGTAAATGCCACTCGTCATCTCTCTCAACAGCGCTCTTATTATTGTTGTGAGACTCCCGCAGGCATGGCGGACAGAGCGAAGCGATCGAAGGTCTGGGTGCGCAAAACAAATGCCTCTTTTCATCCTCTGTCTGAGGGAAAACCCCAACAAGCATGATAGGGCGAGCCAGGCCCCTTTAAGTTATTTATTTATTTGTGTCTGCTTCTGAGAAGCTAATGTATAAGTTATACAGTTATTCCTGCAAGAAAATTACAATAAAATGACTGTTTAATCTTCACATCTTGTATTCATGTCTATAATTTTGAGCACCAAATTATTGAAAAGTATCGATAAGAGTATCGAAAAATACCGATACCTATAAGCAGTACCGGTATCGGTATCGATAAAATCCTAACGATACCCATCCCTATTTATCACAGAAACAAACGTGTGCATTTCAAATATATTAACAAATAGCTGGGTACCTGGCACTTTACATCAAATCCATATACTCTATATACATGTATTAAATAAACATACTCAAGGTAAACAATAATGCATGTCAACAATGTGAGTGGGGATACAAACTATGTTATTATTTTTCATCATCAGTTAATCAAACAATTATATTTTTAATGAATTGAATTTAATATTTATGGTGCACCAAATCCTTTCATTTAAAAAAAACTGTACTAGTGGGTTATCTGTCGCAACCATTTTAGTTTTGTTTAGACTCTCTAAATACGCACTATTTTTGTGTTTTTCAGACTCTCTAAATAACCCTAAGCCCTAGGATTAATGTTTGTTATTTTGAAAAATGAAAAAGTTCTGATGGAGGAGCCAGCTACCCACTATTAAAAAGTGCCAAAAACAAATTGATTTATTGTCTGACCCCCTGTAGCACTTACTGTAGCAGAGAAACATAGATTTGGTGTCGCAGGACCTGGCGTTCCATTTCCTGTCGGAAACATGAGCGCAGTTGGGACCCTCTCCTAAAAGGGGTTGTTCCTGAGACAAGTATCTGAACGAGGAGTAACTCCCGTCTGACCACTTCCAGGAGTCTTGAAAGAGGCCGATCCAGGCCAGCTTTCCTTCCGGCACCATGCTCTGGACTTCCTGGTTCTCCGCCTGGTTTCTCACACTGAGCAGGTCTGTGTGGTGTTTCCTACAGTAGCTGTGAGCGTCGGCCCAATTCATAGCTGTTTCCACGAGAATCTTGCTTTTGAGTGCACCTGTTCTGCCTGTGAACACAGAAAGAATCATGATGCACCAAAACACAACGAAAACCTACTCGTTCCTGGAATAAAAGAGCATTAGCTTTGAATAAATGTTGATGTGTGCATAATATTTTCCTTCATATTACCATCAAAGCATAGGAAGAAGTTAAGTAAGTCACATTGCAGGTCTCTCCATTCTCCCGTGTGTTGTATGCCTGCACAGTCCTGGGTGGCCCTCTCCAGATTGGGTTCACCAGCACCCCAGTTCCTGAACTCAGCTTCACTCGCTCCATAATAACCTGACAGAGACCACCTCCAGGTAGCAACGTCTTCATACAGCCCAATCCAAAAGTCTTTTTTGGAGTAATTCTCCATCTTTTCCATGACCCTATACATGTCCTGAACGTCGTTGATGGTGGCCAGGTCAGTGTACTTCTCTCTGCAGTAGCTCTGGGCTTCAAACCATGTTTTGGGTTCATCAGGAATGAGAATGTAGTCTCGTCCACAGGACACATCGGAGCAGTAATCTTTAACTGTAATTTGAATAGAAAATACGGGAATGACGTAGTCAGAAAGTACCAGTATGAATGCCTGTTACACATCATGCTCGATTCAATCAGTAAAAATGTAACGAGGAACATTTTACATTTTCATTCAGTAGATGATTTGATCTTTGGTTTTAACAAGATACTGATAGATGACAGTATCGTCTGCAAATGGTATGAGCCTTACAATCCTGGTTGGATGTTTGTATTGTAAAGAGATTGTAATACAGCGTTATATGTTTACCATGGGGCGGGGGCAGCTGAGGGAATCTGTTTTGAAGATTTTCCAAAGTGCTATAGACCTCCACCTCGCACAGAGGCGTTGCTACGCCATGATGGATCACAGTCACATAGCGACCCACAATCCCACCGCAATCCAGGGTCATCAAAGAATATGCATTACTGGAGATGACCTCACAGCTGAAAAAGATAAAGAAGAAGAAGTATATGAAACTTTGCTTGATTTACCTTTAAACTTAATTTATATAATTTCAAAAAGTGTTCTACCCACGAGACAAATTATGAGAAATAGGTCGAGCTATGCATTCCTCCAACATTGTCCAACTATATATCACCTTGTGTCATCTACACGGACATCGTAACTGAAGCAGCAGTTGGAGCTGTAGGCGAGTTGGACTGCAGTCACACTGTAAGGAACCAGTAGATCCACTGTTACCCACGGACCTGGCTGCTCAATGGCTACGCTGCAGGTGGAAGACTGATTGCCATCAATGACTTTGCTGGCTACACTGTTTTCCAGACTTGAGGAAGAATGAAAAGCCAGTCCTCTCAAAGCCACGTTTTCTAGTGAGGGTCAAACAGAACCAAGAAAAGCATTCTTTACTGGAAGAAATATAACAAAGGCTTCTGTTTAATGTCAAGTAAACAATGCAGTCTGGAAATTTATGAGAAGTCTAAACAGCCATTATCATTTGGAGCTTACCAAGCAGAGTACCATACACCTCTACTTCACAAAGAGTCAAAGTCTTCTGTAGACCAGGAAGGTAAACATGTACGAAGCGTCCTTCCATTATTCCACATTGGTAGAATGTATTTCTGCTCTCCCTCTGAAACGAAGATGATGGCACACCTGAAAGAAGGAGGATGTTAAAAGGGAGAATAAAGGTCACCTATTATGCAAATTCCACTTATTCACGTCTTTTCTACATCAACATGTGTCCCCTCTTCTTCATGTCTCTTCTACATCAACATGTGTCCCCTCTTCTTCATGTCTCTTCTACATCAGCATGTGTCCCCTCTTCTTCATGTCTCTTCTTCATCAACATGTGTCCCCTCTTCTTCATATCTCTTCTACATCAACATGTGTCCCCCTCTTCTTCATGTCTCTTCTACATCAGCATGTGTCCCCTCTTCTTCATGTCTCTTCTTCATCAACATGTGTCCCCTCTTCTTCATATCTCTTCTACATCAACATGTGTCCCCTCTTCTTCATGTCTCTTCTACATCAACATGTGTCCCCTCTTCTTCATGTTTCTTCTACATCAACATGTGTCCCCTCTTCTTCATGTCTCCTCTACATCAACATGTGTCCCCTCTTCTTCATGTCTCTTCTACATCAACATTTGTCCCCTCTGTGGAAAGAGATTCTGAAAGTTTCAGGAAAAAAGATTCTCTCTCTTTTTGTCCTGATCCATTTCTATAAAAACCTGTCTGAAAATGAGCTGATCAGATTTTTCCCAATTTTTTGTCTTGTGTAACCAATAGCCAATTGCCAACCAAGGTAACCCCCCCCCCCCCCCCCCTTATCCCCTGAATCTCCTCTAGAGCACCATTGTGTTCTTTGTAACCAAATCTCTCTCAGAGGGGCGTGGGGAGGGGCTCCTTATTTTCATCTAAAGTAACAGACAGAGAATCAGCACTTTGGAAACAGGGCTGAAACAGAGGGGATTATGGGTAATGCTGCAATGATCTGTTTGGTATTTCGAGCAGAACACTTCAGAGACATGTTCTGTATATATCTGAGACCTATAGTATATTGATGAAAAACAGTATAATATCTTTAATGCTATGCGGCAAGTAAGTTACTGTATCTTTTGTTCGTGCTTGTATCACCTCTGGTTGGTAACGTCCTTGCTGAGGCCGATGCGGACCTCCGCCCCGTTCAGCTGCTCCGAGCAGCAGTCTCCTGAGCTGAGGATAGACACAGCAGTTACGCGGTAGATATTCCTCAGGTCAAGTTGCCACCACGGGTTGTCTTGCAGTGCGACGGAGGCACAGGTTTCCAGAGCATCCGTCGGCCCAGGGTGTTCATCAATAGCCATATGTTGAGAAGTTTGTGTAGAAGCAGGTGCTGAAGACAGCGTAGCTATTCCTCTTGGTAAAACATTAGCTGGCAAGAGTGGTATAAAGGCAGTTATGACAAAATTAATGAAAAGAATCAGGTGGAAATTGGTGCTTTAACCATAGAAGCAATACTTAACCAAATTGTGTAAATGTATACTTCATGATGTTCCCATAAGAAACACTCCATCAGTTAATCAAGCTTGGATGCCATTGTTTAGTGACACATTACCTCCTGTAAGTTGGGTAGTGGTGTACACTTTGACCTCACACAGATGAAGATCTTTTCCTACTCCAGGGTTGATTATGTTGACGTAGCGTCCTTGCATGTGGTTACAGTTTTAGGTCATGGTAGCATTACTGGTCACGGTGATGACTGCACATCTAAATGAGGGTAAAAGGGACAGTTAGAAAATGCATATTGGCTAGCAATGGGTACCCATTATGTCACTATTTTAGGAACAAGATGCCTTATGCTGATTGGTTAAGGCCAAACTAAACAAAGTCGGCCCTACTTTATCCAGAGGAAAATATCCCACATGAACACAATGTCAGTGTGAATAATATTGTGAAAACAAAATGTCTTCTCATCACCTGGGATTGTTGTTGCCATTGTTCTCCAGTGAGTTACCAATGCGTATTTCTGCCCCATTAACCACATTGCCGCAGCAATCTGTTCTTCGAAGGACTTCAATGGATAAGATGTCATACGGACCCCGCATGTCCAATCTCCACCAGGGGTTACTATTCGTCAAAGAGCTAAAACAGCTCTGGTACAGACTATGGTCTGAATAAGGTTTGCCATCAATGGCTAAGCTTGGTCGATGGTAAATGTCGTACTGTGATGACGCCGCAGCCACTCCACCCAGAGCCACATTCACTGCAGTGTGAGCACAGTGACAAAGATTTATGTTTGCAATGCAAAATATGTAAAACATCTACACATGAAAGCCCTTAAAGGTCACCTATTATGCTAAATCCACTTCTTCATGTCTCTTCTACATCAACATGTGTCCCCTCTTCTTCATGTCTCTTCTACATCAACATGTGTCCCCTCTTCTTCATGTCTCTTCTACATCAACATGTGTCCCCTCTTCTTCATGTCTCTTCTACATCAACATGTGTCCCCTCTTCTTCATGTCTCTTCTACATCAACATGTGTCCCCTCTTCTTCATGTCTCTTCTACATCAACATGTGTCCCCTCTTCTTCGTGTCTCTTCTACATCAACATGTGTCCCCTCTTCTTCATGTCTCTTCTACATCAACATGTGTCCCCTCTTCTTCATGTCTCTTCTACATCAACATGTGTCCCCTCTTCTTCATGTCTCTTCTACATCAACATGTGCCCCCTCTTCTTCATGTATCTTCTACATCAACATGTGTCCCCTCTTCTTCATGTCTCTTCTACATCAACATGTGTCCCCTCTTCTTCATGTCTCTTCTACATCAACATGTGTCCCCTCTTCTTCATGTCTCTTCTACATCAACATGTGTCCCCTCTTCTCCATGTCTCTTCTACATCAACATGTGTCCCCTCTTCTCCATGTCTCTTCTACATCAACATGTGTCCCCTCTTCTTCATGTCTCTTCTTCATCAACATGTGTCCCCTCTTCTTCATGTCTCTTCTACATCAACATGGGTCCCCTCTTCTTCATGTCTCTTCTACATCAACATGTGTCCCCTCTTCTTCATGTCTCTTCTACATCAACATGTGTCCCCTCTTCTTCATGTCTCTTCTACATCAACATGTGTCCCCTCTTCTTCATGTCTCTTCTACATCAACATGTGTCCCCCTCTTCTTCGTGTCTCTTCTACATCAACATGTGTCCCCTCTTCTTCGTGTCTCTTCTACATCAACATGTGTCCCCTCTTCTTCATGTCTCTTCTACATCAACATGTGTCCCCTCTTCTTCATGTCTCTTCTTCATCAACATGTGTCCCCTCTTCTTCATGTCTCTTCTACATCAACATGGGTCCCCTCTTCTTCATGTCTCTTCTACATCAACATGTGTCCCCTCTTCTTCATGTCTCTTCTACATCAACATGTGTCCCCTCTTCTTCATGTCTCTTCTACATCAACATGTGTCCCCTCTTCTTCATGTCTCTTCTACATCAACATGTGTCCCCTCTTCTTCATGTCTCTTCTACATCAACATGTGTCCCCTCTTCTTCATGTCTCTTCTACATCAACATGTGTCCCCTATTCTTCATGTCTCTTCTACATCAACATGTGTCCCCTCTTCTTCATGTCTCTTCTACATCAACATGTGTCCCCTCTTCTTCATGTCTCTTCTACATCAACATGTGTCCCCTATTCTTCATGTCTTTTCTACATCAACATGGGTCCCCTCTTCTTCATGTCTCTTCTAAATCAACATGTGTCCCCTCTTCTTCATGTCTCTTCTACATCAACATGTGTCCCCTATTCTTCATGTCTTTTCTACATCAACATGGGTCCCCTCTTCTTCATGTCTCTTCTAAATCAACATGTGTCCCCTCTTCTTCATGTCTCTTCTACATCAACATGTGTCCCCTCTTCTTCATGTCTCTTCTACATCAACATGTGTCCCCTCTTCTTCATGTCTCTTCTACATCAACATGTGTCCCCTATTCTTCATGTCTCTTCTACATCAACATGTGTCCCCTCTTCTTCATGTCTCTTCTACATCAACATGTGTCCCCTCTTCTTCATGTCTCTTCTACATCAACATGTGTCCCCTATTCTTCATGTCTTTTCTACATCAACATGGGTCCCCTCTTCTTCATGTCTCTTCTAAATCAACATGTGTCCCCTCTTCTTCATGTCTCTTCTACATCAACATGTGTCCCCTATTCTTCATGTCTTTTCTACATCAACATGGGTCCCCTCTTCTTCATGTCTCTTCTAAATCAACATGTGTCCCCTCTTCTTCATGTCTCTTCTACATCAACATGTGTCCCCTCTTCTTCATGTCTCTTCTACATCAACATGTGTCCCCTCTTCTTCATGTCTCTTCTACATCAACATGTGTCCCCTCTTCTTCATGTCTCTTCTACATCAACATGTGTCCCCTCTTCTTCGTGTCTCTTCTACATCAACATGTGTCCCCTCTGTGGAAAGAGACTCTGAAAGTTTCAGGAACAAAGATTTTCTCTCTTTTTGATCCATTTCTATAAAAACCGGTCTGAAAATGAGCTGATCAGATTTTTGCCACTTTATGATGTCATAACGATGTGTTGGCTTGTATTAGCCAATCACCAACCAAGGTAACCCCCCCCCCCCTTATCACCTGAATCTCCTCCTAGAGCACCATTGTAATAGTATAATAGGGGACCTTTTTAAATGACATCCAAACATCAACTCTTGTTCGCACACAGGCTAAAAGTGTCCTGTCTCTCCTCAGCTCCTGCGACATCAAGTACACGGAGGGCGTGCAGTCCCTGAACTGGACCAAGATCATGAAGACCATCGTGGACGACCCCGAGGGCTTCTTCGAGCAGGGAGGCTGGTCTTTCTTGGACCCCGAGGGCGATGTACGTACACATAGAGAACACATTTCCCCTGTGCTGGCATCACTCCACTGGTTACCCGTTTCTTTTAGAGTCTTATTAACTATAAGCTTTACTTCACCTTCTCATCTCAGCGACTGCCTTTCTTTTTATGTTCCAACAAGAACCCTTTAGATCACGGGTGTCAAACTCAATTTCATCACGGGCCACGTTAGAATTATGGTTGCACTCAAAGGGCCGGTGGTAACTTTAAGATTATATAAATATATAAAATAATGTATTATTTCCTCTGCATTGGATTATTATCGGATAGGGTGATAACTTCATAATTAACTACGTCTGAAAGCAGAAGGCTTGGGCAAATAATTGCAAGTCTCTTCAGTGAGAATGTCACAAAATGAGATGCATTGTGGGACATGTAGTTTATGAGCAACGTGCTTCTGTAAAGCGGAACCTTATAATAAACGTATTATGTTCTTTGCAAGCTCTTGTGGGGCCGCATAAAATGAAGTGGCGGGCCGGATTTGGCCCCCGGGCCTTGAGTTTGACACCCCTGCCTTAGATCCTCCAGTGCCCTGCTTTTAGAAATGTCCCCGTGGATCTTAGAACAGCAAATCTTTTTAACATGGCTTTTAATTTGGGTTAACTTTAAATTCTCACCAGTATCATTGTCCATGTTTTGCTGTGTTTTGCTTTTATTTTACATTTTAAATTGCTTTATTTTAACATATTTTAATTTGTTGTCGGGTTTAATTCACGGGAATTTCATTAGGATCACTTTTGATGTTTTATCTTGTGCTGTATTCATTTTAATATTGTTGTTATGTTTTCTGTAAAGCACTTCGGGCTGCTTTGTGCATGAAAGGTGCAATACAAATAAAGATTATTATTATATAGCAAAGCACAAACAATCTGCGGAAACAAACGGGGAACATTTCGGGGCATTTCATTTGATTTTCCACGCAGAAAGAAATCGGAATACTTTTATTCGTTCCACAGAAAGGACATTTACATTTGTTACAACAGAAAAGACCCAAAGACAGCTTGATGTTACCTAAGAAGCATGCATACAAAATATATTAAAGATGAAAAAAGAAAATTACACAATTTACATAATCAGGGTGTCCGCGGGGTCTTAAAAAGCAAGGCTTAAATGAAGGCTATTAAAAAGTATTAACCGGCATCTTCCAAGGTATCACATTTTGTAGCTTGTTTTCAATAAGTATATAAATGGTCCAAAGAGGTTGTGTTCTACAGTCTGCCTGAATGTAATCATGGCGTAGGTGTGTAGTGTGATTCTGTGTAGTTTATTGATGGCATCCCGTTGGGTTTGACGTCATCTGAACAGGACATCGCACGCTCACTGCTTGATAGCGCGGAGGTCCGTTTACGCCGGTTGCTAAGCAACATCGTTATGGGGAAATGCAAGTTTGCGTCCAAACAGTTGGAAGATAAGGAGGAAGGACAATCAATACTGTATACAGTCAATGTGAGGTAAAGTGTGTCGCCAAGGTAACCGGTTAAAACTCAAAGTGGCGATGAGGTCTTAAAATTAGGGATGCACGATATTGTTTTTTTTAAACCGATACCAATAACTTCCTGCTTCTCAAGACCGATACCGATAACCGATAATAAAAAAATGTTTACGCCACTAATTATTTTAACGCGATTAACGCATGTGTATTTTTTTTCCTCGGCCGCCCCGTAGTTTCAGAGCGCATCGAGTTTAAAATACCATCTACAAGCTGATGCTGACAGCCCCGCTCCTGCCACCCGCTTGTGGCAGACCACACTTCCACGCTCACCGGCAGGCACCGACTGGCCATCTGGAGGACCGAGAGGGTGTGTGTATGTGTGGCCCGAGCGAGAGAGAGACCTTACGTGCATTGTTGTTGATAGCATCTGGTGCTAGCTAGCTGCGCTAACGGATATACGGAGCTGTTTAAATGAAAACAGAGGAGCGACATTTCGCCACAACTGCGCCGAGCACTTGACTTTATGTAGGAAGCCAGACAGTGGGACATTGTACGAAAAGTCAGCACACTCAGCACGGATAGTGCGCAACATGATTGCAGCGTCCAGGCAGCTCCGGTTCGAGCATATGCCTTGAGTTGCACATAGCTCCAACGCCCATACCACCGACGACATGTTTGTTTACTGTCCTGGCTTCACAGCCGCACACCATTTACGTCACAGCCAGGCATGAGTTAGGGAGCGCTGGATTTGTGTAAAACTCCCCTCTTCCTAAACCACTAATACCACAGTACTGGCAAAATGGGAGGAGCCGAGTGAAAAACAAGCGCCCCTCATCCCAATCCACCACCCCCGCAGTATTTCTTTCTTTTTTTTTTACCCAAAAAATATATTGTATATTATCGGGGCTATTAATACTGGTATCGGGTTTATCGGGATGACGTCATAATTCCTATTATCGGGCCGATAATTATCGTGCATCCCTACTTAAAATGTATGGAAAGGGTCTTAAAAGGTGTTACATTTGACTTCAGGATTCCTGCATATACCCTGATAATACACACCTGTAACAGTTCTGTAGTAAGTAAGTGTAAATATGCACATTGACATTGAATTTTGTCTCGTTGCACTGTCATCGCTACTACCTCTGCTTTCACCACTCTTATTTATAGTGTCTATTTTTTACTGCAGTGAGAGTTGCCAAAGAGATTTCGTTATACTTTGAATGATGACAAAAAAGATATATTCAGTGTTTCCCTTATATACAAATAGTGGCGGCGCAAATTAGTTTTTTAACAAGTGGCGCCCCCTAGTGCTCGTTTTGTGGATTTGTAGTATTTGTGTTACTGTATGTTCAATAAAGGTTTAATCTTGAGACACTGTATGAACTAGGCCTTTCTTGTGCTGGCAGACACATAGAAACATATTGGCGGGGCGCACTTCGCACTCGCTCACATTTTGCCTTCGCACCGCTGCTATGACTCCATCCTAGTGGAAACACTGATATTCTAGTTTGTGTTGAACAGCGGTGCGGACCAGATTTTCCTCGTTCTTGCTACACCGTTTTATTTCATTTATTTTTTTATCAAACAACACATTTGTATTTTTGTTTGTTCTCAGGGAAGCGGTCGGGAGGAAGACTCCGAGTCGGAAATAGAGGATGAAACATTCAACCCGTCTGGAGATGAAGAGGAGGAAGAGGAGGAGGCGGACAGTGACGAAGACTACGACTCGGAGACAGAGGACTCCAGTACGACTTTTTGATTTCTTTCTCCTTTTTCCAGCATGCCGCACCTTGCGAAAACACAAACAGTTTTTTTAATTGTTGCCGTTAGAAACCGTTCTCTTTGCAGTGATATTAGTTTACATGTATGTATTTTTTCTTGCAGATTACAGCGAGTCTGTCGGCAGCGAGGAGGAGAGCGGGAAAGACTGGGACGAGCTGGAGGAAGAAGCCAGGAGAGGTCTGTAAAGCTTTTCATGGCTAACATTCAGGATGTGTTGCTACATCAACATGTGTCCCCTCTTCTTCATGTCTCTTCTACATCAACATGTGTCCCCTCTTCTTCATGTCTCTTCTACATCAACATGTGTCCCCTCTGTGGAAAGAGACTCTGAAAGCTTCAGGAACAAAGATTCTCTCTCTTTTTGATCCATTTCTATAAAAACCTGTCTGAAAATGAGCTGATCAGATATTGGCCACTTTATGATGTCATAACGATGTTTTGTCTTGAGTAACCATTAGCCAATCAGCAACCAAGGTAACCCCCCCCCCCCCCCCCTTATCACCTGAATCTCCTCCTAGAGCACCATTGAGTTATTTTCAACCAAATATCTCTCAGAGGGGCGTGGGGAGGGGCTCCTTATTTTCATCTAAAGTAACAGAGTCCTCTCCTGCTGATGTTCAGGTGTATATCAGTACGTAGTGTCTCTACTTTAAAGAGTTCTCTCCTGCTGATGTTCAGGTGTATATCAGTATGTAGTGTCTCTACTTTAAAGAGTTCTCTCCTGCTGATGTTCAGGTGTATATCAGTATGTAGTGCCTCTACTTTAAAGAGTCCTCTCCTGCTGATGTTCAGGTGTATATCAGTATGTAGTATCTCTACTTTAAAGAGTCCTCTCCTGCTGATGTTCAGGTGTATATCAGAGTCTTTACTTTAAAGAGTCCTCTCCTGCTGATGTTCAGGTGTATATCAGTATGTAGTGTCTCTACTTTAAAGAGTCCTCTCCTGATGATGTTCAGGTCTATATCAGTATGTAGTGTCTCTACTTTAAAGAGTCCTCTCCTGCTGATGTTCAGGTGTATATCAGTATGTAGTGTCTCTACTTTAAAGAGTCCTCTCCTGCTGATGTTCAGGTGTATATCAGTATGTAGTGTCTCTACTTTAAAGAGTCCTCTCCTGCTGATGTTCAGGTGTATATCAGTATGTAGTGTCTCTACTTTAAAGAGTCCCTCTCCTGCTGATGTTCAGGTGTATATCAGTATGTAGTGTCTCTACTTTAAAGAGTCCTCTCCTGCTGATGTTCAGGTGTATATCAGTATGTAGTGTCTCTACTTTAAAGAGTCCTCTCCTGCTGATGTTCAGGTGTATATCAGTATGTAGTGTCTCTACTTTAAAGAGTCCTCTCCTGCTGATGTTCAGGTGTATATCAGTATGTAGTGTCTCTACTTTAAAGAGTCCTCTCCTGCTGATGTTCAGGTGTATATCAGTATGTAGCGTCTCTACTTTAAAGAGTCCTCTCCTGCTGATGTTCAGGTGTATATCAGTATGTAGTGTCTCTACTTTAAAGAGTCCTCTCCTGCTGATGTTCAGGTGTATATCAGTATGTAGTGTCTCTACTTTAAAGAGTCCTCTCCTGCTGATGTTCAGGTGTATATCAGTATGTAGTGTCTCTACTTTAAAGAGTCCTCTCCTGCTGATGTTCAGGTGTATATCAGTATGTAGTGTCTCTACTTTAAAGAGTCCTCTCCTGCTGATGTTCAGGAGTATATCAGTATGTAGTGTCTCTACTTTAAAGAGTCCTCTCCTGCTGATGTTCAGGTGTATATCAGTATGTAGTGTCTCTACTTTAAAGAGTCCTCTCCTGCTGATGTTCAGGTGTATATCAGTATGTAGTGTCTCTACTTTAAAGAGTCCTCTGCTGCTGATGTTCAGGTGTATATCAGTATGTAGTGTCTCTACTTTAAAGAGTCCTCTCCTGCTGATGTTCAGGTGTATATCAGTATGTAGTGTCCCTACTTTAAAGAGTCCTCTCCTGCTGATGTTCAGGTGTATATCAGTATGTAGTGTCTCTACTTTAAAGAGTCCTCTCCTGCTGATGTTCAGGTGTATATCAGTATGTGGTGCCTCTTTTCACCCTCTGTCTGAAAGCAGTCTCATACAAAGAAAATACGTTTGTGTTTTTATTGCAGTGCAATTTAATGTCCTTTTTTTTTAAATACATGAAATGTGAATCGTCTTTATTGTTAAACGTGCCATATTTTTCTGTTTTATAGCTGACAAAGAGAGCGTCTACGAGGAAGAGGACACCACCACCAACCCCAGGAAGAGAAAGATCCGCCCACCCCCCCCAAGCCGCCCCGCCGCCAAGAAGAAGCGACGGTCCTAAATGTCTCTTACAAACACACACGTACACACACACACACACACACACTGCCAAACCTAGACCTTTCATTAACCCCAAATGGCTCTTCTCACTCATACATTTACAAACACACACACTCAGACACACACACAATGTGTATATAGACGTAGACGCCCCTTATTTTTCGTGTTGGTCAGTGAAGTGTCATGTTGAAATGGTAGGAAAGAACGAGCGGTCACACACACTTCATTCATCACCCCCCCCCCCCCCCTTAATTCCTTCCATCTCCATCCACCCATCAGGTGTCATGTTTGTGTGTCTGTGTGCGTGCATGTGTGTTTAAATGGGTTTTTATTGCGAGCATTGTTTGTTTTCCGTTTGGAAAAAAAGATTTGTTTTTCTTAACTAATGGATAATAAAATGAAAAAAGGCTTGACATATCCTCTGCCAAGTGTTTTATATCAAATCTGAGAAACTCTCCTCGTGTACGTTTCACTTCCCCTCATGTTTTCTTCAATATTTGTTCAATTGAAGTAATAATATGGAATTTTTTTGAAGGGGGGGGACGGATACATTCTCTGATTTATTCTTCTTTTTAATGGGGATCGTAAACTTATGCGCACACACACACACACACACCACTTCCCTCGCACTTGTTCTCTGTTTCCCCCTTCCTTTTTTTTCAGTAGATTTGTTGTTGTACTGTTAATTCTGAAAATCCTGTTTTTTGTTTTTGTAATAAAATTAAAAGGAACTGTAGATTTGAATGCTCTTTTTCTTTGTCGGCACATTTGGAAACGTAACACTAGACTTGTTCAAGGGCTGCACAACACACACACACAGACACACACAAACGCGGGGTGACATTTCTGTGGCTGTTTTTACAGAAAGTAGAAAATGTGTCACCCTCGTCAATCTGCGTGGAAACCTCCTCGCACTCGGAATATATATTTTTTTAATGCTTTAACTTTTCAACTGTAATCGTTACATTTGAGGCCATTAAGGATCATAAGTAAGTTGATTTGTCCAAAGGCTATTTCAATCATTAACAAATGGTTGTTTTAGAATGATCCAACTTGTGAATTTCTGCTGATATTGCTTAGCGATTTTAAAGGTTTAATGATTTAATTTCTTTACAAAAGACATGCTACATCATCGAGTGCCGCCAAAGGACTGTTCCAATGTCCAGCATACTTGGAATTCTACCGAGGCCGGCGTACTTCGTAGCGAGAAATTTCGAGGCTGTACATGTGTAGACTCGGCGGTCTTAAAATCCCCACAATGCTTTGCGCACGGACCAATTTCCAAATCTTTGGTGGAAATCGTGCTCCATTTAAGGCGGGGCCTCATATGATGCACACCTGTTAACCTGTTCCACAATTATTCATTTTCCGTGGCTAGGAAGGATTCTTGCCTCGCTTATGAAGGAACTGAATCGGAAGACGTGTCCTACCAAGGAAGCGTCCTCGACATTGAGAAACACCCAGTGTATCCTCCACTGTCTTAAAATCCCCACAATGCTTTGCACACGGACAATTTCCCAAATCTTCGTCGGAAAATGTAAGGCGGGGCCTCTCATATGACGCACACTTGCTAGCCTGTTCCATTCTTCATTCTCTGAATGAAAGGAAGGATTCTTGCCTAGCCTCTGATGGACCTGACTCGGAGGGACATGTCCTACCAAGGAAGCGTCCTCGACATTGAGAAACACCCTCAGTTATTTCCTTAGATTTTTCACAAGGTAATCATCTTCGTTTCAAATATTTTTATTGAGAAGAAGCATACAAGTGTAAGCAATAGTCCAGACTTCTTTGGGGTGGAAATCATGCTTTAAGGTAATCATTTTCAATGTAGTCATTAAAGAATTGTCTCAGATGTTCAGAGCAACATTTGTCCAGTCTTTCAGCTTTCTCAACGTTTGGTGAGAAAAGGTGTTAGAAATCACAAATACTTAAATCCTTAAAGCAGGGCTCGACATTATAAATGGCCCGCTGGCCCGGAAGCACTATTTAGACACCCCGGGCCAGCATAACGTACTTTCCACTTGCCCGCTGGGGCCACAAAAAATATTGTTTAAAAAAAAATATTGTCCTGTGGTATTGGTATTTGGACTAGCAATTTTGTTAAATTGTTTCGTTTATTAACGCTACAACATAGCGTTTCGTGAGTCGGTTGTCGTTGTTGGGTGAAAAGCAAACAGCTGTTTTGTTGCGGAGCGCAGCGCGAGCAGGCTCCCGTGAGCGCAGCGCGAGCAGGCTCCCGTGAGCGCAGCGCGAGCAGGCTCCCGTGAGCGCAGCGCGCAGCGCGAGCAGGCTCCCGTGAGCGCAGCGCGAGCAGGCTCCCGTGAGCGCAGCGCGAGCAGGCTCCCGTGAGCGCAGCGCGAGCAGGCTCCCGTGAGCGCAGCGCGAGCAGGCTCCCGTGAGCCCAGCGCGAGCAGGCTCCCGTGAACGGGAGCGCAGCGCGAGCAGGCTCCCGTTCACGGGAGCGCAGCGCGAGCAGGCTCCCGTGAACGGGAGCGTGCTCCTTCACTACAGACTATCGCGCCACCTTACCATTCGCCAACATGTTTTTAATACCAGCGGTAACCGGCCAAGCGCCGGGCAACAAACTATCTTCAAATAAAAGAAAGTCACCGGATGAGTTAAAGGAGAGTGACAGGGAGCATGAGAAGAAGAGGGAGAGAAAGTTTCAGTCAGCTTGATCGATGGAGTTGGCTTCTAGTGGTGCAGTGACGCATCCTAAAACCCTTTTATAATCTATCGATTAGATTTATGATTATACAATTATAAAAGTAGGGTAGACATGTGGAGATTATCCAGCTGAACAAAACGTGCATTTATCAAACAGGTTTGTTTTCCACAGACCTTATTTCCAGCTATTTTCCAAAACCCTGTGGAGAAATCCCATTGCTTTCTGTGGAGGGAACCAGCAGCTTACTTCCTGGTTTTAGGACGCGTCACTGCACCTCTCAATATGATACCAATATAAATAAGGTCTTCTGTCGGCTCTGTGCCGACCTATGGTGCCGACCTATGCTGACAAGTAAGTGAAGAGTAGACAATATAAAGGTATTGGCTATAGGGAAATGTCCCAGCAGTTTAGGATAATGAAGGTTCTAATCAAATCAATTACATAGCCATTACATGTCTAACTCCTGATGACAGGAAGGCATAAAGTGCATTATACAAATAATACTCATAATAGCAGACATTTTTGAACAATGACCACAATATCATTATTTTAATAAACCAAATATGAACAATTGAGGGAAATGAGGAAGAACTGATGATTCAAATGTTGTAGTACAAGTAGTATGTAGTTAGTGCATAAATTACTATTGCAACAAATGTGTTAATTTTCTTCATTATTAGTCGATTTTTTTTGGACGAATGCTCCGGGCCAGTGGTTACAATGGTGGGGCCAGTGATAATAAAATTCCACCGGCCCGGAGGGCCAGCTGAATTTTACCCTTAATGTCTACCCCTGCTTAAAGTCATTATGCACTTGTCAGGACACCAGTGTGACCTTTTTGACACCAAACGTCACTGCTGAAAGGCTGCTTTTATTTCAATAAAGTTCAACCAAGAAGCTGTTTAGTGGTCCGAGTGTTTCTTTGAACTCCTGAGGCGCCCTGAGTCTTCCCACTAAAACCTGTTTGTTCCAAAAATCTTGTGTCACTTCAGAGTGAGAATGTGGGGAAGAACCAGAAACTTGTCGGGCAAGAGGGTTTACCTAATTGTTGCATAACAAGAAAAGCTTTACATAAATTGTGCGCAACAAAGTTTAGAGACCACAGTTTGGGAAGGTAAGAGATCTTGAGACGAGGACGACTCTACAAAGCTACAGGTAAATACAAAATAGATACTATTTTAAATTGAATAAAATGTATATATTTTTCTCTTGGTGCTTTAATTGAACAATTTTACAAAACCAAATGTATCCATCTGCAGGAGTATTCAGATTATTGACTAAATCCATTGATGCATATTTTTCAAAGAATTCAAAACAGCAGTTTTGCAGAGTAATCATTTTCTCCTGGCACTTTCTTTTTCTTAACATGGTGTAGTAAAAACGATGTATGGTGTGCAGCTTGTAAAGAGCTGTTGTGATTTTTGGACATTCATTTAGGTAAAATTAGCAATACATTACTGCTCCATTATAGGTCTAGCTTTTGAAATGTGACTACAAAGTACAGTATAATTATCATCAAAATGTAATTGTAAGAAACAAACATTATTGGATTATAATTACTAGTGCATTAATGTTTAATATAATGGAGAATAATGTACAATATTTACTTCTGAATAGTCAAGTGCAAATGAATAATGACATTCTTCAAATTCAATCACATCGAATTGTGCTTTGTTACTGTATTTTAGTAAAGTACTTAAAGGTAGGGTAGGTAAGAATGGAGAAACCAGCTCGAGTGCGCTAGAATTGAAAGAATTTAGCCGAAAAAAAATCTGCCTCTTCCTTCAGACTTCCTTACAGAGCCCCTCCTCCAACACACACGAACGCTGCAACAAGTCCTCCAACTCATACGACCAAATATGCCGATTGTTCAGGCCCAATTATTACGACCAAATATGTCGATTGTTCAGGCCCAATTATTACGACCAAATATGCCGATTGTTCAGGCCCAATTATTACGACCAAATATGTCGTTTGTTCAATCGCTTAATACGTCCTATAATTACGTTTTAAAGTTTTCGCCCTCTAGTGCTCCCGTTGAATGCCAACGTTACAGATGGTCGTTTATTCACAAATAACCCTCTCTGTAAAATCCTAAATTGTTTGGCCATTAAAACGCTTTTGATTAGATTTCTAGCGAAAAGTGTATATTGTACTTTTAGAATCCACCTCCAGTCGATATGTAGGATCTATAGTTTGATAGATATTACGAAGATGATTTGAGGTTTGCGGCAGCCTCCATGTAAAGTTACTGGTTGAAAACAGTGTTTCTCGACGTTTTCATAATAAAACCAATGACCAAATGAGTTAACAGTGATATCTGCAGTATTCATCCACTAAAAAACATCAGTTTATCCTTGTTAATTATACGACATTTATCGGTTTAAATTGTGCACAATGCTTTTGTGTTTTTCCCATAGGTTTTTCTCTTTCGATTCTGAGACGCCTTTCTTTTTTCAGAGGTTTTGATAGGCTAAAACATCGCCGCAATGCATGTTGGGATATGGTGTTTATCCGATATGAAATCGGAAAAACATTTTTTTTAAATAAAATATTACTTTATTCCAAGTGTTCTTGCTTTTCTCTTTGGAAGTCATCACATAACGGCATTGTAATACACGGTTCGGCTGCATTAAATATTACATATCTGCCGTAGATATTTATTTATAGAGCCTTGATCAGAAGACCTTTTGACAAACTGTAAGAAATGCCGCCAAAACTGAATACGTGACGTGGATCATAAATATATTAGCAATTAAACAACATCTTCCATTTCTTTTCACACAATACGTCTCCTTACAGTATCAACACTAATTAGGCTGACTTTTATATTTGATCCAATTGGTATAGGTTATATTTACACCATAACGGTGCACAGCTGATAGAAAGGTTTTTTTTTGTAGTTTTTAAATTATTTACTACCTTTCCAACTCCTCATACAGTTGACTGTTACAGGTTCATGGTACAATGCATAAGCTTCAAATCGAGAGACTGAAACTGTATTCTCCTTTACCGTTCTGTTTTAATTTCACAATAAAGTTAATAGTCATATTATGTTTGATATTATTATGTTTTATTAACTACACCACTGTTTTTTTAACCCGCGCCGCCTTGTGGTTAAAGCATGTTATTGAATGTTGTTGTTGAATACGTTTTATTTGATGAAAACATTTAAATATTAAGAGTAGCCTACATACAAAATTGAAAATATCAAGAAGATGATCACTACAATAAAACAGTTTAGTGCAGGACGTCCAAAGATATTAACAGGAGGATGTGCAAAACAGACAAACTAATAAGGCTTTATTTAAACATTACTTTAAGTTAAGGTCTTCTTTTGAATAAGAAAAAAACGTTGGGGTTATCCACAGATAAATATGAAGTCTGACAACGTGCTTTACGTCCAATATATTGCATAGTTTATTTTGGCACTTGACAATCACCTTCCCTGAATTTGAGTCAGGTGTAACTAAAGTCTGATTTAATGGTTGTTTATATTTCACATCATTAATCAGAATCTGCAAAGTAACTAAAATACATGTAGTGGAGTAAAAATACCAGGTTAACCTCTGAATTGTAGTGGAGTAGAACAAAGTAGTATGCTGCTGTAACAAAAACATTTCCCAACTTGGGATCAATCAAGTATATCTTATCTTAAGATGATCGATGGCTACTGCCATATTTGCAAAATTTGCCTCTGAACCGTGACAATTGCACAGACATAAGACCAGCTGTTAAATAAAGCTCTTCTGACCTTAGGTGTCATGTGGGTATATTAATTCACCCATTTATTAATTATATGTTTTACATTTGATAACACCACTGTGTTTCGTATCCCCTAAACCTCCAGGGGTGTACACAGTTTAATACTGGCAACTTCTAATTGTGAGAAATACGAAAACGTCTTATAAAGAGACGTGCCATATAATGTTGCGAAACACACAATAGCCAGCATGTGTAGTTCTGGGGGGGGGGGGGGGGGGGGGGGGCTGGACCATGGATGTATGGGCTGGACCCGGGGGCTGGACCCGTCCAATTCCAGTTTTGGAAAGTCTGCCGTGGTTCCATTCCATTTCAACGAGCTGTTGACGCTCAGCGTAACCTTGTCGCACTGCCACTCCAACATCCAATCACAGGGCTTGAGGACTAATCATGGGGTTTGTAAAGCAAGGTGGATGTTGTAGTCCCAAACGATAGCTGGGGATTCTGTGTAGTGTCTTCGGAAACTGTAGTGTCTAAACTCCTAAAAAACTATTTGTTTCTCTGAATTGAAGGTTAAAAACACAAAAGCATTGTACACAATTTAAACCAATCAATATTGTGTAATTAACAAGGATAAACTGATGTTTTTTAGTGGATGAGTAATGGAGATATCACTGTGTAATCATTTGACAGTGAGGGGAATATATCCGGTTTTATTATGAAAACTTCGAGACCGGAAAAACTGTTTTCACCCACGCTAACTTTACATGGAAGCTGCATACACGTTATCCTGGCGAGACCTCAAATCATCTTCGTAATATCTATCAAACTATAGATCCTACACATCCACTGGACGTGGATTCTAAAAGTAAAATATACACTTCTCGCTAGAAATAGAAATAGATAGGGGACCTATCATGCAAAATGCACCTTTGGACGTCTTGTATACATGAATATGTGTCCCCGGTGTTCCAGGGAACTCACCAAGTGTCAGAAAACACAACCCTCTCTATTTTCCTCCTTCGCCAAATCTCTAAAAAAGTGGCTGAAACGGATCTGAAAAAAACGGATCCAGATTTCAACACTTTCCTACGTCACAAAGAGACGTGCTCCGCTTATTGGTCAACTCTCCACCTATCAGGGGAATGAGCCACGGCCACGTGCATTGCCGGGATCAATACCAACCATCCGGGAGCAGGCCAGTGAGGACACATCCAATTTTGAAGCTGTAAGTTTTTATTTAGCGGTGTTTTTCCTGATAAAGCTATCTCTAGCTTGTAGTATGTAGCATGTAGCATGTAGCATGTAGCTTCGCCGTATCAATGTCGCCTCAAACCCAAATAGTAATCGGTTAGGTGTTTATATGTTTTTATAACATTTTATATTGTACGCTCCGCAGTCTTTGCTTTGTCTTTTATTTTAATTATCAGGCATTTGCTAACATGTTCAGACATACTGCAGTAATGGCGATCTGTGTGAAGGCTGTAAAGCCACGCCCTAGCCGATAACACAAGTATTTATTCTCCTATTTATTAGTATTTTGTATCCTCTAAAATCATATTGAGTAAGTTATAATAACAAACGTAATCATCTGTAGGTAAGTGCCGTTTTTTGCAGCGTTATATGTAAAAGCTTTTGTGATTGTAGTCTGTAAGAACGATCAGATCTGTAAGCTAAGCTACGCTAATGAGACATGCCGTTTTTTGCAGCGTTATATGTAAAAGCTTTTGTGTATTTACTTGTTTGCGCACATAAATATAAATGGGGGTGTGTGAGGATACAACACTGTGTGTATGTATGCGAGGGGACACACACACCACGAGTAAAACAGAACTAAAGCCCCGTTGGTCTGTTGTTGTTGACGAGGCCTTACCTAGCAACAGGCTAATTAGTGGCAAGCACTCATTACAGTCAGTCTACTGAGCTCAGCCCCTCTCCAACATATCATCTGTATTGAGTCAGAAACACAGCATGCACGTTACGGTTCAAAACTAACTCAGATTGGAAAAGGCTAAGCAAAGAGCTTTGCTAAATAGAGAGTTTTAAGCCCCATCTTTTGGGATTTCAGACGATATTTATCCAAATAGTATTTTCTCATCCTGAATACTAAATTGAGATGATTTTGTTCTAACTATGTTTTCTTCTTTACAGGCCAGCACCTCACATACTTACTAATTAGTGACAATTTGTACATCCTTTGCTATTATTTACATTTTTTTTTTATCATGGCGGAAATGAAAGACTGTACCTGGCAGCCCTGCACTACAATGAAAACGCTGAGCGTGCACAAGCCAACATCCACTGGAAACCCTCTGTATAAACTGCAGTTCCCAAAGGCCAGGAAGGGAGAATGCAGAGCAAAACCAGTAAAGACTGACCCCGCATTCCGTAAGTGTTTAAAATATTTATTATACAACTATTTACAAATATAAAATTAGAAAGAACTTTCAGTTTTTTACATGCATATACTAATCTAAACCACATTTTTTGTTGTGCTTTTTTTTAAACATTGCACAGGCTACGTGGCCAACTTGATGGACCTCATCTTCGACCAAGTCTTTGTGGACCCTGCACCATTATGAGCGACCTGACAGGGACGAGGTCATCGCCGGGTATGCTACACATCGACATTTTGCGGATCAGGAAACTCCTGCCTCCTTGAGGACAACGCAGGCCGGAATCACCACTCTGATCCTGCGTCCAAGGAAGCCCCAGCACCAGCTCACAAAGCTTCTGTAGGCTAGATACCTGTGACGCCTGAAATCATTAAAAAAAATATTTAGTGTAATTTATACAAAATACAAGTACATTTCGTTTTTTTTTATGGGTTCAAAGAACCGTTGATTTTGACAATAAAGTTCCGAGTTGATATCAAATGTGTCGTGATTATTTATGTTTGGATGGGTAAAGAATATTCTGATTTCAAAAGCATAAGGTTGTGTGTGGACTTTTTTTGTCGTACACATGGGTGTGTTATGCCATTGCTGTGTAATAATATATATATATATATATAATAGTACATGTACAATGAAAGATTGCATAAAGCCATATACACCAGTATTTATTTCCATGAACAATATTAGCATTCGTTTTACAATTTCAGTCAAAAGAAACAAACCACTCACTGCTCTATTTGCCTCAACTGTAGTCCACCATGTTCAGCTCTGTAAATATTCAATGCATTCTGCAGGGAGAACACATTCAGGCACACAGGCTCCAATCCAGGATGGTCCACCATACAGGTTACAGAGTCCTCAAGTTCCTGAATCCGTCTTGACACCTAGTGTGATAAACATATTGAATGACATGTTAAAAATGCATTCTCTAAACAGACAACTTAGTGAAGCTATCAAAAATGTTACCTGTGGTATCTCCATGCAGCACACATTCTCCGTTCAGAAGGCATCGTGCCGCAATTTGCACATGTACACCTGTAGAAAGAAGTCAATAACTGAGCTTTTAAAAACACATGAAACTACACACACTGCTGACAACTGAGGTGTTGTTGGAGTTATACTTTTTATCACTCTAAGTTATTGAACTTTCCAACGGTTGTTGCACGATGTTGGAAGAAAAGGGGTGTAAACTATTAATAAACGCAATGAGGCCATTGTATATATGCTGAAAATATGAATGTCTCCCTTTATAAATATATATATGTATCGCTGTTTTTGCGTTACAAGCTCTAAGTTATAAACTGTACACATAGCATTCTTGCTAATTAGCCAAAATATAAACGGAATAAGTAGCAATCATCGTAACAGAGTAAAATAAATAGGAACAACAGCTTGTCAACTAACCATTCAGAAACGTCCTGCTGCAACCGAGATCTTTGCACCTCCACCAAAACCTCCGCTGCTTCAGGGTCAATCTCTGGATCAAATTGATAATACGCTTGAACACATGCATTGCTTTGAGATGACATGTTTATTCCACACTCGTAATCACAGAAAGCATGGTAACGTGACTCTCGCCGGCGCATGCCCCGCTCTTCTTCAGGGGGGCGTGGTCAGCTGCTGCTCAGAATTTTCAAAGACAGGCTTGGAAAAGAGCGAAAATGAGCGAAACGAGGCATGGCTAAAAAATGATCTGTTTGGTATTTTGAAAAATAAAATGTATAAATATACCTTATATAGGTATGGTCATACACTATATCATTTAAATATAGCATGATAGGTCTCCTTTAATCAAAAAGCATTTTAACCTCTTAAGCCCCACGGACCCGAGCTCGGGTCCGAAAATGCTATATATGTAGCAACAGTGCTATATCTGAAGTGTCATTCATGAAACTATTAATATTTCATACCCATCTGACCGGAGGAAACTTGGCTTACTGTCTATACGAAAAAAAAAAATAATTCGAAAAAGAAGTCTCACAAGAAGCCTCTAAATGACCCCATGTCAAAAACGGGCAATTGCTATGTCTGCTCATAACTCACAAAAACGATCATTTATAATTCATCCTTTCCGCACAAACAACACATTTTCTGAAAGCTGAGATTCCACAGATTCCATGGGTGTACACCCCATCACTACAGGCACAACATTAACCGAGCTGGCAGCCACAACATAGCAAGTAAACAATATCAGTTTTCAAATCCCTGACAATAATTAGGTCTTACCTTGGCTGTTTTGTGATCAAAAGTTGTGTTCAAAGGAATAAAAACGCTGCTGAGGGTTAATCCAATGTCTCTTGTCACTTTAAAATGATTACTGAGAATCAATCCTTTCATTCACGGCAGAAGAGTAGGTCCAACGATTAACAGTCCGTGGATTCAGCTGCGGGAGCTGCTTTTTACGCATAGCTCCCCCTCCGCAGGCATGACGTATTTACGTAATTTGAAATTGCTACTCGATTCGATTGGCTCTAACGATTCAAAAAAGGTGTCAATCACCCAAATCGACCAATGGGTTCCAGAGATAGGAGTTTGCGTAAGGATAAATAAAGGCTGTATCAGCTGATTTACGCACGACCCAGTCTTTGTACGCTGCATACTAGGCTATAGCGTAGCATAGCATGTCCCGCGGCGACAGGAGAGCAGAGAACGGCAGATCGATCAGCGAAACAGCAGGATTTGTTTTCTTTGTCTTCATTGTAACAATGGCAGCCAGAAAGAAGACTTTTTTGTCCGTCGAGGAGGCATTGGATATCGTATTTCAGGACTCTCCGTCGGAAGATAGTGATCTCGTCACGCACAAAGGGGACAGTAATGACTCTGATTATGAACCTCCGTCACCGGAAAGGTATGGATTCTCTCTGTTTGTATCTATTACTTATTTATTTGGTGTAAGAGTATTCATCTGTTTTTATCTTTTTGTTATTTATTTGGTGTAAGAGTGTATTCATCTATAGTAATTTCACACACGTGACAATAACACGACGGCATCCATCTTGTGATATAATGTTCTTTCACACACTCAACAACAACAAAGAAGATGGATGCCGTTTCTTGTTCTTGTTGTTGAAATAAACAAGACATATACATGTTGAATTTAACACAGTATTACATTTCATTTAGCTGACGCTTTTATCCAAAGTGACTTACAACTATATATATACACACACGCATATATATATATATATACATACACACGTGTATATATATATATATATATACATACACATATATATATATATATACATACACACGTGTATATATATATATATACATACACACATATATATACATATATATATATATACATACACACATATATATATATACATACACACATATATATATATATATATATATATACATACACACATATATATATATATATATACATACACACATATATATATATATATACATATATATACACATATATATATATATATATATATATATATATATATATATACATACATACATACATATATATACATACACATACACATATATATATATATACATACATACATACATATACATACATATATATATATATATATATATATATATATATATATATATATACACTAGGGGTGTAACGGTTCACAAACATTTCGGTTCGGTACGTACCTCGGTTTTTTGGTCACGGTTCGGTTCGGTACGTTTTCGGTACAGCAGAATTTTTTTTCACAAAACAAAACATATATATATATATTTTTATTAGGGCCCGAGCACGAAGCGCTAGGACCCAACGGCGTCCTAGCACGAAGTGCAAGGATACCTATTGTTATTGGTGGAATTCTTCTTATTATTTTTCTGCGCTTTCGACCTGTAGGATGCTGACAAAGTTGTATAATTTTGCACGGACGCCAGGACCGGTGAAAAATTTGATATTCTGGAGTCAATGGGTTAAATATTCCAACCTGCTCACTAGCGCCACCTATCAAAATCCCATTTCGGACAAAATTAACAAAGTCGCACCGTAACTCCGAATGACCTGAAATTTTGCACACATATTCGGGAGTACCTGCTCTACAAATAAGTCCATGGGAACCCTAAGCTCCGCCTACTTTTATTTTTTTTAATTGGCATAATTTACATAAACAGTTAAATATTCACTTAAATTTCAATTTTCAGTTTTTCAACACCAAACTTCGTATATAGCATCGGTGGAGGGTCAGACACATTACCCTAGGAGATGAGCATGTCCAAACGATAAATATTTCCGCCATTAATTAAAACGTACTCGCAAAAAGGCGGGGCTTATAAAGAAATGCTCATAACTCATCAACAATGTATCCATTCACCACAGATTTTGGTGGAAAGGTTCAGTCTGTCTTGGGAAATAGGCACACCAAATAATTTTCATTTAGGACTATAGGGGGCACCAAAAACACCACCAATTTATAACTCAAGAGCAGATGGACTAATCTTTTATTTTTATTTTTTACACATACTCTCGGGGCGACTACGAACTTAGATTCAAAGTGTCGAAACAAATGCAGAATGTGGGCGTGGCCTATACATTATTTTTAAATTGCGATAGCATAAAATGAGCTTCGGACGCAAAACTTTGGACACACGTCAGAGCCCAGGACCTTTTCGAGAATATAAAAAAAAAACGTACAAAAAACTGCTCACTAGCGCCCCCTATTGTGTGGTAGTCGCATATAGTTTCTCAGAACTTCACGAATTTTGGCACACACATTCCTCATGGAATTGCGGACATATTTGTATATACATTCCATTAGCCCCGCCCCCCAAAAAGTCGGCCATTTTCAAAAATGTGCGTTTTTTATGCCTTTTAAGCACATTCGTGCGAACTCCTCCTAGGGGAATGATCGGAAAAATTCCAATCCAGGACACGTTCAGCCCCTATCCAATATGATACTTAATTGAGAAGAACATATTTGATATCTCAATCGTGGAGGTCGTAAGCTAACAGCGAATACACCATTTTTGACGATTTACATGTTGCAAATTACTCCAAACTACTCGAATATAGTTAATCCGATATTCACGAAACGTAGTATACATATTGCTATTATGATTGCACACATATTTCAAATTGCCTTCCATTAGCCCCGCCCCCCAGAAAGTCGGCCATTTTCCAAAATGTGCGGTTTTCAGCCATTTTACGCACGTTCTTGCGAACTCCTCCTAGGGGAATGATCGGAAAAAATCCAATCCAGGACAAGTTCAGCCCATTTCCAATGTGATGCTAAATTGCGAAGGAATAGTTGATCGCTCAAATGAGGACTTCGTAAGCGAACGGAGAACTTTCCATTTTTGACAATTTACATGTCACAAATTACTCCAAACTACTCGCGTATACTTTTTCCAATATTCACGAAATGTTCTATACATATTGCTATTATGATTGCACACATATTTCAAATTGCCTTCCATTAGCCCCGCCCCCCAGAAAGTCGGCCATTTTGAAAAATGTGCGTTTTTCAGCCATTTTACGCACGTTCTTGCAAACTCCTCCTAGGGGAATGATCAGAAAAATTCCAATGCATGACGGGTTTAGCCCCTATCCAATATGATACTTATTTGAGGAGCACATTTTTGAAAAATTACTCGTGGAGTAAGCTAACAGCGAATACAACATTTTTGACGATTCACATGGCGCAAATTGCTCCAAACTGCTCGCATATAGTTTTTCCAATATTCACGAAACGCTGTATACATATTGCTATTATGATTGCACACATATTTCAAATTGCCTTCCATTAGCCCAGCCCCCCAGGAAGTCGGCCATTTTGAAAAATCTGCGGTTTTCAGCCATTTTACGCACATTCTTCCAAACTCCTCCTAGGGGAATGATCGGAAAAATTCCAATCCAGGACAACTTCAGCGCAAGGTCATAATACATTGAGAAGGAATAGTCCGTCGCTCAAACGGGGAGCTCGTAGGCTAACGGAGAATGTACCGTTTTTGACCAATTATATGTCAGATAAGCTACTGAGACCTGCCTGTCTGCCTGGCACATCAACTCTCTCTCACACACACACACACACACACACACACACACACACACACACACACACACACACACACACACACACACACACACACACACACACACACACACACACACACTGTTAGTCCAACAACACCCTTTGCTGGCGGCATATTGATTACAACAGACACCTATACACTCGCTAACCCTAACCCTAATGTTTATTTGTAGATATCTCCTAAAGCCTACAAATAAAGTGTGACATGTAGGCCTGTTACATTTGTTATTGAGCGATATATATTATACACACTGTTCTGCTTTCTGCACTGACCTCAGCAGCTGTTCTCACTGTAACATCACCTAACATCCAGGGGACATGTGATTAGTGAGTAAGCAAACGGTAAAGGGCAGAAAGTCTGATGCACATTTGATCATCTCAAATAACTTATAATCACAACGGGAACAGTTTGCAGAGCTGTGCTTCGTTTGACAGAAGTCCAGCCATGCGTCACGCCTCTTTTAAACATCACTGTTGGCTGAAATCGTCTCAGGAGAATACTTCAGTGTACCCTCGGTTATAGCTCCTCTAGAGACACTCCTCTCTCCTCTAAATCAGTGTATCCTCGGTTATGCTCCTCCAGACAGCCTCCTCGATAATCGATCCTCGACGAGCCTTTAGAGACATTTGTTTTCCTTCGAGACGGCGCGCCGACATCCGTTTCCGGGTCGCTGCCGGAGGACCTGGGAGTCTGGGACGTGAAAATTATAGAAATGAGAAACGGCTCATTTCCCAGGACTCGCGCGCGTCTGCTTGACGCCGGGACGACCGGCCGCCCTCCCCGACAGGCGCACGGACGCGAGGGCCCGCTCATCACTGCGCGCACAAGTGCGACCGCAGTTTTAATTATTATTATTAAACTGTGAATAATGTATTCACTCAAATAAATACAAAATATAATAAAATAAACATTAAGGTGCAGCATTTCGATGAACTGAAATAATCTGTATTTGAACTTTACTGTACTAGTACTCACAAAACATAAACTATTAGTTTTGGGTTTTTAATTATTATTAAACTGTGAATATTCACTCAAATAAATACAAAATATAATAAAATGAACATTGAGGTGCAGCATTTCGATGAACTGAAATAATCTGTATTTGAACTGTACTGTACTAGCACCTAAGCAGCCAGTTTGACATTATGACTTGCTTGTCATTGTATTTTCATGTTTTTTTAAAGAAAGATGAACCTGTCCACATTGCTTGCTGAAAGGGCAGATCTGCTGGCACTAACAATGTCTCCTGATGTGGAGAACACCCTCTCTCTAGGGACAGAGGTAGCAGATACAGCCAGGTAGCGCTTTGCTAACATGGCAACATAAGGATATTTGGTGTTTGTAATAGCTTTGGCTCGGTCTGATCTTTCTGCGAGTGGTGGAGGTTTAAATGCTAGTGGGAGTTGGGTTTGCACTTCAGTCTTTTTTCTTTTCGTACCGGTGATATTCACGTTCGGGTGATGCCTTTTCAAGAGTGTGCAAGTTTGAAGTATTGCCAGCCGCGTAACCAATTTTAGTTGAACAATGCCGAAAAACAGCTTTGGTTCAGTCCACCTGTCTTTGTCCGTCATCCTTGTACGTAACTGCGAAACCAAAATGTTCCCAAACCGGAGACTTCAATGATGCTGGAGGATTTTCGAGCTCAACTTTATCTGCGTTCGCCATTCATTTTTGACAGTTCCTCAAATTACTGACTACATTTGAACGCATCCCTCTGACCAGCTCTCATAGTATGCCTCTCATCCAATGAAATGACTTGCTCGCTCTATGACGCGTTGAATCCAATGTGAGCAAATTACTCTGAATGCTGCGACGCAGCACCTGAGATTACTTCCAAAAAGTTATTCACGTTCTCAATTTTTTACGTTTAACGTTATATTCGTTCGGTACACTTCGGTACACACTTGTACCGAACCGAAGGGCCCGTACCGAATAATTTCGGTACGTGTACCGTTACACCCCTAATATACACACATATATATGACAGACAGAATATTAATATTAAATATTGAACAGATTATATGAACCCCGTCTTACATAATTTACACGGTATACATTTTGAGTGATATAATGTTATTTCACACACTCAAAATTGATGTTCTGCTGTTGTTGTAGAGAAATTATTTCTGATTTGAGTTACATTTTTGAAAGTACAAGCCAGAGAATTAATCTATTTGTTTTTTCCACATTTGTTTTCACAGTGAGGAAGGCGATGAGGATATGGCTTCTGGATGCCCGAGTATTATGGGGAAGATGCCACCAAGGTCAGGAGGTACTGCAGGAGGTGCTCTGATGCTGGCAACTGAAGGGTGAAGACACCTGTACTGTAGGAAGTGTCAGGTCCCTCTGTGCTTCACTACCAAAAATAACTTTTACAGGGCATGGCATGACTTGCTGGAGTAATACTGTAACATTCAGGGTTTGTATAAAGTTTTTTTTTTACCCAAAAAATGCTTGTTGTATAGTGTGTTGCTAATTTTTTTTAATAAATCTGCTCCAGTTGGAGTCAAATGTTTCCTAAGTTTCCTCATTTTTATTGTGCAAGTAACATGCATCTCATGCAAAGAGGGAACTTCCCACACACACCACACACACACACCCACTTAATTTATTTATTTATTTAACAATTTATTTTTAATTTTTTTATGGAATGAATACCTATAGTGATAATTAAATGTTGTACAATGATTTTCACAGTCTGGTACCTGAAAAAGGTTAAATGGCACTGATGGAACCAAATGTGCCCAAAGCTTAGTCCGCTTGGACTTTTTTTTGCTAAATCTCTCTTAAAAAGGTCAATTCTCACTTGTTTTGCCTCAATCTTGATACAGGGTACTTATTATATGTTATACTTTGGATTCCTAAAGCTTTTAGGCTACTAACCCATCATTCAAGGGTGGTTTTCACTATAAGTAATGGGTTTTATTTGGGCGGAGACAAAAATGTACACTTTTTGACTATGTTCCATCTGGATTTACTCTGACACTGAAACATCTTTATTGATTCTGACACTTCTACATCCAACTCACAGATGTGACCTTGCTTTGATAAAAGAAATTATTCATATAACCCTTTTAGAAGTTAAGTTATAGTCCTTTGTTTTGGGCATGTCATTTTCGAGCCTGAAACCTGAAAAACAGGCTTGGGGCTTAAGAGGTTAATGGCCAAACTAGTCTACAATTTAGGATTTTCCAGAGAGGGTTATTTGTGATTAAACGAATAAACGGGAGCATGTTGTTCCATACACGACCACTAGAGGTGCTACACTTTAAAACGTGGCTATGGGTCGTAATCTAAGCTGTTTAAACAATCGACCTATTTGGTCGTTTTTTGTAGGAGGACAGGCTGGAATGCACACATGACCAATGAGGGCACGAGATAAGTGTGTGCACAGATGGAAGGCTGACAGCCAGGTAGGCCATCCAGTTATTTTAGCCGGGCCGGCTCAGATGATTGGTCGTGCTTTTTACAGCGCTACGGCTTCCACAGATGAAATTGTTTCATAAATTGTGTTTATGTATTTATTGTCAAAGCATTTAATATATTCATTGCTATCGGGATGTTAAGAGCATTCCATGGAATATAACAAAAAGTGTTTTTGACCTACCCCACCTTTAACTACTGCATGGGGCGTCGAACAGCATGCAAATAAAGGCTTTTACATATGACAATGAGCGAATGAGAACCTTTCGTTTTGTGCACAGTAAATAATGATGTGTGTGTTACAGGAACACGTGTGAAGAAAGCTGCGAGACATGAAGGGCAGGATTTCTGTCCTCTTGTTTCTCACAGGTACATTTGACTAATGTCATCAACAAATAGTTTCCGGTTTTTCAACTCGCTTAACCAGTAGGACAACATCTTTTAATTATATTTAAAGCATATGGGTAGAGGAGAAATAGGATTGGTTTTACCCCCTGAACGACAACATGTTTACTTGGGATCCTTTATTTGTATCAATACGAGTTTTACAAGTTTTAACAATGTAAGGATTTTTCCATCATTCTGGGAACACGTTTTCAAACAAAAAGTATGACAAATGTTTTTTTTATATTGGTGGCAATATTGGTATCTTCATCATTGTAGTCCAGACTTAAAGGTCACCTATTATGCAAAATCCACTTGTTCATGTCTTTTGTACATAAACATGTGTCTCCTCTGTGTAAAGAGATTCAGAAAGTTTCAGGAAAAAAAAGATTCGCTCACTTTTTGTCCTGATCCATTTATATAAAAACCTGTCAAATCAGATTTTGGCCACTTTATGATGTCATAACGATGTTTTGTCTTGTGTAACCATTAGCCAATCAGCAACCAAGGTAACCCCCCCCACCTTATCACCTGAATCTCCTCCTAGAGCACCATTGAGTTCTTTTGAACCAAATCTCTCTCAGAACAGTATGATAGGGGACCTTTAATTCATCTAGGTGATCCCCTGGTTTCACCTACTTGTGCTTATCGATCACGTTGAACACTATTGAAAACACTGAGTGACTTCCTACCGATGGGCATTTGTGTTTTCCATCCACAGCGCTGTGTTCTATTGCACAATGCAGCTTTAAAAAGTACCACTTCATCGATGAATTGTCCTGGTTGAATGCCCAGACTTACTGCAGAAAACTGTACACTGATCTGGCCACCGTCTCTGACATGGAAGACATGAACCAGCTGTTGCAGACAGCCAAGGACTCCATGGAAGAATTTGGAGATCTGGCCTGGATCGGGCTGAACTTCAAAAACTGGACGTGGTCATTTTCAGACGAAGACAATGAAAGCTTCTACAGGAACTGGGATGAGCGTCAGCCTGACAACTTTGGCGGGGACCAGATGTGTGTGAAGATGTCGGAAGGAGGGTTGTGGGAGGACGAGCAGTGCTCCCTGAGGAACTCCTTCATCTGCTATGATGGTCTCGGTCCAGATTGTATAGATATAAATCAAGTGGCTTGATGTGTTGTATTATTTCAGGAGAGATTACAAAGAAGCTCCGACAACAATTCATGACATCTCTCTATGCTTCGACTTTCTCTCATCTCTTTTACTTTTTCTTCATTAGGAACAGGCGATCAGCGTTTCATTTTGGTTGAACAAGAGTTGACCTGGGATGACGCTCAGCTTTACTGCAGGACACGCTACACAGACCTGGCCACGGTTAGAAACCGGAAGGAGAATCAGATCATTCGTCTTTTGTTCACAGACCTGACCACAGTTTTGCTCAATCCAGAAATCATGAAAAGGGCCCCGGAACCAGCACTTTTAGTCCCACCACCTGTAGCCACATTAAGGGGAGTGTGGATCGGCCTGTTTAGGTCTGTAAAGTGCTACATATGTCCATCGTCCATCCGTATGTTTGATTGATTGTCATTTTTTAAAGGTCACCTATTATGCAAAATCCACTTCTCCATGTCTCTTCCACATCAACACGTGTCCCCTCTTCTCCATGTCTCTTCTACATCAACATGTGTCCCCTCTTCTTCATGTCTCTTCTACATCAACACGTGTCCCCTCTTCTCCATGTCTCTTCTTCTAATGATTTTAAACATGATTTCATATATTTGAAAATCTCTCTCTCTCTCTCTCTCTCTCTCTCTCTCTCTCTCTCTCTGTGTGTGTGTGTGTGTGTGTGTGTGTGTGGCTTCATAAAAAGTTGAATGTGTTGGCACCATATCTGTGTGTGTGGCTGAGCTCATTCAAAGGTGCTGCGTTGGGTCACCTAAACGCTCAACTGCAAGAAAGGAGAAAAGCCCTGTTAGTTACTTTAAGAAACTCCCTCTAGTGTGTGTGTGTGTGTGTTCGCTAAGATAAAATAGTGGCGTAGCAACTTAACTTAAAATGACGACGGCACTAATCGAGATGTTCTGGTGCATAACTGTCAGTCTTTTACCTCCTTTTATTTATTTTGACATTATTAAACACCAATATGTAGAAGTATTGGATCATTGCGTGTGGGCTGTAACAGTTTAACACGGGTAGACACTCTGAAATGACCACGAAGCATTATTATGACACAGAATAATGAACTATTTAAATCAAATCAAGTTTTATTTATATAGCACATTTTCAAAACGATTTTTGGTCAAAGTGCTGTACATACAATCAAAATACTTTACAATAAAAACACTTTACAATAAAAACACTTAACAACAGCACAAATAAAAAAATCACACCTATTCTGTGTGTTGACATTTACGACCATCCCTGCTTCCAATCTCCCGTAAGGAATGTGATAATGGAGTCGTATGTTGATACTACCAGGTTTTATGGCCTGACCTGGCGGGCACAGGGGGGGTTTTACGACTGTGAGAACGCGGGCTTCTAAGCACCACGGATGTCAGAGACATCTCCATTGTTCCCAGGTGTTCACGTACCGTCCCCCAATTGACTCTCTGTATACTAGTTAAAAGGTCTACCAAGATGCGAGGCGGATCAGATTTGACATGGCAACCCACCCGTGCAGTCAGAACCTTTGACTGTGTGACTTGTGATGTGAATTTCTCCGGCCGATGCTTGTATTAAAGATCCGTGTTTGACATCAAAGCTCCAACTCTCCTCGTGTCTCTGAGTCCTGACTTTCCATTGCTGCAGAAGTTTCCCTTACAACACACAGGGAAATGTCAGGAGTCGTGCTCCGCTCAGACTAGAAGGCCAGAGAGAAGAAGTGAGTCTTTAGTGTAGATTTAAAAACCCCTAGGGTCTGGGCCGACCTCACATGGCTAATATTAGTCATATATGTGCAGTAAGGTATTCTATGCCAATATCACAATAGACTTATTATGTTATTACTTATTTCTTTTTATATTGTTTTTCTCACAGAAAATCATTTGTGACCCGGGGGGTATACTACGAAGCAGGATTTTCGCTTAGCAGGCTAACTTCAGGGAAAACTCCGGCTTTCCGGTCCTACGACGCTGGTTCTCTTTTTAGCGGGCTAGATCTCCATGGTAACTTATGCTGAGCGGTTAACCTGCTCCGGAGCAGGTTAGGTTGCAGGCTAAGAGATCAACTCAGTGAAAGCACTGCCTGCTGACCAATCAGAGCTCAGTGTGCAGAGTTTAAAGCGATCAAGTCATATTACAGGAGAAAGGAAATACAGAAAAGCTGCCGTCACAGGAAAGACGGCCGGCAAAAATCACCGACTGTGTGAACGTGAACATTAATAGAATATCACCTCCTATCTTCAGAATAATCTGACTATTATAACATTGGCGTTAAGAAAGCTTACTTAAATATCTGCCACGACATAACGGATCAGAGTAACATTAAGTACAGTCCGCGGCATATCACTTCATAATGTATCATATTTTCTTATCTGAGTCAGCTGAGCCGTATCTGGCCGTGCAACACTCACAGTGTCACATACTGTATGCAGAAGTATTATTTTAAGCAACACATTAAGTTGACGAAACACTCGAGTCAAATGTAATTAAAGTCAGATCGTGTTTTAGACGGGGCAGTGATATCATAAACCTGTTAATGTACGCATTCAAACACTTGTTCTGTTACCAGCTGTATTCACCTTGCAGGTGCAGCTATGTGGCTTTTATCCTGGATAAAGTGTTTAAGTCATGGATGTTTAAAGTTTAACTTCTTCATATGTCTAATATTAAAGTTGACTTTTCATTCAGGAAGTATGACGCTGCGCTGTCAGTACGCTTCTCCATGTTTGTGATTGGTCGAATGCTCCAGATACCACCCCTTTCATGTGAACACCTAACTAGATAGGAAACGGCTGGCTTGAGCAATCCACTTGATAACCCGCGTCGTAGTACAGTTTAGCGAGAGCGCCTATGTTTTGGATTAGGCCAACCGGCTAACTCAAACATATCCAGGTTAGGTTGAACCGGCTTCGTAGTACAGGCCTCTGCTCTATCGAAATCAGTCGGAAGGCGCAAAGTCTCATTTCAAAATAAACGTGGATTTGCGTAAAAAAAAAAGTTTTTCGGGGTTCGGGTGTTTTGCTTGATTTTAAATAAACAAAGTGTTGGCTTTCAGAATATGAAACTTTTATTTCCAAAATCACACGATAAATACATGTTTGAAGCTTGTAAAGGGAAGACGACAGCTCTCCCTCGCCACTCTGCTGTTCCGCAGCGCCGCCCCCCTCCCTCCGCTGACATTATGAATGTAAGGTTGTAGCTTGCTGGTAAAAACATGTGTAGCCCCTTGATGCCATGCTAAGACAATCTTAATAATGTTTAAAAGTCACCGTTGAACCTAAATCTCTTCGTTGACATCATCCAGATTATTTAGCTGGAGGTCATTTTCCGCTTTCAAACCATCCAAGTGATCGAATGTCACCACATGAGACCGACCCTTCTTCAAAACGCCAAGCTCTAGATTAAGATGGAGGCGTGTGGCGTAGTGGGTTAGTGCCTAGGTGTTGGGGTCAGGGGGTCACAGGTTCAAACCCCACTGCAGTCAGCATGTCGTTGTGTCCCTGAGACTCTTCACCCCAAATTGCTCCTGTGGGAGCCACAGTATTGAGTATGTAAGTCGCTTTGGATAAAAGCGTCTAACAAGTAACATGTAATAATAAAAAAAAGATCCATGTTAATAATGTTTTTTTTTTTTTTAAATCGTACATTTGGGAAAACCCGGCGCTCCCAGAGAAATCCCGCTATGCCACGGACAAGTTAATGAACTTTAACCCGTGGTATTTATCTCGTTGTAATTGTAGCTTGCTGGAAGAATATCTAAGCCCCCTGATGTCATGCTAAGACATCTTACTAATGTTTGTTTTTTTTAAATCGTACATTTTGGGAAAAACCCGGTGCCCCCGGAGAAAACCCGTTATGCCACGGATAAGTTAGTGGCTTTTATCTCCTGGCTCCTGAACCGTTTTCATGTGTTCAAGGAAGTCATTGTCAACGGTGACGTTGTTCACATTCAAGCCGTTCATTCGGTCCTGATCGCCGTTTGGATTCTGAACCGCTGTGTTTCTTTCCCTCAGCGGCTCATCACACATAGACTGCAGGTCGTTTATCTTTTCCTGCACGGTTTTGTTCTGAGAACGACCCTTCCTCAAAACACCAATCTGTAGGTTAAGATCCACGAGATCCTTCGACATGGCGGCCCTATCACACCTCAAGGTCTCGTTGGATGCCTTCAAAGCCTTGTACTTGATCATGAGATGCTTTTCCTTGTGAACCTCATTGCTCAAACCCTGGATCTTTTTAATCAAAGCCTCGTTCTTCCTCGTAACGTCCTCTCTCTCAGCTTTCGCCTCCTTGTAAGAGTCCTCGAGCTCCATGAAACGCAGATGCCTTTCCTTGAGCTGCAACACTTCTTCTCGCAGGGAGACATGTTCGAGGCTCATGGCGGCTTTTTCTGTCACCATTGCGTCGCAACTTTCCATAATGGTGTCCTCGTTCTCAAGTTCTTGGCACAACTCGACTTTCTTTTGTTGCAACAATTGCATTTGCTGGAAAATCAACTCTTTTTCTTCCTTCGCAATGTTGTATGACCCCAGAAGATCCTCTAAACCCAGAAGCCTCCTTGAAAGCTCAAAGATCTCTTCTTGCAAGTCTTCGGTTTGGCTCATTTCCTCATATTTCGACCGGTTCATTTCGTCTATCTCAAACTGCACCATGCTTTCATTTTCAAGCTCCCTGCAGAGATCGCCCACTTCCTGCTGCAGAGCCTGGTTCTTCTGGATAACCATCTCTATCTCTGCCTTAGACACTTGGAAACGATCCTGAAGTTGCTCTTTCCTTTGTTTGAGATACTGAAGTTCTTCCTCAAGGCCATCATTTACTCTGATGGTTTCCTCTGCGTCACTTCTCAATGCATCGAGCGTTTCCTCTGCAGCAGAATAGCTTTGGATCGATGAACGCACCTCTTTAATCTGTGCTTCGAGCTCTCTCTGTCCACATAGTGCAGCTTCATGCTCAGCTTTGATAGCATCGATGCTATCCAGCTCATCTAGCTTGTCAAACATCTGTTCCTCGAGGATCTGTCGTTCACGCTCCAATTCCTTGTTTGTCTGGATTAGTCCCTGGAACATCGCCTCTACGGTAACGTTATTTTCGATCTTCTCATTAAGAACCCTCACTGCTTTTTCGAGGTAGGCACACTTGCGCCTCGCGACATGTCCCTCTGCCTTCAGAGCGTCAAACTGCTCCCCCAGCGCAGTGAAAATGAACACACCGATGTTCTGAAACTAATAAATAAAAAGGGACTTGTGTTGGGATGTCCTGTTAACAATAAACCATTATTATTACTCAAAAATTGTCGTCAAAAGCAGAGAAAATACTCCAATTGAAAATACTTCCTAATAATACTCTTTATTCAAAAAAAATGTTGAGTCTGTAGGTATGAAATATTAATGTTTTTGGTACAAAATTAGCTTGAGAACAATTTTTTATTGGCCATTTATTGACTGATATGACGGCACAGGGTACCCTGATCAGAGCGTCCTGAATATTTGTATTTTAATTCAGTTAACTTTTATGTGTCTGTAGCCAGATCTGGGCAGTAAGTACACGGCCTGGTCTTCAGTGAGCACTCTGATCCAGAAGAACCTGATGATGAAGACCCACAACCCTGCAAGGTACAGAGGAAACACACACACACACGCACGATTGATTGACACACACATTATTTCTGTACGATTTCAGATTCAAAGTGTTTTGAAGTGGAAACGGGGGCTTCTCTTTCGTTTAAATGGAGTTCACTCTTCCTCCCTCTTCAGGTATTCTCTGACAGAAGAGGGTCTGGCTTTAGGGGAGCGCCTCGAGTCTTTAGAGGGAACTAAAGGTCCAGAAGGAGACAGAGAGGAGGCCAGGAGTGAAGGAAACGAGCAGGAGGAGGGAGAAGAAGGTGGCCCGGGGATTGTGGACCTCACTGTTAGTGATGATGACGAAGAGGAGAAGGAAGAGGAGAGAATACAGTGAGTGTGCTTCAAAACTTCTGGGACAAAAACGTATCATTATCTCAACAAGTAACTCTACTCTGAAATGCATTTAAGTCGTACCTTTATTTTCCTTTTGTCATATGTTGTATAGACTAAGTGTTTAGAGACCATTTAAACATTCAAGATTCAAGATAACGTGGTCTTGGTTCTGACAATCTTAAGTCCCAGCCTCCTCCAACAACTTACGACATAAAAAGGAATAAATATAGTCCAAAAATATATAGAACGGTGCAAGTAAAAAGCAAAAATAGGTCAACTATATACATGTAAAAAGTAAATACAGAAAAATACGGTGCTTTCTACTTTAATATACGAAAATACGTAGACTTTCCTTTGTGTGTTTTAGCTTGTAATGTTTCTGATGAACTCTCCAATTGTAGATGTGTAAGTAATATATATTTAAGACCGAAATATCTCCATTATGTTTTATGATTGCACTTGTGTTGTTGAACTGTTTGTCAATACAATAAAAGCAATTGAACCGTCTTTTTCCAGACCTGCAGAGAGGCCGACCTCCTCTGCTTCCCAGCCGAGGGTTCTCGTTCCTGGGATGTTCTTTTCAGGGAAACCCCAAAATGTACCGAGCAGAAACCCAAATTCCTGGAGTCTCCTTCCCGGCTCCTACGAGATCATCCTCTGTGTGGACTTCATTGAGACAACGGGGTAAGACCGCTGTGTGTTTTAAACTGTGTGAATCAAACGTGTGTGTGTGTGTGTTTCCTGAACGGTCGGTGTGTTTGTGAAGCGGAAGCAAAAACTGCAAGCTGGATCTGGTCAAAGAGCTGCAGAGGAACGGAGTGACGTTCGATGTGAGGAAGCTCAACGTGGGAGATTTCCTGTGGGTCGCTCGGGAAAAGGTCGCGCCTATTCCAGGTAACACAACGTAGAAAACAACTCGCCTATTGTGCAAAATCCACTTCTCCATGTCTCTTCTACATCAACATGTGTCCCCTCTTCTTCATGTCTCTTCTACATCAACATGTGTCCCCTCTTCTCCATGTCTCTTCTACATCAACATGTGTCTACATCAACATGTGTCCCCTCTTCTTCATGTCTCCTCTACATCAATATGTGTCCCCTCTTCTTCATGTCTCTTCTACATCAACATGTGTCCCCTCTTCTCCATGTCTCTTCTACATCATCATGTGTCCCCTCTTCTTCATGTCTCCTCTACATCAATATGTGTCCCCTCTTCTTCATGTCTCTTCTACATCAACATGTGTCCCCTCTTCTTCATGTCTCTTCTACATCAATATGTGTCCCCTCTTCTTCATGTCTCTTCTACATCAACATGTGTCCCCTCTTCTTCATGTCTCTTCTACATCAACTTGTGTCCCCTCTTCTTCATGTCTCTTCTACATCAACATGTGTCCCCTCTTCTTCATGTCTCTTCTACATCAACATGTGTCCCCTCTTCTTCATGTCTCTTCTACATCAACATGTGTCCCCTCTTCTTCATGTCTCTTCTACATCAACATGTGTCCCCTCTTCTTCATGTCTCTTCCACATCAACATGTGTCCCCTCTTCTTCATGTCTCTTCTACATCAACATGTGTCCCCTCTGTGGAAAGAGACTCTGAAAGTTTCAGGAACAAAGATTCTCTCTTTTTGATCCATTTCTATAAAAACCTGTCTGAAAATGAGCTGATCAGATTTTGGCCACTTTATGATGTCATAACGATGTTTTGTCTTGTGTAGCCATTAGCCAATCACCAACCAAGGTAACCCCCTCCCCCCCTTATCACCTGAATCTCCTCCTAGAGTACCATTGAGTTCTTTGTAACCAAATGTCTCTCAGAGGGGCGTGGGGAGGGGCTCCTTATTTTCATCTAAAGTAACAGACAGAGAATCAGCACTTTGGAAACAGGGCTGAAACAGAGGGGATTATGGGTAATGCTGCAATGATCTGTTTGGTGTTTCAGCCAACCAGAGACATGTTTTGTATATATCTGAGACCTGTGATATATTGATGAAAAACAGTATAATAGGGGACCTTTAAGTAAAATACAATACAGGACCCTAGAATATTCCGTGACAAGTCTTTGTTTCTCTGTGAAGGACACGGGAATGGTCGGATAAAAGTGGCTCCACCTTCCGCTACTGGAAAACAGGACAGCCTGATAATGATGGGCGAAGTCCGAACTGTATTGCAACTGATCTGGGCAACAATGGCCTGTGGTCCGATGAACTCTGCAGCAGAAGGCTCCCTTTTTTCTGCTATGAACTACATGGTGAGTGTTTAACTAAGTTTTGCTGAACGCGACCTTTGCTTGTGGTTCAGTGGTTATTGTTTTCCTAAAGAAACCATTAATGGAGAGAATCCCTTGATACAATATGTAACCCTCAGAAGAACACATTTCCAAACATTTACACAGCAACATTTCTCCTAAAATAAGAGCTTCTTATACAAACTGTTCGAAGCAACATCTGTCTGTTATTTTATTATTTATGAAATATATTGCAGATGAAACTCCAGTACAAATATCATCTCATCTGAGCTTCCTTCAACCAAAGAAGTGGTTCAAACAAAAACCGTATCCAGTGAGTTAGATCATTCTTATTTCTTGCCAATTGAAATTACATTTCCCCTGTGAATACCTATTTCCCTTTTGCAGGTGAAACTCAAAACAACTATTTTTGTTTCCCACCACAAGTCAAGTCAAATAACCACCATGAAGGTACACTCAACCAGTACAGAGAGAACTTCTCCTGAGCAGCTTTCAACTCTGGGGCAAACAACATCCCTTCCTGGTGAGAGACATGAGTAAAATCAATGGAAGCATGTCAGTTGGGTCAGAGTGAGGTTAAATAAGTTACTTCACTTTCATGTAATCGGTGGTAGTGGTCATACCTTGTGAATAACATGCACTAATCTTTGCTCATCCAACACAACATATAAAATGAGTCCATGCTTTCAATTTGCAGACCGAACCCCTCTTTCCACCAGCCAAACAGTGACTACAAATATAAGAACCACAACTATGCAATCCACCACAGATCTAGTCACTACTGAGATGACCACATTTGAGCAGCCCTCAACTAAAGGAGTGGAACAAACGAGAACCATTTCAAGTAACTGAATACGTTTTCAGTGTTATTGATGCGGTTCAAATCGGAACCATCCAATATAAATATTTGAAAAAAGAATAAACTCATAACAACTATTTTTCTCTACCACCACAGCGACTCCAAGTCAGATAACCACCATCAAGGTACACTCAACCAGTACAGAGAGTACTTCTCCTGAGCAGCTTTCAACTTTACAGTCGTTGCAAACAACATCCCTTAATGGTGAGAGAACATTAAGTATGCCTGCTAATTCTGAATGTTGTCATGATAAGAGAAAACCTCACATCCACAACTCTTCAATGAGTCTCTTTACCTAATTTGACAATTTCTAGTTTTTATGCTAAAATGTAATGTTATTGTTCTATTCATTTTTGACAAAGTTTGTGCCAAGTCAACTTTATTCCCTTAAACAACCCTTCAAAAACCTTTATAGGTTCTCACAGCTAAGCATAAGTCTTGCTAATACTTTGTAATTGTGTGTTTTAATACATGTGTGTTCACAGGCAAACATATCATCAACATCAGAGTCAAATTCACCTCTACGTCACAGCTGAGTGAAGACGACATCAACAAGCTGGTGCAAGTGCAGGTAAATAACAAAGAATGCCAATCCCCATTCAGTTTGTAAGTTAATGTTGACTTTATTTAGGTTTTTTATCCATAAATTAATCAGTGTAATTATCCATTGTTCGAATAATTATTGCTAAATTAAATTCTTTGTGCTTTGTCAGTTTCGCAATCTACTGATAGAAAAAGGACTTCCTACAAACATCGAGGTGGGCTTGAAGAGAACGCTGAGAATAACAAAAAACGGACTTAGACGGTGGTATAAATGAAGAACCAGCAACGATTTTAGAAAGGAGAGGCTGAAATCTTGCTTTGATTATTTTTTGTTCTTCTACCACACACCAAAGTATTAAACAAAAGATAATGTAGATAGAACATTGTATAACTCTACTTAACTTGTTTTTTTATAATTTTTTAATTTGAGAATGTCAGTTCGGTTTCTATGTAACGTTGAATCAGTTTTTTCCACAATAAATTGACTTTGTTTTTATTGTTTATAATACACCATAACATCAGGGTACCCTGATCAGAGCGTCCTGAATATTTGTATTTTAATACAAATACTGTACATACTGATATACACCTGAACATCAGCAGGAGAGGACTCTTTAAAGTAGAGACACTACATACTGATATACACCTGAACATCAGCAGGAGAGGACTCTTTAAAGTAGAGACACTACATACTGATATACACCTGAAAATTAGAGCATTAAGGCCCCTTTAACTCTCTGTTGTCTGATGTGCGAGCATTACTCGGAAAATATTTATTTTAACAAAATGGGCTTTTTCATTCCTCTTTTTAAATGTGTTTATTTTTATTCACAATAAGTATTAGAAACATTTGAAGGGGCAAATTATACATATGTCTGATCTCAAAATGCATCTTAAATAATCAAGTATTAACCATATTAGTCATGCATCATTTTGAAATGCAAAAACAGGCTAGCTTATCTCTTTCATTTTGTGACAATTAACTTCTTAATTTAACAGTACATGGCAAAAAGCAACTAATATACAATGCTTTTCTTCCAGTTACATTGAGTAAATCAAAACAAAGAGGTTTAAGGTACTGCATTTATTTACGCAAGTACACAAATAAGTTCACATTTTTTCAACTACTCCCCCTTTACATATTTATCTGTCAATAGAAGGCTTGAAAAACAAGGCCCAAAATGTAAAGGTCAATTATATTGAGGATGACTTCAAGATATTTGGGCTTTATATTGGAGTTTTTACAAGCCAGTAAACAGGCAAACTCTCCTGCAGCACATTTCTAAACTCAGCTATTCACAAAGGCTCCTTACACAGAAAACGAAAGAGGATTAAAAACAAATAAAATCTATATTTAAAAACCGACACTAAATGCACAAGTCAAACTGAAATTAGATACATTTCATTACTAAAAAATCATAATGTTGTTCACATATTGAACTTAAATTGCCAAAAAAAGTACGTTACATGTAAAATGTTATGACACCTTGCTTAGACACTGTCTATTTTAGACTTATAGTATAGTATATTCTTACACACAACTAACATTTGAGTTTGACATCAACTTTTATAAAATGTCTCTCTGAGAGGGTTACTTAAACATTGCAGAATGTATACAAGTGAACAAGCATGTACAACTAAACAAGTTAATTCAATGGGAGGTTGTCATGGTTGTTTTTGTTGTCCGGACATCTTCCAGTTGATCTTGAAATCAGTGATTCCCATGTCTCTCATCTTTGCCTCCAGCTAAGAAACATACACAAATACCAGGAGTTACATTTGTCCCAACTTGAAATCCAGCCACTCATACGCTAAAGTTCTTATATATTGTTAATAACTACGGGAGTAAACTGTTATAAATGCAAATATGAAACAAGATGTATTATTCTCACCTGGATCACGATTTGTTGTTGAACGGCTGGGTCACTTATGTCAAAGTCAGCACTGATCCTCACAAACGTCTTCTTCTTAAACGCTGGAAAATAGTGGTAATGTTATTGAATTTTATGATTTTAGAAGCCCTAGTATTTGTTCATTGTTCTAGTAAATTGACTTTAATTAAGTGACTTTAAGATGAATTGTATCCATCCAAGGCAGACAATGGTTCAGGTTTATCCCTAGGGATGGGTATCGAGAACCGGTACTAAGTCAATACCGGTACCTGATTGGACGGTATCGGTATACCGGTAAGCCGCTGGACAAACGGTGCTGCTATCGGTATAGAGTGGCGAAGTCACGCCCATCTACTTCCGGTCCATGGGACCTTATTTCGAAAAAATAATGTATCGAAGTCAATGGAAAGAGAAAACGTATCTTTCGATCCCGTTTGAATTGTGCCATGAATTACACATATGATGTTTGTCAATCTTAAAAAATAATTTCCATGTCAAAAAAGTCACAGTTTGTCGTAAAACTGTTGAAATATAAGACTATGAAAAATATGCAACTATAAAGACTACAAATCCCAAAGTCGCGTAAGTGATGTCACAATTGTTTTCCTCCACTAAGAGATATAAGATCAGCGCCATATAGATAGAATCGATCTATATGGCACTGGCTAAGATAAGATAACTTTAACAAGATGCCTGTGTGCTTAGTACCAGGTTATTATCATACCAGCAATGGGTCTTGCTTGTTCTTTCGCTTCCCGTCTGATGAAAGGACCAGGAGTGGCTGGATCAAGTTAGCTACCTAGCTAGTAGCTAGCACGTTGGTTAGCATTACAGCCGTGTCATTTTGATTAGCCTTAACATGAAGTAACATTAAGTAACCCAACATGTTAAACAGTAAGAGTAGTAGTCATATTTCGTGAACCCTCTGAAGAGTTCATTGTGGTGATAGTGAGGGTAGTCAATCGTTTTGTTGACAAGACAGTAGTGACGGCCATCTTGGTGACGTGTGTTGTTCTGCTAGACCGGAGATGTAGTTCATTGAGCGTTTCACACAAACAAATGTGTTACTTCACAGTTTTACGACACATTTTATTTTTTTTGACTTGCAAAATTATCTTTTAAATTGACAAACATCATATGTGTAATTTGTGGCACAATTCAAACGGGATCGAAAGATAATCTTTCTCTCTCCATTGACTTCAATACATAATTTTTTCGAAATAAGGGCCCTTTCTCATTTCATCAAATCCCCCTCCTCGACTCCTCGACTCCTCCGGTAGTGACCCGGAAATGAATTTTAGCGCGCCATGTTGAAGGACATCTCATTTCTCTAAATGCACTTCGAGGATCGAGCGTCGAGGAGGCTCAGCTATAACCGAGGATACACTGATGGGTCCTCCACGGTTCTCCACGGCTCCTTCGTGGATGCATTTCCGGGAACAGAGATGTTTCAAAGAGTCGTGACGCACGGCCGGACTTATCTCAGCCAATGACAGCTCTGCATGCATCCCCTGGATATTATTTTATTAACTGCTCTCATCGCAACGCGATGTTTACAGTGAGAACAGCTGTGAGGTCCGTGCAGAAAGCAGAGCCGTGTGTATAATATATATCACTCAGTATAACAGAACAACATTATTCTCTTTATTTGCTTTAGTTTAGTAGATATCTACAAACAAAGAGTTGATATTTTTCTAAGACCATTTAGTGCTTCACATAATAAAATACACAACGGCTGTAGCCTGATTATGCTTTAGGAGCTGTAGGTGTGTGTGGTAGTGTGTATGTGTGTGTGTTGTACAGTGTGTAGGTGTGTGTGGTACAGTGTGTGCAGATGCAGCGGACAGACAGGTCTCAGTTGGTTTGGTGTCCTCTGCTTACTTTTAATACTTGTAAATAAAACTTTTGGCCCGTAATATTTATTTCCCTCATTGTAGCGACCAGAGAGGGGGGGATATATCCAGTCGCTGATAGTGTTACGTTATTATGAGAGTGCTCTGTTTGATTCTGAAATGGTATATATTTATATAAATATATATGTGTATGTGTGTGTCCACATCTGTAGCCTGTTATTGTCTCATTATACCGCACTGTGAATGAATTAAAAGTAAATATATAAGTCGTCATGAACACATCTGTCCATCAGACAGAGGGCTGCTGTGCCTCCTGTCATCATTGATGGACGTCTCTTTAAAATGACCGCTCAGAGGAGAGGAGTTCTCATTTCTCTAACCGCCTGCTGCTTCCCCTCCTCTCTCCTCGGTTCCCCTCCTCGACTCCTCCGTTCGCATCTCCTGTGGGCGGGACTAAGTCTCGAGGATAGGAGTCGAGGAGGGAGTTAGAGAAATTAGAAAGGGCCAAGGTCCCATGGAGGTCCACCGGAAGGGGAGGGACTTCGCCACCCTATATCTGTTACGTCTACTTCCTTAGTTTTACTTTAAACCATTCTGGTTGGTTGGGAACCTTCATCTTGTGTGATGTATCCTGTTTGAGACCCCTCTGATTGGCCACTGTAAATGCCACTCGTCATCTCTCTCAACAGCGCTCTTATTATTGTTGTGAGACTCCCGCAGGCATGGCGGACAGAGCGAAGCGATCGAAGGTCTGGGTGCGCAAAACAAATGCCTCTTTTCATCCTCTGTCTGAGGGAAAACCCCAACAAGCATGATAGGGCGAGCCAGGCCCCTTTAAGTTATTTATTTATTTGTGTCTGCTTCTGAGAAGCTAATGTATAAGTTATACAGTTATTCCTGCAAGAAAATTACAATAAAATGACTGTTTAATCTTCACATCTTGTATTCATGTCTATAATTTTGAGCACCAAATTATTGAAAAGTATCGATAAGAGTATCGAAAAATACCGATACCTATAAGCAGTACCGGTATCGGTATCGATAAAATCCTAACGATACCCATCCCTATTTATCACAGAAACAAACGTGTGCATTTCAAATATATTAACAAATAGCTGGGTACCTGGCACTTTACATCAAATCCATATACTCTATATACATGTATTAAATAAACATAATCAAGGTAAACAATAATGCATGTCAACAATGTGAGTGGGGATACAAACTATGTTATTATTTTTCATCATCAGTTAATCAAACAATTATATTTTTAATGAATTGAATTTAATATTTATGGTGCACCAAATCCTTTCATTTAAAAAAAACTGTACTAGTGGGTTATCTGTCGCAACCATTTTAGTTTTGTTTAGACTCTCTAAATACGCACTATTTTTGTGTTTTTCAGACTCTCTAAATAACCCTAAGCCCTAGGATTAATGTTTGTTATTTTGAAAAATGAAAAAGTTCTGATGGAGGAGCCAGCTACCCGCTATTAAAAAGTGCCAAAAACAAAATGATTTATTGTCTGACCCCCTGTAGCACTTACTGTAGCAGAGAAACATAGATTTGGTGTCGCAGGACCTGGCGTTCCATTTCTTGTCGGAAACATGAGCGCAGTTGGGACCCTCTCCTAAAAGGAGTTGTTCCTGAGACAAGTATCTGAACGAGGAGTAACTCCCGTCCGACCACTTCCAGGAGTCTTGAAAGAGGCCGATCCAGGCCAGCTTTCTTTCCGGCACCATGCTCTGGACTTCCTGGTTCTCCGCCTGGTTTCTCACACTGAGCAGGTCTGTGTGGTGTTTCCTACAGTAGCTGTGAGCGTCGGCCCAATTCATAGCTGTTTCCAGGAGAATCTTGCTTTTGAGTGCACCTGTTCTGCCTGTGAACACAGAAAGAATCATGATGCACCGAAACACAACGAAAACCTACTCGTTCCTGGAATAAAAGAGCATTAGCTTTGAATAAATGTTGATGTGTGCATAATATTTTCCTTCATATTACCATCAAAGCATAGGAAGAAGTTAAGTAAGTCACATTGCAGGTCTCTCCATTCTCCCGTGTGTTGTATGCCTGCACAGTCCTGGGTGGCCCTCTCCAGATTGGGTTCACCAGCACCCCAGTTCCTGAACTCAGCTTCACTCGCTCCATAATAACCTGACAGAGACCACCTCCAGGTAGCAACGTCTTCATACAGCCCAATCCAAAAGTCTTTGTTGGAGTAACATTTTACATTTTCATTCAGTAGATGATTTGATCTTTGGTTTTAACAAGATACTGATAGATGACAGTATCGTCTGCAAATGGTATGAGCCTTACAATCCTGGTTGGATGTTTGTATTGTAAAGAGATTGTAATACAGCGTTATATGTTTACCATGGGGCGGGGGCAGCTGAGGGAATCTGTTTTGAAGATTTTCCAAAGTGCTATAGACCTCCACCTCGCACAGAGGCGGTGCTACGCCATGATGGATCACAGTCACATAGCGACCCACAATCCCACCGCAATCCAGGGTCATCAAAGAATATGAATTACTGGAGATGACCTTACAGCTGAAAAAGATAAAGAAGAAGAAGTATATGAAACTCTGCTTGATTTACCTTTAAACTTAATTTATATAATTTCAAAAAGTGTTCTACCCACGAGACAAATTATGAGAAATAGGTCGAGCTATGCATTCCTCCAACATTGTCCAACTATATATCACCTTGTGTCGTCTACACGGACATCGTACCTGAAGCAGCAGTCGGAGCTGTAGGCGAGTTGGACTGCAGTCACACTGTAAGGAAGCAGTAGATCCACTGTTACCCACGGACCTGGCTGCTCAATGGCTACGCTGCAGGTGGAAGACTGATTGCCATCAATGACTTTGCTGGCTACACTGTTTTCCAGACTTGAGGAAGAATGAAAAGCCAGTCCTCTCAAAGCAACGTTTTCTAGTGAGGGTCAAACAGAACCAAGAAAAGCATTCTTTACTGGAAGAAATATAACAAAGGCTTCTGTTTAATGTCAAGTAAACAATGCAGTCTGGAGATTTAGGAGAAGTCTAAACAGCCATTATCATTTGGAGCTTACCAAGCAGAGTACCATACACCTCTACTTCACAAAGAGTCAAAGTCTTCTGTAGACCAGGAAGGTAAACATGTACGAAGCGTCCTTCCATTATTCCACATTGGTAGTTGTATTTCTGCTCTCCCTCTGAAACGAAGATGATGGCACACCTGAAAGAAGGAGGATGTTAAAAGGGAGAATAAAGGTCACCTATTATGCAAATTCCACTTATTCACGTCTTTTCTACATCAACATGTGTCCCCTCTTCTCCATGTCTCTTCTACATCAGCATGTGTCCCCTCTTCTTCATGTCTCTTCTTCATCAACATGTGTCCCCTCTTCTTCATGTCTCTTCTACATCAACATGTGTCCCCTCTTCTTCATGTCTCTTCTACATCAATATGTGTCCCCTCTTCTTCATGTTTCTTCTACATCAACATGTGTCCCCTCTTCTTCATGTCTCCTCTACATCAACATGTGTCCCCTCTTCTTCATGTCTCCTCTACATCAACATGTGTCCCCTCTTCTTCATGTCTCCTCTACATCAACATGTGTCCCCTCTTCTTCATGTCTCTTCTACATCAACATTTGTCCCCTCTGTGGAAAGAGATTCTGAAAGTTTCAGGAAAAAAGATTCTCTCTCTTTTTGTCCTGATCCATTTCTATAAAAACCTGTCTGAAAATGAGCTGATCAGATTTTGCCCAATTTTTTGTCTTGTGTAACCATTAGCCAATCAGCAACCAAGGTAACCCCCCCCCCCCCACCTTATCACCTGAATCTCCTCCTAGAGCACCATTGTGTTCTTTGTAACCAAATGTCTCTCAGAGGGGCGTGGGGAGTGGCTCCTTATTTTCATCTAAAGTAACAGACAGAGAATCAGCACTTTGGAAACAGGGCTGAAACAGAGGGGATTATGGGTAATGCTGCAATGATCTGTTTGGTATTTCGAGCAGAACACTTCAGAGACATGTTCTGTATATATCTGAGACCTATAGTATATTGATGAAAAACAGTATAATATCTTTAATGCTATGCGGCAAGTAAGTTACTGTATCTTTTGTTCGTGCTTGTATCACCTCTGGTTGGTAACGTCCTTGCTGAGGCCGATGCGGACCTCCGCCCCGTTCAGCTGCTCCGAGCAGCAGTCTCCTGAGCTGAGGATAGACACAGCAGTTATGCGGTAGATATTCCTCAGGTCAAGTTGCCACCACGGGTTGTCTTGCAGTGCGACGGAGGCACAGGTTTCCAGAGCATCCGTCGGCCCAGGGTGTTCATCAATAGCCATATGTTGAGAAGTTTGTGTAGAAGCAGGTGCTGAAGACAGCGTAGCTATTCCTCTTGGTGCAACATTAGCTGGCAAGAGTGGTATAAAGGCAGTTATGACAAAATTAATGAAAACAATCAGGTGGAAATCGGTGCTTTAACCATAGAAGCAATACTTAACCAAATTGTGTAAATGTATACTTCATGATGTTCCCATAAGAAACACTCCATCAGTTAATCAAGCTTGGATGCCATTGTTTAGTGACGCATTACCTCCTGTAAGTTGGGTAGTGGTGTACACTTTGACCTCACACAGATGAAGATCTTTTCCTACTCCAGGGTTGATTATGTTGACGTAGCGTCCTTGCATGTGGTTACAGTTGAAGGTCATGGTAGCATTACTGGTCACGGTGATGACTGCACATCTAAAGGAGGGTAAAAGGGACAGTTAGAAAATGCATATTGGCTAGCAATGGGTACCCATTATGTCACTATTTTAGGAACAAGATGCCTTATGCTGATTGGTTAAGGCCAAACTAAACAAAGTCGGCCTACTTTATCCAGAGGAAAATATCCCACATGAACACAATGTCAGTGTGAATAATATTGTGAAAACAAAATGTCTTCTCATCACCTGGGATTGTTGTTGCCATTGTTCTCCAGTGAGTTACCAATGCGTATTTCTGCCCCATTAACCACATTGCCGCAGCAATCTGTTCTTCGAAGGACTTCAATGGATAAGATGTCATACAGACCCCGCATGTCCAATCTCCACCAGGGGTTACTATTCGTCAAAGAGCTAAAACAGCTCTGGTACAGACTATGGTCTGAATAAGGTTTGCCATCAATGGCTAAGCTTGGTCGATGGTAAATGTCGTACTGTGATGACGCCGCAGCCACTCCACCCAGAGCCACATTCACTGCAGTGTGAGCACAGTGACAAAGATTTATGTTTGCAATGCAAAATATGTAAAACATCTACACATGAAAGCCCTTAAAGGTCACCTATTATGCTAAATCCACTTCTTCATGTCTCTTCTACATCAACATGTGTCCCCTCTTCGTAAAGAGATTCTGAAAGTTTCAGGAAAAAAGATTCTCCCACTTTTTGTCCTGATCCATTTATATAAAAACCTGTCTGAAAATGAGCTGATCACTTTATGTAAGTATCAAAACACTAACAATATTGTTCAGATATCTACTTAATTATGTTCCCAGTGCTTAATTGAATCAGCTTTAGGTGCCATTGTTTAGTGTTTGTTACCTCCTGTGATGGGGGTTGCAGCGAACACTTTGACCTCACAAACTTGAAGTGTAGTATCATTTCCTGGACGGATAATGTGGACGTAGCGTACTTGCTTCTGGTTGCAATGGAAGGTCATTTTAACTGAACTGCTCACAGGAATGACTGCACATCTGAGGGAGGAGGACAGACAGGAAGTACAGTACAGATTTAAAACCTCAATCAGTGATTCCTGGCAACTTAACTCACCTGAAAAATATTCAACATGAACATAAAGTAAGTGTGATGTGATAAGTTCCTTTGCAGACTGAAAACACACTTTTTTTGACTGCACCTCGGCCAATGAAATCTCTATACATATTGTAATAATGTTCAAGCACTTAGAACGGAATGTTTTAGTTGAAGCTAAGGTACTAGCACTTTGAATGGTTTGGCTTAGTTGAAGCCAATGTATTAGCACTTTAAAGGGGACCTACTGTATCATGCAAAATGCACCTTTGCACGTCTTTTATACATGAAGATGTGTCCCCGGTGTGTCAGGGAACTCACTAAGTGTCAGAAAACACAACCCTCTCTCTTTTCCTCCAAACCCAAAATCTCTAAAAACTGGGCTTTAACGGATCTGATACAGACTGATACAGATTTGAAAATAGTCTGACGTCAGTGACGAGGAGCTCCGCCTATATGGGCAACTCTCCACCAATCAGGGGAATGAGAGGTTGCCGTGGCATCATGGTAACACCATGGTAACATGACGCTCGTAACTCGGCCCCCTCCTTTGCAGGGGGGCGTGGTCAGCTGCAGTGCATGCAAAGACAGGGGTGGAGGAGAGCAAAATAGAGCGAAATTAGGCATGGCTAAAAGGCATGATCTGTTTGGTATTTTCAAAAAGAAAACGTATAAATATACCTTATATAGGTATGGCCCGACAATATATTATTCAAATATAGCATGATAGGTCTCCTTTAAATGGTTTGGCTTAGTTGAAGCTAATGTATTAGCACTTTAAATGGTTTGGCTTAGTTGAAGCTAAGGTACTAGCGCTTCGAATGGTTTGGCTTAGTTGAAGCTAAGGTACTAGCGCTTCGAATGGTTTTGCATAGTTGAAGCTAAGGTACTAGCGCTTCAAATGGTTTGGCTTAGTTGAAGCTAAGGTACTAGCGCTTCAAATGGTTTGGCTTAGTTGAAGCTAAGGTACTAGCGCTTCGAATGATTTGGCTTAGTTGAAGCTAAGGTACTAGCGCTTCGAATGGTTTTGCATAGTTGAAGCTAAGGTATAGCACTTCAAATGGTTTGGCTTAGTTGAAGCTAAGGTACTAGCACTTCAAATGGTTTGGCTTAGTTGAAGCTAAGGTACTAGCGCTTCAAATGGTTTGGCTTAGTTGAAGCTAAGGTACTAGCGCTTCGAATGATTTGGCTTAGTTGAAGCTAAGGTACTAGCGCTTAGAATGGTTTTGCATAGTTGAAGCTAAGGTATAGCACTTCAAATGGTTTGGCTTAGTTGAAGCTAAGGTACTAGCGCTTCGAATGATTTGGCATAGTTCAAACTAATGTACCTACATGATTCTTGTTAATCTGTACCCTCCTGGTTGAATGCACTTACTGTAAGTCGCTTTGGATAAAAGCGTCTGCCAAATGAAATATAATGTAATGTTATGCTGGGGGGAGAAGAAAATGAAAACCCTGTCCGATTGTCAGGCTAGTTTAACCTATTCGATCACCTGGTAGTGTTCTCCAGTGGGCTACTAATGAGGATTCCTGCCGAGTCAAGTTCATAGCCGCAGCAATCTGTTCTTCGGAGGATTTCAATGGTTGAGATGTCAAACAGACCCCCCAAATCAACCCTCCATCAGGGGTCCTTCTCCACCAGAGAGGCAAAACAGCTCCTGTGGATAAATTGGTTTGTTTCATCTCTGCCATCAATTGCATTGCTTGGTCGATGGGCGTAGTCCCACATTGTTGACGATACAGCCGCTCCTCCCAGAGCCAAGTTAGCTGCAGGGTAAGGACAGTGACAAAGATATGTTCACCATGCCAAATAGTAAAACATCTAGACAGGAATACACTTGTTGAGAAGCTTACATATATGTTTCTTTTTACTCCAGTACATTTTTGACAGCTGTCGTTTTGTTGTCTGATTAAGGTTTTACATCAAAAGAAACAAATAGTATGCTTACCAATGGTTTCTCAAAAGTTAGCAGTTCTACCAAAAAGTTACTTCCCTTGTTTTAAATGCCACAAAACTAAAATACAAATGCTTTTAAAATGCTCTTAAAATACTTTTTCAAGACCTGCAGATATCGTAAGTAACTGTTTAAGGCCGAGAGGTCAAATTATTTATATTTTCAATGTGAGGCATTAGATAAAAGTCATTTTCAGCCACAGAACTTTGCATTACTTCTTTTTACATTCATATCACAAATCGTATAGAGTTAACAGGGGACATTTTACTACAGGACAATACCTAGACATTGTTGAATTGTTACTTATACTATAACTTAAGGGTCTGAGTATTTCTTCTATCCATGCTTTTCATACTAAACAGTCACTTACTTGCCTGATGAGTTATCCTCAAACTGAGAAGTATCGCCCCTGCAAAAACAAATATATATCTAATGAAGTCTGATCGATACACAATTATAGTTTCCATGTGGCTAAAAAATACATTTTAGTTTCTAAATGTGGCCTACTGACAAATCTGATATGTCACCATCTAGGATCTAATCTGTAAATGAGACAAATGAAGTGAAATAACATGCTTTCTTTAAAATAAAGAAATGTATTCTTGTGTAATAGTGATTTTATCCTTTTTTGTAATCAAACAAAGGCCTAAGAATCAACTCATTTATCGATATATATAAATGTATGACATGACTTACCCCAAATAAAGAATAATTTCCACCTCCACCCCATGATCTTCTGAGCGTTTTAGTTTTATTCGTGGTGTCAGGCAGAGAATGTTTTATGAACTAGCTCAAATGCAAAATGTGTGTTATGATGTCTCGACAATGGTTCACATTGAGTTGCTGATATCCTGTGTCCTTAATTATTTCTGTGACGTTCATTTGAATTTACCTACACACAAATGAATTCAAAAAATATTGAAATTATAATGTGCATGTCTGTCACTCTAAAGCAGTGGTTCTCAACTAGTCAGGCCTCGGGACCCACTTTTTACTTGGTCAATACCCAACATTTTGAAGCACTCAAATCTATTCAACAAAAAATCATGCTGTAATATATACGCTTTTCAGCATACAATATTAATAAAAGTGAAGTACAGTGCATATATCCAACCCAGTCTCACGGCATTTCGTGTTCATCAACACGATTTTTAATCTATTGATTCGTGTTCACCAACACGATTTGCCCCTTTTTTTCGTGTTGCACAGCACGATTTGAAAAGCAATGTATTTCTACTGCCTGCAGCACGTCTTTTTCTCCGGTCGGGTCGTGGGAGACCGGAAGCTGTGTGGTTCATAAAAACATGTTGTTACTCAATATCAAGCCACAATTATTGCTTTTATTTTAAATCGTATAATTTCTGACTTTTGTTGCCGTCTGTGAGGAAAATAAATGGGGCTCAGAGCCTCAGAATACGGAAATCTGTATTTTTAAATATTTTTTTCCTTCTAATTCGTTATTCTTTTCAAAATAACACACTAATATTTACTCACCAATAACACACAATTATCCTTGCTTTTATTTATTGGTTTAATTCCATAATCTCGGGCTTTTTTGGCGTCCGTCAGGAACTGATTTTCAAAATAAAAATAACCGGAAACAGACGTAGGCCTATAAGGGACATTTCGAGCATCATTGCGATTGTCAACATTTCTGAGTTTAGGATGGCCGAAGACACTACACTACCCATAATCCCCAGCTATCGTTTAGGACTACAGTCCCCGTAAGGTTACGCAGAGCGTCAAACAGCTGTGTGAAATGGAACGAAACCACGCCAGACTATCCAAAACTGGAATCGAACGCCCCCCCAGAACTACACATGCTGGCTATTGTGTTTCGCAAAATGTTCTATGGGACGTCTCTACTGAACGTTTTGGTTTTCCCCACAATTAGAAGTTGCCAGTATTAAACACATTGGTGTTATCAAATGTAAAACATATAATTAATAAATGGGTGAAAATCGCTTGTGTCCATATTAATGCGCAGCATTAATACCCACATGACAGGTCATTGTTACTTTGTAATTCTACTCCACTACAATTCAGAGGTTAACCTGGTATTTTTACTCCACTGCATTTATTTGAGTTACTTTGCAGATTCTGATTAATTATGTGAAATATAAACAACCCTTAAATCAGACTTTAGTTACACCTGAGTAAAATGCAGGTAAGGTGATTGTCAAGTGCCAACAATCAGGAGAGATATTTGATAGTTGGTGCTTGAGAAGACTAAACATGTATCTGCAATTGACATGAATGGAAGCGAGTAATAAAGTATATTCATTACTCGTTATTCTCTACTAATAGTTAATTAAAGACTGTATATTATGGCTATTTTGCACATCCCTTTCAAGATTTTCAAAGGTTTATTGACATATCATATACACAACTACGGTGTAGTTATGCAATGAATGAAACACTTGGGTCACAGGTTCCTCAACAGTGCATTACAAGACATCTATCAATATGTGTGTACCTCCACTATTAAACTGTCATATTCTGCACATTTCTTATTCTATCTACATAATATACATAAGAGTATAATTGCTAAGTGCTTCAACATAGTTAACATTGCAGGAAAGCAATATATTAGACGTTAAGTACTTTGTCAGGCTTAATATTTATCTGTAGATAGATACCCCCAACGTTTTTTTCTTATTTAAAAGAAGACCTTAATCTGTTATTTAATATTTAAATAAAGGTTAATTCGTTGTTCTGTTTTGCACCTCCTCCTATTAATATCTTTGTACATTCTGCACTAAACTGTTTTATTGTAGAGATCACTTATAGTATCTTCTTGATTTTTTATATTCTATATTTATACTTTCCCCCTATGAAAGTATGTACTCTTAATATTTTTTTAATCAAATAAAACACAATAATTCAATAACGTGCTTTAACCACTAGGAGGTGCACACAAGGTACACACAGCCATAATAACTTTGTATTATTAGTGTAGGACACTTGTGTTTTAGTACAACATCTGAAGATGTGTAGTTTTATGCATGCTTTCACATAATTTTACAGCATATTGCTATACTATTTCAGACTCAGTATTTACATTCTTACATTCAAAGAAAATCAGTAATATCTTTAAAAACTACAGTCCTTTTATATCAGCTGTGCACCGTTATGGTTTAAATATAACCTATCTATGAATTAGATCAAATGTAAAAGTCAGCCGAATTAGTGTTGATACTGCAAGGAGACGTATTGTGTAAAGAGAAATTGAAGATGTTGTTTAATTGTTGAATATATTTATGATCCACGTCAAGTATTCAGTTTCGGCGGCATTTTTTCTCAGTTTTTCCAAAGGTCTTCTCATCAGGGCTCTATAAATAAAGAACTACGGCAGATCTGTAATATACAATGCAGCCGAACCGTGTATTACAATGCCGTTATGTGATGACTTTCAAAGAGAAAAGCAAGAGCGCTCGGAATTAAGTATTATTTTATTCTTTTAAAATGTTTTCTGGATTTCATATCATATAAACACCAAATCCCAGCATGCATTGCGGCTAAAACATCCAATAAGCGAGCTTAAAACCATAGCTGAGGATCTTGGGTAATCGCTCGAAATGCCTACGTCTGTTTCCGGTTATTTTTATTTTGAAATTCAGTTCCTGACGGACGCCAAAAAAGCCAGAGATTATGGAATTAAACCAATAAATAAAAGCAAGGATAATTGTGTGTTATTGGTGAGTAAATAACAGTGTGTTATTTTGAAAAGAATAACAAATTAGAAGGAAAAAAAGATTTAAAAAAATACAGATTTCAGTATCCTGAGGCTCTGAGCCCCATTTAGTTTCCTCACAGACTGCAACAAAAGTCCAAAATTATACGATTTCAAATAAAAGCAATAACTGTGGCTTGATATTGAGTATTTTTTTGTGTTTTTATGAACCACACAGTTTCCGGTCTTCCTCGACCCGACCGGAGAAAAAGACGTGCTGCACGCAGTAGAAATACATTGCTTTTCAAATCGTGCTGTGCAACACGAAAAAAAGGGGCAAATCGTGTTGGTGAACACGAATCAATAGATTAAAAATCGTGTTGGTGAACACGAAATGCCGTGAGACTGGATTGATATATCCCATATATCCCTTCACAGAACTAAAGTATGCTTTAAAAAAATGCAGGGTCGGCGTCATGGGGGGTCATTCACGGGCCATGCCCCCCCAACGCAGGGAGGGCAAGCCTTGCCACTTTGCCGTTGTTTTCTTTTTTTAATCATATAAGTGAAAAGGTTTCCACTAAAGGTTTTTTGTGTGTAATACATCAGAAATAAAGAATACAAATATAAAACACAGCCTGAGGTGTGCTCACTGCTGCTCTCTGATTGGTGTGTTGCTTGACCAATGACCCCCGACCTTTTTTTTGTTATCATTACGTGGCTGTGTGTTTAGATGAAAGCCCAGTGGCGATCTGTTCATCTGTTATACTGATTATACAGTAAAGCCATCGAAAATAATATGATATACAGTACAGTACAAGTACATGGGTCTCTGTGTTTCATTCAATCTCTGTGTGTGTGTGGCACGAGAGCATTTTGTGAGTGCGCGAGCGGTAACGTGGAATGTTGTTGTTAGCATCTGGTTAGCTAGCTATGCTAACGGATATAAAGGGCTGCTTCTACACCAAGGTGGAGGACAGTCCTCTCCTGTCAGACTGAGAGGATCTTATAACGTCAGCTCAGTGAGGTAAGGACTCTCTCCTCGTTTAGATAGTTCACTTTAGTGTAAGTTATCTCAGTGGGTCTCAAACGGTTTGGTCACCATTTATGTAAGTATTTTCGAGGAATACCTTTATATGATCATGATAGTTATTAAAGAGAGAATAAATGAAAAACGGGTATGAAATACTATAACAGTAACACAGTAACACAAGAATACAGTTTAAAAGGGGAATGATTAGTAAAATATCCATAAAGAAAAAGTAAATCTGTGTACAGTTCTGTTTCATATGTATGTTGAGAGATGTAGGCTATCCATAGATCTCTTCACTTTGCTCTCAAAGTGCACCAGATTGATGCTTTTAACTTCAATATTTCAAAAATAATCTTCCCGGGGGAGCATGCCCCCAGACCCTCCTAGAGGAGGTTAGGTCCACCCCCACCTAAAACATGTTCACATGGATAGGATACTAAATACATTTGCACACTTTTTATATGGTGGCCTATGTCCATATCAAATCAAATCAAGTTTTATTTATATAGCACATTTTTCAACGATTTTTGGTCGAGCCAAAGTGCTGTAGGCCTACATATAATAAAAAATAACCTACAGTAAAGACACTTTACAGCAAATACAACGGCACAGTTTATGCAGAATATCAGTATGAGAAAACGACACCCTCTGTCCTTATATGTTTCTGTTTTGGTGGTCGTGCCACAACCGTGCATATATGCACAAGTCATAGGTGCGCTATACAATAGCACTACACCCCTGCAATGTGTGTGAAAGACAATAGACTTTACAGCATGTTTTTTGAAATTGCGTTGGTGTTTGTGTGTTGGTTGTTGACGGCAGTGTGTGCCCCCCCTTGGTAAATGATTTCCCCCCCATTCGATTTGTTCTAGAGCCGACCCTGAACAAATGTTTAATGAGATGATGGAATCAAAGCTGAACTAACATAAAAAGGCACGCATGCTGAAAACCCAACCCCAGCAGGGGGGTCTGGGGGGATTCTCCCCCAGGAGATTTTTAGAAATACTAACATAAACTATGCATTCTGGTACACTGAGAAGAAAAATAAATAAATCTATTACTACCCGATATATTAATAATATTTTATGCCATTGTTTGTTTTTCACTTTGTTCTGACATCTTGCTGCGAGAAGAGTAAAGAGGAGATAGTCTGTGTGACTTACTTTAAATTGTGGGTAAGGGTAGATAGCTCCCATTGTTCTGTGACCTGTCAGTCATCAGACCGGGGGTCATATTTCATTATGTGTTCATTTTTATCTGAAGTTGTAACCATGGATGTATAAAGAAGAGTTCTACCGCAAAGTTATTCTCCGTGGGGACTTCCGGCAACAATCTTGATTCTGATTGGCCAGAATACTCGAAGATATTGTATTGAGAAAATGATCACTATGTGACAGAAGTTTTCAAAACCGTTTATGGTCTCCGGTACTTCCAGTCCAACGCCGACTGCATGCACAGCGTTAGAAAATCGGGCCTTCAAAATAAAAGTTTTTTTTTTTTTCTCCAATGTTTTTTTCTTCACTCACACATCCGCGACCCACTCGAAACGGGTCCTAGACCCACTTTTGGGTCGCGACCCACCAGTTGAGAACCACTGCTCTAAAGTGTTGCCAGCACCTGCCTGGTGTTCGGATCAAGTGTTTGTTTGTGACACAGACATGAGAGCCCTTTCAAAATAAAATGGTAGTATTGACTGCAGGGGGCCGCTGTAAATTCATTGTAAACATTTTTGAATTTCTTCTGTACATACATCAAAAGTGCATTTTGCATGATAGGAGATCTTTAAAGAAACAGCTTTTGAAAGTCAAATGATGTATATATCAATAGATTTAGTTTGTCTTTTCTAGTCTGCATACATATACTGTATGTATGGAGGGATTTCAATTTTTTTTACAATTAATTTACAACGGCCCCCTGCAGTCAATACTACCATTTTATTTTGAAAGGGCTCTCGTGTCTGTGTCACAAACAAACACTTGATTCGTACACCAGGCAGGTGTTGACAACACTTCAGAGTGAGTCATGCACATTATCATTTCAATGTGTTTTGAATTAATTTGTGTGTAGGTAAATTATATTGAACATCACAGAAATAATTAAGGACACAGGATGTCAGCAACTCAATGTCAACCATTGTCGATACATTATATCACACATTTTGGATTCGAGCTGGTTATTCTCTGCCTGACACCACGAATACAACTAGAACGCTCAGAAGATGATGGGGTGGAGGTGGACATTCTTCTTTATTTGGGGTAAGTCATGTCATATATATATATATATATATATATATATATATATATGGATACATTAGTTGATACTTATGTATTTATTTGATTAAAAAAAAGGGATACAATCACTATTACACAAGAATACATTTCTTTATTTTAAAGAAAGCATGTTATTTCCCTTCATACGTCTCATTTACAGATTAGATCCTAGATGGTGACATATCAGATTTGTCAGTGGGCCACATTTAGAAACTAAAATGTATTTCTTAGCCACATGTTAACTATAATTGTGTATCGATCAGACTTCATTAGATATATATTTGTTTTTGCAGGGGCTTTACTTCTCAGTTTGAGGATAACTCATCAGGCAAGTAAGTGACTGTTTAGTATGAAAAGCATGGATGGAAGAAATACTCAGACCCTTAAGTTATAATATAAGTTTTAGGTATTGTGCTCCAGTCAAATGTCCCGTGTTAGCACCATACACTTTGTGATACGAATGTAAAAAGAAGTAATGCAAAGTTCTGTGGCTGAAAATGACTTTTATCTCATGGCCTTTTTTTTATCTAAAACTGCTAACATTTGAGAAACCATTGGTAAGCATACTATTTGTTTCTTTTTATTTAAAACCTTAATCTGACAACAAAACGACAGCTGTCAAAAATGTACTGGAGTTAAAAGAGATATATTAACAGCTTTTTCAGCTTCTCATCAAGTGTTTTCCTGTCTAGATGTTTTACTATTTGGCATGGCGAACATACATCTTTGTCACTGTCCTTTCTCTGCAGCTAACTTGGCTCTGGGAGGAGCGGCTGCATCGTCGACAAGGTTGAACTACGACTATCGACCAAGCAATGCAATTGATGGCAGCGATGAAACAAACCAATTTATCCACAACAGCTGTTTTGCCTCTTTTGTGATTGACCCCTGGTGGAGGCTGGATTTGGGGGGTCTGTTTGACATCTCAACCATTGAACTCCTCCGAAGAACAGATGGAGGCGGCCAAGATCTTAACTTGCTAGAAATCCGCATTGGTATCTCACTGGAGAACAATGGCAACAACAATCCCAGGTGATCGAATGGGTTGAACTAGCCTGACAATCGGACAGGGTTTTCATTTTCTTCTCCCCCCAGTATCACACTTACTTTATGTTCATGTCGGAGATTTTCAGGTGTGTTAAGTTGCCAAGAATCACTGATTGAGGTTTTAAATCTGTACTGTACTTCCTGTCTGTCCTCCTCCCTCAGATGTGCAGTCGTCCGTGTGAGCAGTTCAGTTAAAATGACCTTCCATTGCAACCAGAAGCAAGTACGCTACGTCAACATTTTCCGTCCAGGATCTGCTTCTATGATTCAAGTTTGTGAGGTCAAAGTGTTCGCTGCAACCCCCATCACAGGAGGTAACAAACACTAAACAATGGCACCTTAAGCTGATTCAATTAAGTACTGGTAACATAATTAAGTAGATATTTGAACAATATTGTTAGTGTTTTGATACTTGGGTTTTAAAATGCATTCACATGATATACGGTAAAACAAGGGCCGGCCCTTGGCATACATAGGCAGTATAGGTGAATGCTAAGGGCACATCAACCCATCAGGGGCGCCACAAATTGGGGAGAAACATTTTTTTTTTTTAATTGCACAACAACACAATTTCCCGATTTTGGATCAACAAAGTACATCTTATTATCTTATACTAACAGCAACTGAACGAGAGAGTAATGTCAAATGACAGTACAATTAACCAATCATATCTTCCCTCTAAATGGGTGGGCTTTATTATCGCGGACTTTATGACAAGTTCCGCCTGCTGTGAAACTTTTCTTGTTTCCATAGCAACAACAACTGTCAACAGCGTAAACTCGCCTTCAAAATAAAAGCATGCCAAATTACACTTAAGACATACAACTGCAACGAACACAATGCAATATCCTTTTCAATTTCAGAGAACACAAATTGGGTTATTTACAGGTGTTGTTTTGTGTGGTAGAGGGTCGCTGTCATTGATGCGTTTTGCACCCCGGGCCGTTGTTTTGATATTCCACCAGTGTAAACATTTTTTTTTTAATTTTGTATTTCACGACCCACCTATCACATCTCTGCGCCCCACCAGTGGGGCGCGCCCCACACTTTGAGAAATGCTGTACTAACCTAACTATGCCTATATTGCGTACAGCACCCATACACTATGGCTCACCCCCCCCAAATCAAGTTGAACTGCACCAGCCCCAGTAAAAAACAGAGGTTTATGTGACATTTTTTTTTTTAAATAATGGTTTTAGTGTGCAATTATAGGTTTTAATTTTGTATTTGTGTTCATTTAAAATAAATCAAACTCCCAACAAACGTATACAGCTTCTGTGTGCTTTTATTAACATTGGAATTTACTGTGTAAGCGGCCGCGGGGGGGGGGAGAGCTTTAGAGAGCTCTCTCCTGAAAGACTGAGCGGCTCTGATAACCTCAGCTCAGTGAGGTAAAGGCACACCTTTATATGATCATTAAAATACGAGAATAAATGAAAAACAGGTATAAAATACTATATGACAGTAAAAAAAAGTTGTTATTAATAAACAAGAATACAGTTTAAAAGGGGAGTGATTTGTAAAATATACATAAAGAAAAAGAAAATCTGCTTACAGTTCTGTAAAATCTTGCCTAGGGCAGCAATTGGTCAGGGCCGGCCCTGGGTAAAACAGCTCTGTGCTGACGTTCAAAGTTCGAACCTTTTCTATTAGCAAACAATCACATGAAAGCTTTGTGAAGCTGCGCCAGCTAGCAGGGGACGTGCAGCCATATAAATGAAACTTAACTGCTTTCACCACAAGGCTCTGCGGCCAACATAGTCGTGAGCAATTCATGTGAATGCAACTTTACGTACACATATCTGCTGGTCAGCTAAAACAACACACTGTAAAATAACAGAAATGTTGTCGATCTGTTTGTATGGATTATTTGGTTTTAAAGAACTTTTAGGGCTTCCATGTGTAGCTGTTTTACATATTTTGCATTGCAAAACTTGAATCTTTGTCACTGTGCTCACTCTGCAGTGAATGTGGCTCTGGGTGGAGTGGCTGCGGCGTCATCACAGTATAGCGTTAACCATCAACCAAGCTTAGCCATTGATGGCAAAGCTGACGGGAGCTGTTTTCGCTCTTTGACGCATAGTAACCCCTGGTGGAGATTGGACATGCGGGGTCCGTATGACATCTTATCCATTGAAGTCTTTCGAAGAACAGATTGCTGCGACCAATCGTTGAATGGGGCAGAAATACGCATTGGTAACTCACTGGAGAACAATGGCAACAACAATCCCAGGTGATGAGAAGACATTTTGTTTTCACAATATTATTCACACTGACATTGTGTTCATGTGGGATATTTTCCTCTGGATAAAGTAGGCCGACTTTGTTTAGTTTGGCCTTAACCAATCAGCATAAGGCATCTTGTTCCTAAAATAGTGACATAATGGGTACCCATTGCTAGCCAATATGCATTTTCTAACTGTCCCTTTTACCCTCCTTTAGATGTGCAGTCATCACCGTGACCAGTAATGCTACCATGACCTTCAACTGTAACCACATGCAAGGACGCTACGTCAACATAATCAACCCTGGAGTAGGAAAAGATCTTCAGATGTGTGAGGTCAAAGTGTACACCACTACCCAACTTACAGGAGGTAATGCGTCACTAAACAATGGCATTGTTGGGAACAACATGACATTTACACAATTTGGTTAAGTATTGCTTCTATGGTTAAAGCGCCGATTTCCACCTGATTGTTTTCATTAATTTTGTCATAACTGCCTTTATACCACTCTTGCCAGCTAATGTTGCACCAAGAGGAATAGCTACGCTGTCTTCAGCACCTGCTTCTGTAGAAACTTCTCAACATATGGCTATTGATGAACACCCTGGGCCGACGGATGCTCTGGAAACCTGTGCCTCCGTCGCACTGCAAGACAACCCGTGGTGGCAACTTGACCTGAGGAATATCTACCGCATAACTGCTGTGTCTATCCTCAGCTCAGGAGACTGCTGCTCGGAGCAGCTGAACGGGGCGGAGGTCCGCATCGGCCTCAGCAAGGACGTTACCAACCAGAGGTGATACAAGCACGAACAAAAGATACAGTAACTTACTTGCCTCAGTAGCATTAAAGATCCCCTATTATACTGTTTTTCATCAATATACTACAGGTCTCAGATCTATACAAAACATGTCTCTGAAGTGTTTTGCTCGAAACACCAAACAGATCATTGCAGCATTACCCATAATCCCCTCTGTTTCAGCCCTGTGTCCAAAGTGCTGATTCTCAGTCTGTTACTTTAGATGAAAATAAGGAGCCCCCTCCCCACGCCCCTCTGAGAGAGAACTCAGTGGTGCTCTAGGAGGAGATTCAGGTGATAAGGTGGGGGGGGGGGGGGGGGTTACCTTGGTTGGTGATTGGCTAATGGTTACACAAGCCAAACAATCGTTATGACCAAAATCTGATCAGCTAATTTTCAGACAGGTTTTTATAGAAATGGATCAGGACAAAACAGAGGAACTCTTTTTTCCTGAAACTTTCAGAATCTCTTTCCACAGAGGGGACACATGTTGATGTAGAAGAGACATGAAGAAGAGGGGACACATGTTGATGTAGAAGAGACATGAAGAAGAGGGGACACATGTTGATGTAGAAGAGACATGAAGAAGAGGGGACACATGTTGATGTAGAAGAGACATGAAGAAGAGGGGACACATGCTGATGTAGAAGAGACATGAAGAAGAGGGGACACATGTTGATGTAGAAGAGACATGAAGAAGAGGGGACACATGCTGATGTAGAAGAGACATGAAGAAGAGGGGACACATGTTGATGTAGAAGAGACATGAAGAAGAGGGGACACATGTTGATGTAGAAGAGCTATGAAGAAGAGGGGACACATGTTGATGTAGAAGAGACATGAAGAAGAGGGGACACATGTTGATGTAGAAGAGACATGAAGAAGAGGGACACATGTTGATAGACTGAGAAGAGGGGAGCCAGTTAGAAGAGACATGAAGAGAGGGGACACATGTTGATGTAGAAAGAGACATGGAAGAAGAGGGGACACATGTTGATGTAGAAGAGACATGAAGAAGAGGGGACACATGTTGATGTAGAAGAGACATGAAGAAGAGGGGACACATGTTGATGTAGAAGAGACATGAAGAAGAGGGGACACATGTTGATGTAGAAGAGACATGAAGAAGAGGGGACACATGTTGATGTAGAAGAGACATGAAGAAGAGGGGACACATGTTGATGTAGAAGAGACATGAAGAAGAGGGGACACATGTTGATGTAGAAGAGACATGAAGAAGAGGGGACACATGTTGATGTAGAAGAGACATGAAGAAGAGGGGACACATGTTGATGTAGAAGAGACATGAAGAAGAGGGGACACATGTTGATGTAGAAGAGACATGAGAAGAGGGGACACATGTTGATGTAGAAGAGACATGAAGAAGAGGGGACACATGTTGATGTAGAAGAGACATGAAGAAGAGGGGACACATGTTGATGTAGAAGAGACATGAAGAATGAGGGGACACATGTTGATGTAGAAGAGACATGAAGAAGAGGGGACACATGTTGATGTAGAAGAGACATGAAGAAGAGGGGACACATGCTGATGTAGAAGAGACATGAAGAAGAGGGGACACATGTTGATGTAGAAGAGACATGAAGAAGAGGGGACACATGTTGATGTAGAAGAGACGTGAAGAAGTGGAATTTGCATAATAGGTGACCTTTATTCTCCCTTTTAACGTCCTCCTTCTTTCAGGTGTGCCATCATCTCCGTTTCAGAGGGAGAGCAGAAATACAACTACCAATGTGGAATAATGGAAGGACGCTTCGTACATGTTTACCTTCCTGGTCTACAGAAGACTTTGACTCTTTGTGAAGTAGAGGTGTATGGTACTCTGCTTGGTAAGCTCCAAATGATAATGGCTGTTTAGACTTCTCCTAAATCTCCAGACTGCATTGTTTACTTGATCGTGGCTGTGGTCCTGGATCATAGGTCCTGGATGGATATCCTCGTGGATTCATCTTCCTTTTATACACACATGCATTTCCAAACATTTGGACTACCTATGTTGCAAATGTATTATCTTTTCAATTTACACACGGCATCTATTGCACGTCTGTCCGTCCTGGGAGAGGGATCCCTCCTCTGTGGCTCTCCCTGAGGTTTCTCCCATGTTCCCTTTAAACTGTGGGGTTTTCTCTGGAAGTTTTTCCTTGTACGATGTGAGGGTCTAAGGAGAGAGGGTGTCGTATTGTCATACTGATATTCTGTACAAACTGTGAAGTCCACTGAGACAAATGTAACATTTGTGATATTGGGCTATATAAATAAACATTGATTGATTGATTTACTTGACATTAAACAGAAGCCTTTGTTATATTTCTTCCAGTAAAGAATGCTTTTCTTGGTTCTGTTTGACCCTCACTAGAAAACGTGGCTTTGAGAGGACTGGCTTTTCATTCTTCCTCAAGTCTGGAAAACAGTGTAGCCAGCAAAGTCATTGATGGCGATCAGTCTTCCACCTGCAGCGTAGCCATTGAGCAGCCAGGTCCGTGGGTAACAGTGGATCTACTGGTTCCTTACAGTGTGACTGCAGTCCAACTCGCCTACAGCTCCGACTGCTGCTTCCGTTTCGATGTCCATGTAGACGACACAAGGTGATATATAGTTGGACAATGTTGGAGGAATGCATAGCTCGACCTATTTCTCATAATTTGTCTCGTGGGTAGAACACTTTTTGAAATTATATAAATTATGTTTAAAGCAGAGTTTCATATACTTCTTCTTCTTTATCTTTTTCAGCTGTGAGGTCGTCTCCAGTAATGCATATTCTTTGATGACCCTGGATTGCGGTGGGATTGTGGGTCGCTATGTGACTGTGATCCATCATGGCGTAGCACCGCCTCTGTGCGAGGTGGAGGTCTATAGCACTTTGGAAAATCTTCAAAACAGTTTCCCTCAGCTGCCCCCGCCCCATGGTAAACATATAACGCTGTATTACAATCTCTTTACAATACAAACGTCCAACCAGGATTGTAAGGCTCATACCATTTGCAGACGATACTGTCATCTATCAGTATCTTGTTAAAACCAAAGATCAAATCATCTACTGAATGAAAATGTAAAATGTTCCTCGTTACATTTTTACTGATTGAATCGAGCATGATGTGTAACAGGCATTCATACTGGTACTTTCTGGCTACGTCATTCCTGCATTTTCTATTCAAATTACAGTTAAAGATTACTGCTCCGATGTGTCCTGTGGACGAGACTACATTCTCATTCCTGATGAACCCAAAACATGGTTTGAAGCCCAGAGCTACTGCAGAGAGAAGTACACTGACCTGGCCACCATCAACGACGTTCAGGACATGTATAGGGTCATGGAAAAGATGGAGAATTACTCCAACAAAGACTTTTGGATTGGGCTGTATGAAGACGTTGCTACCTGGAGGTGGTCTCTGTCAGGTTATTATGGAGCGAGTGAAGCTGAGTTCAGGAACTGGGGTGCTGGTGAACCCAATCTGGAGAGGGCCACCCAGGACTGTGCAGGCATACAACACACGGGAGAATGGAGAGACCTGCAATGTGACTTACTTAACTTCTTCCTATGCTTTGATGGTAATATGAAGGAAAATATTATGCACACATCAACATTTATTCAAAACTAATGCTCTTTTATTCCAGGAACGAGTAGGTTTTCGTTGTGTTTCGGTGCATCATGATTCTTTCTGTGTTTACAGGCAGAACAGGTGCACTCAAAAGCAAGATTCTCGTGGAAACAGCTATGAATTGGGCCGACGCTCAAGGCTACTGCAGGAAACACCACACAGACCTGCTCAGTGTGAGAAACCAGGCGGAGAACCAGGAAGTCCAGAGCATGGTGCCGGAAGGAAAGCTGGCCTGGATCGGCCTCTTTCAAGACTCCTGGAAGTGGTCAGACGGGAGTTACTCCTCGTTCAGATACTTGTCTCAGGAACAACTCCTTTTAGGAGAGGGTCCCAACTGCGCTCATGTTTCCGGCAGGAAATGGAACGTCAGGTCCTGCGACACCAAATCTATGTTTCTCTGCTATAGTAAGTGCTACAGGGGGTCAGACAATAAATCTATTTGTTTTGTTGGTACTTGTGGGTTACCTGTCCCCACTTTTTAATAGCGGGTAGCTGGCTCCTCCATCAGAACAAATATTAATCCTAGGGGTTAGGGTTATCTAGTGAGTGGGAACAAAACAAAAATAGTAGAACCAATTTTTTTCAAATAAAAGGATTTGGTGCATTTCCTTCATTGTATAATACATATTCATTTCAGTTGATTAAAAGAACAATTGTTTGATGAATTGATAATGAAAAATAATAACATAGTTGTATCCCCACTCCCATTGTTGACATGCGTTATTTTTACCTTGAGTAGACCAGTGATTATTTATTGCATGTATACAGTATATGGAATTGATTTAAAAGTGCCAGGTATCCAGTTTTTTGTTAATATTTTGAAAAACACAAGCTTGTTTTTTGATAAACCTGAACCAATGGCTGCCTTCGATCAAATTAATCTTAAAGTCATTTTATGATGATAAATGATGCTAATACTCCTGTAGTGCATTTACTAGAACAATGAACAAATGCTAGGGCTTCTAAAATCATTAAATTCAATAACATTACCACTATTTTCCAGCGTTTAAGAAGAAGACGTTTGTGAGGATCAGTGCTGACTTTGACATGAGTGACCCAGCCGTTCCAACAACAAATCGTGATCCAGGTGAGAATAATACATCTTGTTTCATATTTGCATTTATAACAGTTTACTCCCGTAGTTATTAACAATATAGAAGAACTTTAGCGAATGAGTGGCTGGATTTCAAGTTGGGACAAATGTAACTCCTGGTATTTGTGTATGTTTCTTAGCTGGAGGCAAAGATGAGAGACATGGGAATCACTGATTTCAAGATCAACTGGAAGATGTCCGGACAACAAAAACAACCATGACAACCTCCCATTGAATTAACTTGTTTAGTTGTACATGCTTGTTCACTTGTATACATTCTGCAATGTTTAAGTAACCCTCTCAGAGAGACATTTTATAAAAGTTGATGTCAAACTCAAATGTTAGTTGTGTGTAAGAATATACTATATAATATAAGTCTAAATAGACAGTGTCTAAGCAAGGTGTCATAACATTTTACATTTAACCTACTTTTTGTTGGCAAATGAAATTGAACATGTGAACAACATCATGATTTTTTAGTTACAACTTTTAGTTTGACTTGTGCATTTAGTGTTTGTACTGATTTCCGATTTTGATCGGTTATAATTCCTTTTCGTTTTCTGTGTGAGGAGCCTTTGTGAATAGCTCAGTTTAGAAATGTGCTGCAGGAGAGTTGTTTACTGGCTTGTAAAAGTATAAAGTATAAAGCCAGTATAAAGCCCAAACATTTTGAAGTCATCCTCAATATAATTGACCTTTACGTTTTTAGTTTTAGGGCCTTGTTTTTCAAGCCTTCTATTGACAGATAACTATGTAAACATCTGTTGCTTCACCTGGAGGAGATGAAACATGAGTCCTGCTACCTTTAATGGACTGAAGTTAAACAATGTGAACTAATTTGTGTACTTGCATAAAAAAATGCAGTATTTTAAACCCATTTTTCTTATTTACTCAATGTAACCGGAAGAAAAGCCTGTATATTAGTTCCTTTTTGCCATGTACCGTTGAATTAAGAAGTGAATTGTTACAAAATTAAAGAGATAAGCTAGCCGTTTTTTGCATTTCAAAATGATGTATGACTATGGTTAATACTTGATTAATTATTTAAGATGCCTTTTGAGATCAGAAATGTGTATCATTTGCCCCTTCAAATGTTTCTAATACTTATTGTGAATAAAAATAAACACATATAAATAAAAATACCCATTTGGAGCACTGTGTTATTTTTTCATTTTATGTCCACATGTCATCTTTTGTTAAAATAAATCTTTACAGAGTAATGATGATTGGTTAGCTTGCCGGCTCTTTTGTGATTGGTCAACCACTCAATATATTACAGAAGTAAACAAAAGAGTCCAATGGAGGTGTTTGTACAGTCTTCTGTGTGTGGAAGAGACACTTTGGGATTTTAACCTTTACAGGCGATTCACATGTATAAAAAAACCTATATGACACACTACAGGAGCAGGGGCGGTTCTAGGGGGGACCAGGGGGTGCAGTGCCCCCAACACTGCCTTTGGACCCCCCCATAAAAAAGTTTATGATTAAACGATTTCTTGGCTGACGGAATAGGTGGAACTAACGATATTTGTAATTCTAGTCGGACCCATTAGAGAGAGCACACCTTTATTTATTATCTAGAAATCATTCCAATGTGTACTATAAGACAGTAACAAAAATGTAAAACAGTTTAAAAGGGGAGTGATTAGTAAAATATGCATAAATAAAAAGAAAGAATGCTAACTAGGTAACATAAGATAAGAATAAACAAGTGTAAATGATTTGTTATTGGTTGTGATCATATTCCAAAGATGTTTGGATTATTGAAAAGTATACAGCTCCCTTTCATAGAGTGTTGAGAGCTGTATCCATAAATTCATTTTGTGCTCAAAGTGCACCAGATTGATGCATTTCACTTCAACATTTAAAAAAAAATCTTCCCGGGGGATGTGAGGTCCACCCTCCAAATAAAGCAGGTTAAATTAAATTGAGTTAAATTGAGTTAAATTGCATACATTTTCTTTTAGTAAACACTGAAAACGGGTCCCACAGACCCAAACAGCACACAAAGGTTAAAGGTAAGCATATAATAATGTTAAAATGAGCTAAATATATACACTGCAAAAAACAACAAAAGAGGAGTAAAAGTAGCTCACGACTTGTTTTATATTTTGAAAGTAGCTCTCATTCTAAAAAAGGTTGGAGACCCCTGCATTAGAGCGTAAAAACTGTAACTATAAGTATCTGAAATAAATAAGTGTACTGAAACAAATACCAATAACTGTATTGCATTGTTTTCTTATGCGCAATTACTTCATACTGTCTTTGTCTTTTTCGTCCTGCATTTATTGGGCCCCCTCAGAAAATAACTGGCCCCAGCCTGGCCCCCCCAGTCAAATTGGTCTAGAACCGCCACTGTGCAGGAGAAGGGAAACCACAAAAAGCAAAATAAGGCCTCTTTAAAAGCTGAGAACCTTTTGATGTAAAATATTCTGACAGACGGTCAATCAATACTTAGTCTCATTTCATTTAACAGTTGTAAGTGCTTGAACATATCATGCATGTGAGTCATACACACATAACAATAATTTTAATTCAATCTAATGTTTAAGAATTTGTTTTGGAACATACCCAAAGCAACACTCACAAACAAAAACAAACAAAGGAGCTAGTTAAAGCACCGGATGCCCGAGAACAACTTGTAACCAAATGTGTTCTATTTTCTTCTGCACAAAAGGGTGCGTTTTGCATAAAATGACTTTAGAAAAATGACAAAACCTTGCATGCACTCCAAAATAGAGTTGGTTGTTGAACGGAGAGGTAAGGATGTGTTTAAAATAGTATACAGTAGGCTATTGTACTAGTCATTTGTTCAAATGTATCCCACACAAAATATGTCATTACTCTGTCATAACTTAATTTTTTTAATCTTTCTCTGTATGAAATACTTTATGTGATGCGCTGTTTGTGACATTTTTATTCTCCTGTCTCACAGATAACATGGTGTGGCTACAAAGTGTTATCCCCTTCATTGGTAAGCAAATTAAATAACTACCACTGTCAACTTTGGTTATTGTTGAATTGTGAGAAAAAAACGCTATGCTTTTTTCACAGGGATTGTCTTTTTGTTCCAGAGGATGTCTGCCCTGAGTAAGTACTGAACTAACTTTATTTTTAAATGTCTTGGCTGATGTATAACATGTTCTCTTTGTTGTATTATTAACCATGTGAGACAACAGCCATAATAGAAATGTGAGGACTGTGTGAAAATAATTTTAAATGTTGGTCTGCTTAGATGCATTTCTGTGTGTTTTTCAGTGACATAGGTGTTGATTCTGCATTACTTCTAGACACTATTCCTCTTTTTCCACTTGTTTTGTGTTCAGACTGTGACATACGGTAGGTCTTTATTCTGCAGTACTTCTGAACACCCTTATTCCTCCTTTTTGATATCATTTGTGATGTGTATATAAATATTTCTGTTCTTTTTTAACTTGTTAACCACCTAAACCTCTCCCAAAGCCTCTCAGCAGTACCACCTCATCAACGGCTCCCTGACCTGGTATGAAGCTCAGAGCTTCTGCAGATTAATGTATACCGACCTGGCCACGGTGAACAACATGAGCGACAAGAACGATCTGGGCAACACTCTTGGCAGTCATGGGACATACAGCTGGATCGGGCTTCGAAGAGGAAACACTCGCAGGTGGATGTGGTCCGATGGCAGGGGCCCAGCTCACTATACCAGGTGGAATGTTGGTGAACCGAGCAGCGGTGGAGCGAGAGAACCGTGTGGAGAGATGCTAGTTGGAGGCACGTGGAATGACGTACAGTGTGGATCTGGAAACAATTTTGCGTGTTATGAAAGTAAGCAAATTGCACACTTTTTTTAGTAGATGTTAAAGATGTGATAAAATAAGCTTTAAAAACATCTTAAATCAGAAGAGCACCGTGAGAGCTCGGACCTCCAAGAGGGCGTTTCCATAACCGAAAAATAATATCAGCCGTGTGATTCTGATCAGATCCCAAATGTAATGGTTTAACTGGTCATGCTGTAACTTCAATCAATATTTATCGAAAATTGTTGGGTATTTTTTATGTAATCCTGCTGGCAAATATCAAACACAAACTCCTTGGCTGAGTTAATACAAATCCAGATGTAACAACAGAAGTCATTACTTTTTCCGATGTTGTTAGCAATAGCTTACAGCAGTTTTTCTTAACCCTTTCTTGTTTGACCCCTACGGGCCCTAAGGGGACATGGACACAACAAGCGTTATTGAGCTCACAAGAAAGTTACCGGCGGGGATGGCGCACACAAGAGACCACCAGTTAATTGCAGAACCTTGTGTTAATGTGTGGAAATTACATTACAGGAATTATTTGAGTTATAATTCAAACTTGGACATTATTTTAATGATATTTTAAAAGCATTTATTTGGTTAAAATTACCTCGTGCCTTCCGCACAGAACAGACTACAATATTTTAATCTAATTATATGTGATGTGGGAAGAGACGTACAATATGATCGATTGATTCAATGATTGTTCACACGTGTGTCATAGTTGCACTCCAGTGCCGAAAACAAACAGCTCTTGTTTGCACGAAAAGGTTGTTGTTGTTTTTACGTCCATGTCCTTTTAGGAGCTCAGTAGACCCCTGCTTCGTTTGCTAATGAAAAAACGTAAGTATTTTTGTGCCCTATCCCTGAATCTCTCTTTAGCCCGGGCAGATGGAACAGAGACATTTGTGTTTTACCCAGGAGGAAGAACCTGGGTGGAGAGTCAAGAGCAGTGCAGAACTAAACACACCGACCTGGCCTATATAAGCAGTGACTTGAATAATACAGCTGTTGCCAATCAAGCCATCTCATGGAACAACAAAATGTCGATCGGTCTCTTCAATGATGCCTGGATGTGGTCTGATGGAGGAGAAACCTCCTTCAGGAACTGGCTGAGTGGCTCAGGTTCAGGGGGAGACTGTGCTTCTGTTGCAGAGCAGGGACGCTGGGTTGGAGCCGATTGCAACAAGAAGTCTGCATTTGTCTGTCAGGGCGGTGAGTTACTGAAACGCTAATTAAATACATGACTCTGAGACATGCTACCTAAGTTATTCAGGTTAGTAAGTTGAGAGGAGTTGTCTAAGAACCCATACATTTGGATTTTCCTTCACATTTAGAAGAGTTTCACAGCTAAAGAGCCATGTATGACTTTCAGTAGCTGGTGGAGACCAAAACAGAGCAAAAAGGAGAGGGAATATTAGACTTAGTCTTTTTAATATTGGAATAATGGAAATAAAACTGCATTATAATCCTCATGTCTTATATTATCAACAACATAAGCATTACTTGTAGTGGTTTGGTAGAAAATTCACCACGTCATTTTATTAAGAAGAAAATCTTTCTTTACAACTTCATTCAAATCTCTCTGAGTGGCCAAACCAGACCTGATACTTTACGATTGTTTATGTATTATTATCTTAATGAAAAAGAACAGAACCGTTCAAAGGTATTTGTCTGCAGATAGCAATGCCTTCCTCCTATACTGCACCGAGCACAGCTTTTTTTCCCACATAGTCTTTCACTTTTTTTGTTTTTGATTTTGGCTGCTGGATGCTTCTAGAGGTTGTTATGAGTATTTCAAACTAAAACTGTAAAAATGGGATGTTTAAAATTAAGATTCTTAATATGTGACGGGACATATCCTCCCATGACCATTGGAAACTACATTTTTAGTTAAATAACCTACACTCCATTACTGTGTTCCACTAAATCATTGCACTTTGCCTGACATTGATCACTCCATTATTCTGTGTTGTAATGCAGATCTTAAAGTAAAGAAGACTGTAATAAGAATGACGGTGCGCTCTGATGTCGACCTCACTGACTCCACAATCAGCGATGCTCTGCTGGAAAAGGTAAAAGGTTTTACAAATAACAAAAGTAAGAACAAAGGATTATGTTATTTCTAACACTTTCTTTTACTTTCAGTTGAAAGTGAGCCTGGCACAACAGAGCATTACTGATGTCAATCTCAGCTGGCGAAGGGACAGCAGTGGACTCGCCTTCCAACGTCATAAGGTCCCTTAGGGGTGAGTTTAGCTTCCTAATCTTAAAAGACATGATCTTTGAAGTCCAACGACTGACATATAAACAAACATAGCCTCCAGTGTTTACAGAACATATAGATGTTATTTTGGATTTGTGTTATATCGAACCTCCTAGAATAAAAACGACACACTCATTCAAAGCAAATCTGCAAGAAATCAACACTTTACCATTGGGGCCAGTATCTAACAATACTATGATGTGCTTTTTAACATTAGTACATATATGTTCAAAGGAAATCAGAATTATCCTTTGGGTGTTGTTTTGAATATAATCTGCTTTTAATTAAGAATAAATAGGAACATTTAATCTTGTTAGTAATTTATGTTTCTTCTTCTCAATACAGAAACTGTTAACCAGAGGTGCCACCATTAATTCAACATGACTCTTCGGGTTAAGATGCTCTGCGTGAAGAGAGTTTCCCTCTATTAACTGCCTGGTAAAAACGTTAGTATAAAGCCTGAGAAACCTCGGGTCATATTCAATATAATTGACCTTTACGTTTGAAGGTTTGCGGCTTGTTCTGAAAGCTTTCTCCCGACAGACAAACATCTGTTTTCTCTAAATGTGCATCTACTTTTTCACATGTTTACCTGTGGAGGGAGTCGGATTACAGAGTGTGTGTGTGAGCTGCCATTTCCCTAGTAAGTGTATTTGGTGAAAAAGGAGTCCTGCTACTTTGACAGGAATATATGTTCTAGAGGGAATACACGGGAAAATTAGAGTAAGATTGTAAACAGAAACAGTATTTGTAACCTCTTATTTTAAATGTATTCAATGTAACTGGAGGAAAAGTTAGTATTTGACTTGCTTTTTGCCATGTACTGTCAACACACTTGATTATTTAGGATGCACTCTGAGGTCAGAAATGTGTATCTGTTTGCCCATTACATTCTTCTAATACTGATTGTGAATAAATATGAATTGATTTAAAAAGTAATGCCTGTTGGATTTTGTTGTATTTTATGTCCAGTTGTTTGTTGAAACTCAATCTTTACACATTAATGCTTGCACATCGTTAAGAACCTTTTAGTAACAATTAAAAAATATCCACAGACGGTCCATCTATACATTTTATATTTTTGTAAGAGCTTGGAAATGTCAGGTGCATTGAATTACATAACACTTATAACAACAATAGGCCAATACACAGTCACAAATGTTAACGTTTTGAGTGTTTTTGTAGGTTTCAAGGTTACGTTAATATGCTAAAACACAGGCTTCTGCATCTACAAAGGCAAATTCAATCAATTGTTGTAGAATTTGATTGGCAAAGCAACACTTCAGTAGAACGGAACAAACACAAACAAAAAAGGAGTGCAACCAGGTGATAGTTAAAGCACGGGATGCAAAAGGATGAGACATACTCAAATGTGTTGCCTACGCCCTAATTGAAATATGTTTGCATGAAGTGACATTGAAACAGTGACAAAGCTTCCAATACATATTTCTATCACACAATCTAAACTTTGGAAAGAGTTGGATGTGGAAGGAAGAGAGGTAAGCCCTTTGTGTGGAATAATATACAGTATACTATTGTACGTAAATTGTTAGAAGGTCATTACCCTGATATAAGTTAATTATTATTAAAGTATTCCAGGTTCTCTTTGTGATATAGTTTATGTGATGCACTGTCTTCTGTCGCACAGAAAAAATGGCGTGGCTACAAGGTGTTATCCCCTTCATTGGTAAGCACATTTAATACTAATGTTAACTTGGTTGTTGTTGAATTGTGAGAAAAAAACGCTGTGCTTTTTTCACAGGGATTGTCCTTTTGTCCCAGAGGATGTCTGCCCAGAGTAAGTACTGAACTAACTTTATTTTTATTTCTTGGCTGATGTGCAACATGTTCTCTTTGTTTTATTATTAATCATGTGAGACAACTGGCATAACAGAAATGTGAGGACTGTGCAAACATTTCTTGCGAATTTTGGTCTGCTTTGATTCTTTTTACCTTATTTTTATCGACTGTTTTAATAAAATGGACTGATTTGGCCAAGACAGAAATTAGACCGTCATGGGACATGTTTTTGCCTTAGTTAGAAAATGTAAAACGCACCGCCTTATCCACCGCCTGGTGATGGATTAACAACTTCAGTAGCACGTACATACACCAAACCTTCCAGTTATATTCCTATCAATATTATGAAGGCTTTTACAGTAGTGTTTGTTCATATATCATTCATAGCCTGAATTATACAACATTGTATACCTAAAAACATGGCGAAAATGGATATTTTAGGGCTGTTGACAGTATGTTCTGATTTATGGAGTGATAAAAAGAGATATCCAATATCCCTTCTGTAAAAGCCTTAGATACTAATATGACTACAAAATGAAACACGAATTTTGAATCTGGCTATATCCAAAGTTCAGATTTCGATTCCTGAAATGTGTTAAAATATGTGCATATTTAATGAGATAATGGACATTTGCATATTTAAACATGCTATTTCAGAAAAACTTGTAATACAAAAAACAATTGCCTAATTGTAAGTAATTAACTGGAGAAATTTCTAGCTGATACTTTTAAGTTAAAAAAATTACCCTATTCACCTGGGGTGTCTCGCCTTAAACCAGACAAGTTAAAGAAGTGAGATGTCCCACAGGAGCCTAAATGGGTTGTTCCCTAGTTCTTATTTGCATTATGATTAAATGCTACAACTTTCAACTATAATTACAGGTTAAACTACATGTATGTTGAAATCCCAAAAACAATGGTGTACACTTGGTTAAACTGTTTTACTCAACATTTGAACTGTGACTGCAGTAGAAATCTTAATTTAAAGTAGATCTTTCAACCTACCTGAACACCAACCTTTCTGACAGTACGTTGCATTGGGATTAATGGGGAAAGAATAATGCAACGCAGCATTAGCTGGGGAAAGCTATAGTCAAGCATCCACGGAAAGTTCCAGAAAGGAAGTTTCAACATCAAAACATCAACACTTGTGATTCATCTGGAAACCTATGCCTAAATGAAAAATTAAAGCAAATTAGCACACTACCAAGTTCCACACTAACAATATCCAATAATTCCAGCGCGGGTTTTTACCATGAATTCCACGGCAGCAAAATGGTAAAGAAAACAGAGGAATTGAATTAAATAACACTTTTTCTCTTCAAGTAAAATGCTAACTGTTTTGTGTTCAGAGTGTGACGTACAGTAAGTGTTGATTCTGCTGTAATTCAGGAAATCCCGATTCCCTGTTTGTGACTTTCAATATTTCTGCTCTTTTTTAACTTGTTAACCACCTAAACCTCTCCCAAAGCCTCTCAGCAGTACCACCTCATCAGCAGCTCCCTGACCTGGTATGAAGCTCAGAGCTTCTGCAGATTAATGTATACTGACCTGGCCACGGTGAACAACATGAGCGACAAGAACGATCTGGGCAACACTCTTGGCAGTCATAGGACAAACAGCTGGATCGGGCTTCGAAGAGGAAACACTCACAGGTGGATGTGGTCCGATGCATGCATTAAAATCCTTATGTTTTATATTATCAACAACATAAGCATTACTTGTAATTGTTTGGTAGCAAATTCACCACGTCATTTTATTACGAAGAAAATCTTTCTTTACAACTTCATTCAAATCTCTCTGAGTGGCCAAACCAGACCTAATACTTTACGATTGTTTATGTACTATTATCTTAATGAAAAAGAACAGAACCGTTCAAAGGTATTTGTCTGCAGATAGCAATGCCTTCCTCCTATACTGCACCGAGCACAGCTTTGTTTCCCACATAGTCTTTCACTTTAATTTTGGCTGCTGGATGCTTCTAGAGCAGTGGTTCTCAACTGGTCAGGCCTCGGGACCCACTTTTTCCTTTGTCAATAAATCGCGACCCGACATTTTGAACCACGCAAATCTATTCAACAAAAAATCGTGCTGTAATATCGTACACTTTTCAGCATACGATATTAATGAAAGTGAAGTACAGTGCATCCCTTCACAGAACTAAAGTATGCTGGAATCAAAGATGAACTGTATAACACAATAAGGCACACATGCTGAAAACCTAACCTCATAAGGGGGATTTGGGGGGATTCTCCCCCAGGAGATTTTTAGAAATATTAACATAAACTACTCATTCTGGTACTCTGATAAGAAAATAAATAAATGTATTACAACCCGACATATTAATAATATTTTATGCCATTGTTTGTTTTTTACTTTGTTCTGACAGCTTGCTGCTCCACACAGAGAGGAGAGTAAAGAGGAGATAGTTTGTGTGAATTACTTTAAATTGTGGGTACGGGTATAGCTCCCATTGTTCTGTGACCTGTCAATCATCAAACCGGGGTTCATATTTAATTACGTGTTCATTTCTATCTGAAGTTGTACCCATGGATGTATAAAGAAGAGTTCTACCGCAGAGTTATTCTCCGTGGAGACTTCCGGCAACAATCTTGATTCTGATTGGCCAGAAGACTCGAAAAAAACCTCAGCAAAGATTTTTATTGAGAAGATGATCACTACGTCACAGAAGTTTTCAAAACCGTTTATGGTCTCCGGTACTTCCAGTCCAACGCCTACTGCATGCACAGCGTTAGAAAATCGGTCCTTCAAAATAAAAGTTTGACTTTAAAAGTATTTTTCTTTCAACATTTTTTTTCTTCACTCACACATCTGCGACCAATTCGAAACGGGTCCGCGACCCACTTTTGGGCCCCACCAGTTGAGAACCACTGTTCTAGAGGTTGTTATGAGTATTTCAAACTAAAACTGTAAATTAAGATTTTTAATATGTGACGGGACATATCCTCCCATGACCATTGGAAACTACATTTTTAGTTAAATAACCTATACATTATTTATACTCTAATTATATTACACTCCATTACTGTGTTCCACTAAATCATTGCACTTTGCCTGACATTGATCACTCCATTATTCTGTGTTGTAATGCAGATCTTAAAGTAAAGAAGACTGTAATAAGAATGACGGTGCGCTCTGATGTCGACCTCACTGACTCCACAATCAGCGATGCTCTTCTGGAAAAGGTAAAAGGTTTTACAAATAACAAAAGTTAGAACAAAGGATTATGTTATTTCTAACACTTTCTTTTACTTTCAGTTGAAAGTGAGCCTGGCACAACAGAGCATTACTGATGTCAATCTCAGCTGGCGAAGGGACAGCAGTGGACTCGCCTTCCAACGTCATAAGGTCCCTTAGGGGTGAGTTTAGCTTCCTAATCTTAAAAGACATGATCTTTGAAGTCCAACGACTGACATATAAACAAACCTAGACTCCAGTATTTACAGAACATATAGATGTTATTTTGTATTTTTGTTACATCAAACCTTTTAGAATTAAAACGACATATACAAATATAAAGCAGATGTTTAACCTGCAAGAAATCAACACTTTACCATTGGGGCCAGTATCTACAAATAATGTGATGTGCTTTTTAACATGTGACATGAATACATATAAAGGGTGTTGTTTTGAAATATAATATGCTCTTAATCATGTTAGTAATTTTTTTTATGTTCTTCTCATTACAGAAACTGTTAACCAGAGGTGCCACCATTGATTTGATATGACTGTCGGGATTAAGATGTTTCAAGTTTCAAGGCTTTTATTGTCATATATGCATAGCTAATATGTGTGATTTAGGAACATGGAACAATGTAAATATATTCTGGTAGACCTCAACAATGGAATTATGATCAGTAGAAATGGCCATGTCATGGGACCTTTGGTATAAAGCCTGAGCAACCTTGGGTCATATTCGATATCATTTACTTTTACATTTTAAGGTGTGCGTCTCGTTCTGAAAGCTTTCTCTTGACAGATAAACATGCACACATCTGTTTTTGTCTAAATGTGTACTATCTTCTTTGCTTTTCCACATGTTTACCTTGTGGAGGGAGTCCGATTACAGAGTGTGTGTGCTACTTTGAAACAAATATATATTCTATTAGGAATAGATTGAGAAAGTAGAGTACAACAGAAACAATATTTTTACTTCTTCTTTTAAATGTACTAAATGAAATGCCATGAAAAGTTTATATTTTAACTTGCTTTTTGCCATATACCGTTAACACTTCACTTTTTTTGATTATTTAGGATACACTCTGAGGTCAGGAATGTGTATCTGTTTACCCATTAAATTCTTCTAATACTGATTGTGAATACAAATGAATAGATTTAAAAAGAAATGCCTGTTGTTTTTTTTGTATTTTATGTCCAGTTGTTTGTTGAAACTCAATCTTTACACACTAATGCTTGCACAACATTGAGTATGCTTTAGTAACAATTCAAATGTATCTACAGACGGTCCATCTATACATTATACATTTTTGTAAGAGCTTGGAAATGTCAGGTGCATTGAATTGCATAACAATTATAAAAGCAATAGGCCAATAGATAGTCACAAACGTTAAAGTTTTGAGTGTTTCAAGGTTACTTTAATATCCTAAAACACAGGCTTCTGCATCTACAAATGCAAATTCAATCAATTGTGTTAGAATTTGATTGGTAAGATACACAAAGCAACACTTCAGTGAAACGGAAAAAACACAAACAAAAAAGGAGTGCAACCCAAGGTGAAGGTTAAAGCACGGGATGCAAAATGGCGACTCATACTCAAATGTGTTGCCTACGCTCTAATGGAAGTGCTTTGCATGAAATGACATTGAAACAGATTGAGGTGACGTGCCTTTGTGACGTGCAACAACATTAACCTTGCTGTTGGTCGCTTGTTAGCAGACCCTTCACGCGATGGCAGAGCGAACAGGTCCAGGCAGGGCCCTGATAGCCCTATAGTTTAAATCTACTACCCACACATAAACATATGGACATGGTCAAAGTATTTAGGAACCTATCCATGTGATTTTAAGTGCGGGTGGACCTCAAATCCTCTAGGTGGGTCCGGGGTAAGATTTTTTAAATACATCAATCTGGTGCATTTTGAGGGGGAAATAAAGAGACTAGATCGATGGGAACACCCATATGAAACATAACTGTATACATTTCAATAATCATAAAATCATGGCCATAACCAATAACATACCATTTCCAATATGAAAAAACACTGAAACTTGTTTATTTATTTGTTTTTGGTTCATTTATAGTGTCTGTGCTCCTGAATCAGCCTCACCTGTCTCCCTCCTCTCCCCCTGCTCCTCTTTGAGGCAGCAGCAAAGACTAGTTTTAGCTCTCAACAAGTTTTAAAAGTCTATCTTACCTTTTTTCACCTAGTTAACTTTTCTTTTTTTTTTATTCATGCATATTTTACTAATCACTACCCCCTCAAATGGAAATATGTGTTTACATAAATGGTGACCAAACCGTTTGAGACCCACTGAGAACTTAGACTAAGTTAACTATCTAAACACTCAGAGTCCTTTACCTGAGCTGAGGTTATCCCGAGCTTGAATGACACACAGAGACCAATCAAGGGCTTTGATGTATGATCTGTATGACAGTGGCCATGTCGGCAGGCCACATCATGTGGACACACGGCGGTGTGCGTTGAAGCTTCAACGCTTCTGCCCGTTCACTTTGAATGGGGTGACGCAGGGCTGCCCCTGGCCAACCTGGGGCCCCAAGCGACATTGTGAGATGAGGCCCCCCCCCCAACCGACAGGAGTGAACAAAAAAATATTTGGAAACAAAGTAGGCTACTTTGCAAATATAATTCCTGTTTATTATTATTATTATCAACACAGTTACTTTTGTATACAGTGAGGTAAATGGTAAATGTGCATGTATGTCGTTCAGTATGTGTTTACAGGTGCGTCTGCATTTCCTGCCAAATACTAGCTTCAAAAAGATTAAAATATAATGAATGCAAATAAACAACTTCTACTAATAATAATAATAATAATCATAATAATCATAATCAATTCAATAATATAAATACTATATTATTTTATTATAATATAGCTGTAATATAGTCAAGACAAAACATCCTTATGACATGCTCAAAAACTGATATTTCTTAAATCTGTATTCTAGTTCTCTCTGTCAGCAAAGTATCAACAACTACACACACAGTTCTCTCAGTATTTCTCTGTGTTGTGGTTGACATGACGATGACTGCAGGAGTTAAGGGGAGAGGCTGAGCATCACCATGAAATGTGCAAATTGACATAAAAATTAATAAAAGGGGGAAAAATGCTCCATGTTTTTTAAGCTGTAAACTTGAACTGTTATGTAAGCTAACTAGACAGACAGTGTATCACTCTTCCTCCTGTACATTAGCAGATAAAAGGCATAACATACTTGAATGAATGGTAAATAAAGAATGCTGGAAATAACTGCATCTCCATTAGCCTATAATATATGCTATGCAGAGACCTTCTTCATGTCATGAATTGCAGCTGATGTTTTAATATGACAATTGGCAATTTGACTTATACAACATTCACAAGTTGTACATTTGACTCATACAATAACCCACCTTCGAGTGATGCTCTAGTTTATTCATGTTTTGTTTTTTTCCCCTCTTGCTTGCGCCGGACTGAAACTGTCTTTTCACCGACATCTCTTCACCTGCACTAGTGGCCGTATCAAAGTCGTGATTGGTCAGATGTCGATTCATTGCAACGGTGTCGGGTTACAGACGTGCTCCCCTTGTCACCTCTCACTCTCGCGTGTCAGCGGAGGGTGCGCGGAGAACACCCTTATTCCTCCTTTTTGATATCATTTGTGATGTGTATATCAATGTTTCTGCTCTTTTTCCTCTGAGCAGTACCACCTCATCAACGGCTCCCTGACCTGGTATGAAGCTCAGAGCTTCTGCAGATTAATGTATACCGACCTGGCCACGGTGAACAACATGAGCGACAAGAACGATCTGGGCAACACTCTTGGCAGTCATGCGACATACAGCTGGATTGGGCTTCGAAGAGGAAACACTCACAGGTGGATGTGATCCGATGGCAGGGGCCCAGCTCACTATACCAGGTGGAACGTTGGTGAACCCGGTTCCGTTGGAGCGAGCGAACCGTGTGGAGAGATGCTAGTTGGAGGCATGTGGAATGACGTACCGTGTGGATATGGAAAAGATTTTGCGTGTTATGAAAGTAAGCAAATTGCACACAGTGTGATATTTGTAGTAGATGTTAAAGATGTGATAAAATAAGCTTTAAAAACATCTTAAACCAGAAGAGCATCCTGAGAGCTCGGACCTCCAAGAGAGCGTTTCCATAACCGAAAAATAATGGGTATATGATTCTGATCAGATCCGAAATTGTATGTGTTTTCTCTGTTCATGTTTTAATTTCAATCAATATTTTAGCGAAACTTGTTGGGTATTTTTTATGTAATCCTGCTGGCAAATATCAAACACAAACTCCCTGGCTGAGTTAATACAAATCCAGATGTAACAACAGAAGTCATTACTTTTGTTGATGTTGTTAGCAATAGCTTACAGCAGTTTTTCTTAATCCTTTCTTGTTTGACCCCTACGGGCCCTAAGGGGACATGGACACAAAAAGCGTTATTGTGCTGACTAGAAAGTTACCGGCGGGGATGGCGCACACAAGAGACCACCAGTTAATTGCAGAACCTTGTGTTAATGTGTGGAAATTACATTACAGGAATTATTTGAGTTATAATTCAAACTTGGACATTATTTTAATGACATTTTAAAAGCATTTGGTTAAAACTGCCTCGTGCCCAGTGGCGGCACCAGAGATTTTCTCTAGGGGGTGCTGTGGGGCGTTTCATAGAGGGTGCTCAAACATTAAGGGTTTCCCATTAATGTACCAGCGCTACAGTTGAATTTTCTACTGCAACACCACACACACACACACACACACACACACACACACACACACACACACACACACACACACACACACACACACACACACACACACACACACACACACACACACACACACACACACACACACACACACACACACACACACACACACACACACACACACACACACACACACACACACACACACACACCCGCGACTGTTACAATGAAAGCTCGGTAATCAGCTCACGGCATATAGGTGTAAGCAGGGGTAAAGTGCTATTTTTACAAGTGGGGGGTGGACCTAACATCCTCTAGGAGGGTCCTCACCTCCTCTAGTGGGGTAGATTTAAAAAAATATATATAAGTTAAAAGCATCAATCTGGTGCACTTAGAGAGCAAAATGAAGAGATCTATGGATACATCTCTCAACATATGAAACAGAACTTTAAACAGATTTTCTATTTCTTTATAGATATTTTACAAATCACTGCCCTTTTAAAACAAACCGTTTGAGACCCACTGAGATAACTAGACTAAAGTTAACTATCTAAACACTGAGAGTCCTTTACTTCACCTGAGCTGAGGTTATCTGAGACTCTCCGTCTGACAGGAGAGAGTTCTCCCTCCATCTTGTTGTTGAAAAAGCTCCTTATATCCGTTAGCTTGGCTAGCTAGCAGCAGATGCTAACCACAACGATCTCCGGTAGATACCCACCGGTGCGCGAGCTCTCTCTCTCGCTCGCATGCGCAGGCACACAAAATGGCTCGTGCCACACACACACAGAGCAGAGCTTGAATGAAACACAGAGACCCAGAAGTAAGCTACTTGTACTCACGAGGCAATTATGTGGAACGCTCTTCCCACAACTGTAAAGGAAAGTAAAACTATACTTACCTTCAAAACCTCTCTTAAAGAGCACCTTCGGGGGAGAGCATTGCAAAACTGGCCCCGGTAATGGTACAAATCTCAACCTGTCGTTCAATGGACAGCTTCCCCCCCCCCCCCATCTATGTATATACTCGCATTTTAGACTCTGTTACTAACTGTATATCTGTAGACTTGGTATGTCTTAAATGTCCGGTTAGGATGTATTAGAACGAAATCTAAAATGTAAATTGTAAATAAGCAATCTGTATGTAAAAAACCACCTGTATGTAAATTGTAAATAAGCCATCTGTATGTCTTATATGTCTTAAATGACATGATGAATTGGAAATGGGGGACCCTGATGTAAACAAGACGAAAGTCTTTCTCTGGTCTGCATCCCCTTAACAATTGTATGTTTTGAGCTGTACTGTACTGTACCCAATATACAAGCTGTTAATAAACTTTTCAATCAATCAATCAATGTGCAGAATCCCTCTCGCTTTCAGTTGGTTTTGATTGAGTGTCCACACGTGGACGTTTAAGGACTAAAAAATGATCCATTTGTCACTTTGCTGTTAGCAAATCATTTAGCGCTCTAGCTAACAGGAAGTTAGGAACTTCCTGTTACTCAAGTGTCACAAAGTAATTTAGCCTATGGGTAGGTCAAACATCTAATGGGTGCTGGCCATTGGCCTAATCATATCACCTGTGTTGGCTTTATGTTTTTGGTCAAACTTTTGTTAGTTTCACATTTGCATTGATGTAATCAATAATGTTTCTGATTTAATTTAATTAAATTTTTTTTTTAAAAATTGGAAAAAAAACCCAAACATTTCTTGGGGGTGCTTAGGCAATCCTATGGGGTGCTTCGTGCTTCAGCACCCCATAGCTCCCCCCTGGCGCCGCCCCTGCTCGTGCCTTCCGCACAGAACAGACTACTAGATTTCAATCTAATTATATGTGATGTGGGAAGAGATGTACAATATGATCGATTGATTGGATGATTGATTGTTCACAAGTGTGTCATAGTTGCACTCCAGTGCCGAAACAAACAGCTCATGTTTGCACGAGAAGGTTGTTGGTTTTTACGTCAATGTCCCTAGGAGCTGAAAAACATATGTATTCATTTGTACTTGTTTTGATAAAAATCATCATTTTACTAAGAAGAAAATGTGTCTTTACAACTTGTTTCAAATGTCTCCAAGTTGCCAAAAAATACCTGATACTTTACATTATTTAAAGTTTCATTTTCTTTACTCGATAAATTATTTTTTACTTGTAGTGAAAACCACCCTTGAATGATGGGTTAGTAGACTTAAAGCTTTAGGAATCCAAACTACAACATATAATAAGTACCCTTTATCAAGATTGATGAAAACAAGTGAAATTTGACATTTTTAGAGAGATTTAGCAAAAAAACCCCACTTCTGGGCTCATTTGGGTGGATTTTCCATATCTCTGGCCCCCCTTGGTCGATTTTGCTGATTGACATCTCTTTCTAACCGTCAGAGCCAATTGAATCGAGGGAACGTTCCACATACACACACAGGTTACCAAATAAGGAGTGATAGTGACATGTAGAAAAACCGGAAGATGTGCTAGCCTCTGGTGGCTACCATTAGCAGCTAATTTCTCTTCTCCGATTTTTGGATACAAATGGAATTATGGACTATCAATAATTTTTTCAAAGTGACAGACACATTGGACTAACCTATGGATTAACCTTCAGCCGCGTTTTGTCTCATTTTAATGCAATTGAATACGACTTTTGATCAGAATAACAGCTAAGGTGAGCATATCTCCGTGTTTTGCTACCTAAACGTTGTGTGTTGTCTGTATTTGCTTCCCCTGTCATGAGTTCTGATCGCTCAGTGATGATCCTTATATTTCTATAATCTGTGGACTCTCAGGATGTTAGCTAAGCTTGTTTGTGCAGATCCAATAAGTATATCGATCGGTATAGCTAGAGTTCTGTGCTAACGGCCTTAATATTGTTTGCCCGTGTCTAATTCAGAGGCTCAGCGTTAGCTTTGAGGTTTAAAAAAAAAAGAAAAAAAGATCAGTTAGCTGAGTTTAGTTCAGTTAGAAATGGGCCTCAGGCAACAGTCGATAACTGATATCAACATCAGCTGGAAGAGGGACAGCAATGGACTCGTTTTTCGACGACAGTTGAAGATCGAAGAAAAGAAAGGTGAGTTACGCTTCCTCATCTCAAAGGTCCCCTATTATACTGTTTTTCATTACTTTATTACAGGTCTCAGATATATACAAAACATGTCTCTGAAGTGTTTGGCTCCAAACACCAAACAGATCATTGCAGCATTACCCATAATCCCCTCTGTTTCAGCCCTGTTTCGAAAGTGCTGATTCTCTGTCTGTTACTTTAGATGAAAATCAGGAGCCCCTCCCCACGCGCCTCTGAGAGAGATTTGGTTACAAAGAACACAATGGTGCTCTAGGAGGAGATTCAGGTGATAAGGTGGGGGGGGGGGGGGGGGGGGGGGTTACCTTGGTTGCTGATTGGCTAATGGTTGCACAAGCCAAAAAAATCGTTATGACATCATAAAGTGGCCAAAATCTGATCAGCTCATTTTCAGACAGGTTTTTATAGAAATTGATCAGGACAAAAAGAGAGAGAATATTTTTTCCTGTAACTTTCAGAATCTCTTTACACAGAGGGGACACATGTTGATGTAGAAAATACATGAAGAAGAGGGGACACATGTTGATGTAGAAGAGACATGAAGAAAAGGGGACACATGTTGATGTAGAAGAGACATGAAGAAGAGGGGACACATGTTGATGTAGAAGAGACATGAAGAAGAGGGGACACATGTTGATGTAGAAGAGACACGGAGAAGTGGATTTTGCATAATAGGTGACCTTTAAAATAAATGCTCTGCGTATTCCAGCGACTGACATATAAACAAATCCTCCAGTCATATAATGAAAATACAACATAGGTATATCTGTTCTTTACATTACCTATGTTGTATTTTCATTATATCAAACCTTCTAGAGTAAAAATGTCAAATATATTTTAGAAGGAATGTTTAATGCCTCCAAGAAAGCAACTATGGCATGATATCTCAAAAATAATGGCATGGGTTTTGTGCAGTAAAGTCCATATTTGGAGGAAATCAGTATTATCCTTTGTATTGTTTTAAAATCCAACCTGCTTTCACTATAAATGTTTTTGTGAACCTTTTAATATTTTAGCAATGTTGTTCTCAAACTTGTTTTTTTCTCATTACAGGATGTTAACAATTAAGAAAGGCGCACAATAATGAAATACAGCAGACGGGGTTAAAGTGGGTTGAAGAGTTGAGAGGGATCACTTCACTGTCTCTCTTGTTGTTGTTTTTATGTTATTAACTTGATGAATGTATTGTCTTAAAACTCACTAATATTCTCTTACGATGTCAACATTTACACTTTGATTATAGGCATCTATGTGTATTGTATGATGGTGCACACTTGTAAACTTTATATGGTTTTGTGGATTTTAATAATGTCTTTAACTCTTTTATCATCACATATTGTCATAACTTCTGTTTGATGCCAGAATGTCAATCAAAAACCATTTGTTATTAAAGAAAGGATTTTCTTTGTTGATATAAATATGCTTAAACTATATGTCTGCTTGTTTGTTTCACCATACTTTAAACGTGTGTATTGAAAGCTATACAGTAGTAGTACAAATTATTTCGATCTTTCTGTGTGTACAAACATATTTTGAGATTGACAATAACGTTGACTTTGATTTTGACTTTTGAAAAGGACTTTGAAGTGGTATTGTTGAATGAATGATTTTTGTAAAAGATAAAACAAATAAATATAGCAAGATAGAAACACATGACCAAATAAACTAGAGGCTTCTCTTTTAGAACTACAACTTTACTCATGTGTAATGACATTTATAGGTATATTGCATTACAGTATGATTATTAATTGTGTTTGAAGGGCCCTACTATGCTTTTTGGCGTTTTCCCTTTGCTGTGTTATACACCTTTTTGAACGCTGATGAGACTGAAGAATCTGCAAGGAACGAACTAGCGGCAGAGAAATATTTATATATTAAAAGACAGCAGCATCATAAGAGGCCAACCAGAGTGACAGAGTGTGTCACTTTGCTGAAGGATATTTGTGACCAGCTATCCAGGCCAGTCTCTAAAGACTTTCCAAGGTGTGAAAATGCTGCTGCCGGATTACTGACTGGAAGTATTGCTGATAATATGTCCACCATATCCTCTCAAAATACTCTGTCCAACAATATAAGTCTCATGAAGAAAGGTGTTTTCATGCTTATTAAAAATATCAGAAAAACATACAGTATACAGTAAAAGTACTTCATAGTTCTTGTGGGAGTATTTTCACTAGTACTGAGTCCAACAGTGTCAAACTCACAAAGAACTAATGGCAAAAATCATTTTTTCCCTCATCAAACTTAGCAGAAGTGGCTTGATTTTGTTCTCAGGAGGGGACATTGACAGAGGATTTTATCTAAAACAACACACTAGAAGTACTTCCTTGTATTGTGGTAGTACGTGTAAGACTACTGAGTCCAGCAGTATCAATATCATTAAGAACTAATGGTACAATTGTCTTTTTATCACTCATCAAAGATAGCAGAAAACATGCATTATGTAGTTGGCTACTATGGAGGGGACTCTGACAGAGGATTACTCACAAAGTACACCGTAAAATAACTTCAATGTATTGTTAGTAGTAGGCTAACTAATACAAAGTCAAACAGTATCAATATTTTAAGAACTAATGGTAACATTTTATTTTTATCATTCATCAAAGATAGCAGAAAACATGCATTATGTACTATGGAGGGGACTCTGACAGAGGATTACTCACAAAGTACATCGTAAAAGCACTTCATTTTATTTCTGGTAGCAGTCAAACTAGTACAGAGTCCAACAGTATCAGTTTTATTAAGAACTTATGGTAACAAATATTTGTATCGATCATCAAATATAGCAGGACAAAAAATGAAGAGCAGCTGATTTGAACAAATGCGAGAGGCGGCTGAGTGACCGCAGTGCAGAATTGCTGTATAGTTTAAATCTCCTAACAGTGTTGTCCATTTTAGACATAGACTTAATATATTTACAGCCATTAATAACATTAATTTTCTGGGCTCAATATGTGTCTGGGCCGTTTTTGTTGTGATCACTAAATTCACCTTGTTTCCCCTTGTTTATAATATTATCCCCGTTCCAAGCAAACGAGTGCTTTTGTTTTGAAATCACTTCCGTTTTCGCCCCGCACCTCGCTCCAATGACCATTAGACCATTTAGTAAATCAAAAAGCAAAAAGGCCTCTCGTAGCTCTTCCGTTTACGTGTTTAATAAAGAAAAACAAATGGACGGTAGATACACGGATTGTTAACCTACTCTAGTTTCAATGACAAAACATAAACAATTGTTCGCATTTATTCATAGTAACACCTTTAGTTATTCAAATGTCCATAAAAACAATAAAGTTCTTTATGTGGTAAATACCTTCGTTTATATGGTGGCATTTACAGATTGAAATATTTTGACTTAATTGTAATTTTTACAATCATAATGACAATAAACTGGAATGCTCACCAAAAAGCTGTCACAGGAAAATAAGGCATAGTGCTGTAGTACATTTCACACTTTCATTGGCTGAGCAAGAGAGATCAGCGGCAGGAAAAAAAGCATAAGCGTCTGTCCATGCATCTTTCATCTAGGTTTTGTTTTATCTGTAACAAATTCATTCAAAGCGGCTCTTAATGCAATCATTTCCATACAAATACTCACCACTACTTTCATAAATGTGTAAGCACATTTATGGTTGAAGAATGGGGGTTAAGTATTTTCAGATTGACAATAAGATAAAGGCATTTCTTAAACCAAGTGTAAAAGAAGGCATAGATTATTGGATTTAAGGTTGAGTTGAAGTAACCCAACCAAAGAAAAGCCTCAAAGACGGCAGCAGGTGTGTTAAAGCCAATGTAGGCATCGATTATTGAGTTAATAAAAAACGGCATCCAACAAAAGATAAAGGCACCAAGCACAATACCCAGAGTCTTTGCAGCCTTATGCTCAGACTGTTTAACCAACCCTCTGTCCTTTGAACAATTGCCCATATCTCCAATCTTTCTGACATGCTCTTTTGCCACGATAAATATCTTAGTGTACAGACAAACCATAACAGTGCAGGGAAAGAAAAAGGCAATTACACCGTCCAGGATGCTCCAAAGGGGGTTAAAGAGAAGGTTACAACTGCCGAGGCACTTTATCGATTCCATATACTCCTCTAACCCTATTACGTTAGCCTTTGAGTAAAGTAGTCCATAAGAGAAGACGGCAGCCAACGCCCAGCTTGCACATACCATAATCCACGCCACTGACATGGTGATATTCCTAGAGTAATGCAGAGGATTACATATTGCTTGTTGCCTGTCCACCGCAATACAAACTAGGTGGAATATAGAGACAGAGGTAAGAAACATATCAAAACTTGAGTGAAGCATACAGAAATCATCCCCGTAAAACCAGCAGCCATGAATGGTCCGAATGGTGCTGAAGGGCATCACAGCTAGACCCACAAGAAGGTCCGAAAGAGCAAGAGATAAAACAAGCACATTGGTGGGATTATGCAACTGCTTGAAATGAGCTATTGATACCATGACAATAAAGTTCCCTAAAATGGTAACCAGCATACATGAAACAAACAACAAGTAAAGGGCGACTTTGCTCCCCGCATTGAACTGATCCGTAACACACGAGGCATTAGAGCCCGGAAAACAGAACTGCTCCTGAGAAATGCCAAACGTCATGATGGAACCAAAGATGTGATGCAGAGCCTCAACAGAGACACACAGATCTGTGTTAGGGTTGATGGTTGTCTTAGCCATACAAAAAAACAACTGCATAGACAACGCCTTCCAGTATGACGTCCTGGGCCATCCAATCAGAGAGGGTTTCATCAATGTATGACATCACACAATATGTTGTGTTTTAGCAAGACTGACAAACAAACAGTTATGTCATTTTTAAACTGAGTAAAGAACATTTTGTAAAGACATACGCTGCAGTTGACATGTACTTGTGTTGAAAAGTGATGGGGTCATCAGAGGTCAGAAGATTTTAACTGGTCTTCAACATATACACTTTTAGGCAGTATAATTGGGGGATCAAAGTCAGGTTAGAGTAGATATATACCAAAACGGGGCTATAAAACTGATGAATACATGTGCAATAATTATTTTGTTGCGCAAGCTTTTTAAAAAACATTTTACAAATTGTACTTTTGGACCAACCCCAGTGTAAATGACACATATGGAACATTTGCAAATATTGCAGTCAAAATATATTAGGTACAAAACTAAATGAATGAATACATGTTTTGAGCCATATTACTTGAGCTTTAGACCAAACAATTACAATGCAATAGCAATATACTATTTGTGAAGTAAAAACTTCTTTGCAGCAATGTTGTGCGCATCATCAAATGAGGGAAACTGGATTCGCCTGTCAATACAATGATATTTATTGAGAGCCTGAACGGCCGGAGAGTTCACAGCATATCACAGTTCTCATGTAAGATCCCAGCAAACTCTGAAGCCTAAAAGCCCCAAGAACCCAACTATACAGACAAGAAGAGGAGGGCCCTAAAACACGCGGGTTTTCCTTTAATGCATGCCAGATGTCGAGACAAAGACTCGTTGCATTGTAAACCCACATGAGCCAAGCTTCTCCCCCACAAGACATCAGATGACCTCTTGACCTGTGTCTTCCTGAGAAGCTATGGATCACATTACAGGCAGGAATACACTTCAACCATATTAAACAGATTCCCGAGGACAAATCACTAAACTCTATATACTTTAACAAGACCAAAATATTCCTTTACAGATCCACCCTTTTATCAATTTATGATAATCAATTAACATTAGTCTAAAGAATATTTCAGTCAATACTTAAGTCAATAAGCGTCTTCAGAGTTGTGTGGGCTCACTCACATTAATTACATCAAAAGTAGAACAAGATTGAAAACACTTCAATCACCATGACAAGATACAATCAATCATAATAAAATCATCTCTCTTCAGTGTTTGGCATCATTTGTCAAAAAGCACAATAATAAACACGTGAAATACAACAATATTATAGCAAAATATATGTTTCAAGAATAAGATCTTTTATCATTTATCACTCAGTTAATCTCCTTCATCAAACACAAATTCTAAATCAGCTTACATCTCAAAGATTTACTTCAAGGCAATTACTTATTACAAAATCTGAAGGGAAAACTGAACAATTCTCAAAATGTTTAACAATCTGAAGAATCAAACATTTTATTGTATAACGACCTGAAAAGGAAAAAATCAAAACATCTGTTCTTTATTCAGAGCATCAACTGTAATCAATATCAAAACATCTGTTCTTTATTCAGAGCATCAACTGTAATCAATATCAAAACATCTGTTCTTTATTCAGAGCATCAACTGTAATCAATATCAAAACATCTGTTTTACCTGGTAATGATTAAGGATAGTAACATTGTCTGTTATAATATTAGAAATATCTTATTGTTCAATACCTTATACATCTGAAAATATCAATTAATTAATTAGTTTAGTGTGAAAGTGTAATCTGATAAAATATATTTATCACCACTATTTAACACATATCTGTTCATTGGGAATACAAAAACAATCATTAATTGTACATCTGTAATCATCTGGTCATTCAATTCAAATGTTATCTTTGTACGAGAGCTAGAAGACATGTTTTCCTCCTCTCTTTATGACACAGAATGTCTGGTGTGTAAAGGCATCCTGATACTGTAGATTAGCACTGAGGTGCTGATTGGCTCAAAACTCTTCTTCATCAGAGCGCCATAACTCAATTATCTGTAGATTAGCACTGAGGTGCTGATTGGCTCAAAACTCTTTTTCATCAGAGCGCCATAACTCAATTATCTGTAGATTAGCACTGAGGTGCTGATTGGCTCAAAACTCTTCTTCATCAGAGCGCCATATCTCAATCCCCCCCAATTGCTCTGCTTTTGTGGCTCAATTCAGTGAGCGCTTTATGATCTCCCAGTGAAACAGAGGCTCATCTGCCTGTATTCCTTCTGCTATCTGCTTGAGAGCAGTGCACCTGCCTATTCCAAGTGGCACATCCAGATGCCCCCCGTGATGGGAGAGGTTATGAAAACATCTGCTCCTCCAAGAAACATGGAAACCTTGTATGAAGCCTCTGAAGCCATCGCTCGTCCTGCGAGCGAAAATGAAGAAGCATCCCATCTCATCAGAAAGTTGAAGATTAGAATCCTCTCATCTCGAACGACCTCCTTGCCCGTGGATAAGTTGCTCTCTGCAGCCGCAGAGTGTGCTTCTCTCTCTGACCCTTCGCCTTCAGAGCTGTTTAACACTTGATAGGGATGTTTTCCTGAGTGCAGACAACTCAAGGTAATGGATTAGCACATTATCATTCAATTACAAAAATAGGATAGGCCCCCTCAGAATGATTTGGGAGCCTTCCTGACACATTATAAATGTAAGGTTTGTGTTAGTCATTTAACATGCAAGAATCATATACTCATCAGTCCAAAGCAGATAAAGGTTATTTTAAGTTAAATGTGAGCTAGTCCCTGTGCAATAACCCTTTCTCAATGATTATAAATGTTATATTAATTCACCATTTACCGTTTGATCAAGGATTAGTTTATCAGAAGTACATTTCCTCTTCCATAAAACATAGGTTTGAGAAATGAATGTTCCAATATGAAATCAATTGCTCAATATAATTTGACTCTTCCCTCCCTTTTCTTACATATTGTCACATATGAAATAATAACTTAGGAGTCTATTTAAGCATGGTATTGTCTATATAAGCTATTAATCGAGAAAACTCAGAGTCAGTATGCAACTCGCAAATATCTCTCCTCCTTCCCATCCCTCTTTACTCACTTTCCCATCTCTTTCTCTCTTATTTCTGTTAGATATGAAGGAAAAAACATACAAGTCCATGTAAGCATCTGAGTTACCACCGTTCCCGTGGGATGGCAGTAAGACGATATGGATCCATTCCCATTGTGCATCCATGGGTAAAGATAAACGCAACTCACATTGGTTCCTCATACAGCATCTCTGTAAACTACGTGTATTCACTGAATTTCACTCTCTGCCTTTAACGCTCGTTGTAGCTCCAAAAGCTCCAGCCAGAGCCTGGCTCCAGCACCCTCCCTGTGAGCACAGTGTGCTCTGATTGGTCGGGACACGTAACATGAACGTGCCGGGCTGCGCGGTCCCGTGGATTAGATGCGCGTTCATAATGCAGAGGGAAATAACTCTCAGAATAACGTTATTAGCAAATGTTTTACAACTTGAGGAACGAATGTTTTTTAATAAGGGCTATACAAGTGTTCATACTGGGTAGTTTATTTAGTTAAAAAAATTATCCAACAAGTTACAGACCACTCTTTCCCCATGTAAGTCAATGGGAAAAGTGTTTCCGGGCCTGGCAACCAAACCGGAAGTGTAGTACCGCCGTTTGGCCAGCACGAATATTTTCATCTGAGTCCGGCGCACTACCTGGGGGCTTGACTACCGCCGCCTGCTGGTAAGGAAAGTTATTGCCACTCACGCATGCGCAGTTTGTACGTGCTCGGCGAGGAAAGTAACGAGTAAAGTACCGAGTTACTTTATGTAGATAGTAACGAAGTAGTGTAATATATTGCATTTTTTAAAGTAATACATTTATAATTTGTAGTTCCGGACCATGGACAATGCAGCTTCCTTGCATTGACAGTTGTCTGTGCTGAATTTCTGCTGAGTTTCTTTTGCCTCATTTTCTATTTTGTGACCTGTCTGGTGTAAATGAGTGTGTTGCTGCTTTGATGAAGCCTAATTTGATAAAGTTTCAAATTAATTTCAGAAATATTTCGTAATATAGTTGTCTTTGTCACATTTTATTTGGCATTAGTAAATAATTATGCACATTTACAGATACTTTACATAATATGAGTGATAACACGTGTTATAAGGGCTATCTTTTCACAATAGGTGTGCCTTGAGATTTTTTTTTTTACTTGTCCTTTGGTGTGCCTTGGGCACAACAAAGTTTGGGAACCACTGGCATAAATGATAGTGGGCGTCTGAGGGTGTCATTACTGAGAAATGTCAAAGAAATTCAAAACCTTACATTTTAAAACAGGTTTGCATTCCTCCACTTAAGGTGACGTTATCATTGGAAACAATAAAAACGAACTATTTTGATGTAGAATTTATAAATTGAATCGTTAGAGCAGAGAAAAATGGTTGTATTGTAGCCTGAGTTCCGTGCAGCCCTAGTTTCAACAGGTGTAAACATGGTCCATATAATGTGAATACATGCAGAAGTAGACAGTAAGAGGCCCCTGACATCGTATTTGTTAAAATAGTAGGGGCTCTTCACTCTGCATAGCAGTATGAATAGCCTTAAAAAAACAAACAACCCACTCCGTGGTAACGAGAGTCATATTTCTGACCCATATGCCCTAAGTGAAGCCGTTAGTCTCATCTAACTGACCCAAGGGTTGGTGCTGGTGTGACAGTTCCAAGTGTTCCAGCTTCCAGTTCATGGCTCGGTGGGGGGGAGCAGACCCACGTGAGACAGTGTCAATGGCTGTATTGTTCAGTGTGAGGAGCGTCATTCTCTCTGGGAGCAGGAAATGGTGTCCATTCTCGGACCAAACCATTAATGTCATGTAGAGCAGCCATAGCATCTCTGTGACTGCACTCAGCCGGACTGTAGCAGGGTAGAACTGGGTGACTCTTAGTGAAGCTGTCCAACGCCATTAGACAAAATGGAACCACGTACTAACAAAAAAGACACAGGGTCATAAATGTCTCTCTTTACCATTGGCCTAATCATAAACAAATTAGTGGGAAAAATGTGGAACACTAATCCATCATGTGGAATGTTGAGTTAATTTAAATAATTACTTATGGGTTGAAATCAAATTAACATTAACATTAGAACCAAAGTCAGTTAACAAATTGGACTTGCACAGATCAGTAATCAATACACCATTTTTCCAGCTCCGTGATGAAAACGATAACAGGCAGGGATGCAAACTTGTCATCAATAAAATATTATTGGGGTATGGACAGGGTTGCTAACTTTGGGTACCTGGCTGGAGTGAGATTTTGATATCATGGGTTTAATTACACACATGCGCACGAAGCGACTGCTATCGTGTCCGTAGCGGGACCTTAGCATATATTTAGGATATATATATATAATATATATATACAAATACACAATATTGGACACAGACTATAAAGGGCACACAGTTTCATTAAATAATGAAAGTCAAACACTCAAACGCTCAAATCAGTATTTGAAATGTAATTACATACACGCTATATCGCCCCCTTGTCAGTGAAACGCCACGCGTGAGGTTTAGAATATTTCCCTGTCTCAATCCTAATTGAACTGTATGAAATTAAAATAAAATAAAAACATTTGTCTTGTAGTAAATAAAAAGGCGACCTGGAGCCAATCCTGCCATTTCCTCACAAGTGAAAGAGTTGACATGCTGAAAACCCAACCCCCGCAGGGGGTCTGGGGGGATTCTCCCCCAGGAGATTTTTGAAATACTAACATAAAATACACATTCTCTCTTGAGATGAAAAAAATAAATCCATCTATTACTGCACGACATATTTAAATGAAGCTGAACCTGCTGCTCCTCACAGAGGGACGAGTCTGTTTGAATTACTTTACATTTTTGGATACGGGTGGATCGCCCCCCCTTGTTCTGTGTGTCAAAATGGAAGATAGCCCACACACCTGTCAATCATCAAACCGTGGGGTCTTATTTCATTATGTGATGATTTCTATCAACACGTAATGTTGTATCGATGTATATAGAGATGTACTACCGCAAAAGTATTCCCCGTCGGGACTTCCTGCAACAACACCACGCCGTTATAATACAGTGCTGAGAATGAACGCACTCTTGAACGCCGTTATGTACAGCGCTGAGAATGAACGCGTTCACAATTACGTTCATCTAGCGGAAATACAGTACGTTCAGTTCACGTTCGCCCAAAATATGAACGCGTTCATGTACATTACTGCCTACGGATGTGTTCGTTAATATTAGCTGTGTGGTCCGGAGTGACTGTGGCACAGACTGGACCGCTGGAGAACAGCTGTTAGAACGGGGTGTTCAGAGCAGAGCTCCCTGTCGGAGCGGCAGAGCTTGAAGCGAACTGAAAATGTTTCTGGCTAACGTTAGCTTAGGTACTCAGATCTTGTTCTTGAGTAAACGTAGAAGTACCAGAGTGTAGGAATACTATGTTACAGTAAAAGTACTGCATTCAAAATGTTACTCAAGTAAAAGTATAAAAGTATTGTCATTAAAATATAGTGAAAATAGCGACAGTAAAAGTAGTCACTGTGCAGATTGGTTTATTTCAGAATAATATATATGATATGTTTTATAATGATTGATCATTAAAGTGTTCTCAAAGCTGGTAAGGTGCAGCTAGTTTGAATGACTTTGTATACTGCAGGGTAGCTGGTGGATTTACTCCAGGTGGAACTAAAGTCTGATTCAACACTTGATTAGATTTCACATCATTCATCCAGATCTGAAAGTAACTAAAAGGTATTAATACATGTAGTGGAGTAGAAATACACCATGTACCACTGAACTGTAGTGGAGCGGATGGCTAAAATGGCAAAACATTTAAATACTCAAATAAAATACCAGTATCTCAAAATTGTGCCCAAGTATAGTACTTGTTAAGTTTATGAACTTAGTTACACCAGTGGCTATGCAGATAGAAAGACTAAGCCATGCACAGAGGCATGAAAATACATTTTGAAAATGCTCAACAGTACTGGCAAAATTATAAACTGACTGCTGCAATTAGATGTTCCTCTTTGTGCTGTGGTCATAAAACCCCCAATGGGTCGCGCCGTGGTCTGCTTCAGATTATCTTCTCCTTCCAGAGGTCACGCCTGTCTCTGACCCCGTGTCTTGCGTTTTATTTTATTTTCTTCTTCTGCAGCACCAAGCAGAGTATAGAAAAGGATGTTGAACTATATTTAAAACTGTAATTGAACTTCAACTCATATCCATTATCTGATTCCAGTGGCCAGTTGGAAACAGATAATGACAAAGTTTTCATTTTGCATCAATCGTGCAAAAAAAAAAGGTTCAATCACCATTATGTCTGAGTCTTGTCTTATCTGCTTTGTTTCGGAATGTGTTCAATACATTATGTTATTTTATTTTCATTATTACCATACAATACATAGATTAAGAATAAATGAAACAAATAATACAACATTGACCTATTTGAGCAGACAGATGACCCGCAGTGATGCCTCTGAGGTTCCCGGGTGTAAAACAGAGGCTTTTTTGCTATTTATTTTCCTTTTGCGGAAATTTAGATTCATTTTACCTTGGCTGTGGACTGATTCATTTATTAGTTGTTAGAAAGCATGCACAAGACGGCAGGTATACAAACAAACACGAAACAATTATACAAACAAACATGAACCCGCAACAAATATCAGGTGACAGCTAAACTCATCCAGTTTAATTTTAATCCGAATTAGGGAAACTTCAGCGGGGGTAGGGAAATATCAGTACTTATTTTTTACTTATTTTTTATTTTTATTTTTTTTTAAACAAAATCCAATTCAATAATCCGTAAGTTTATTAAACACAGTGTGAATGTAATATTCTGCCACCACCCTTCCCATTTAATAGCTCAATTTAGTTCTTGAGCTTATGGTGTGATTAACAGAAAATACAAGTCTGTGTTGTTAAACATTCCTCGTGTGCCGTTCACCACAGGGAGGAGGGGAATTCTGTTGATGAGCAATAAACTACCTTATTCTCAATCAAAACCACTATGCCAATGTATTGGTAAAACTGCTCAACCGACCGAGAGCAGAGATATTAATTAATTTAATTAATTCTAAGAACGGAATCTGCTGAAGAGTAATAACCACATTATTCTCAATCAACAACCACTATGCTAATTTAGTGGTGCTCTGCCCTCCCCGATCCGGAGAGCAGAGACTTTTAATGAATTCAGTACCCTTTATTTTAACAACAGCCAAATTCAACAACCCCTCAGTTTATGAAACACAGCGTGACGTAATATTTCGTATCACGTTTCCCGTTAAGTTCCAAAACTCATAATGGTGCGATTTAAGAAGATACGACACTGTGCTTTGTTTATCCCCGTGTGTGCTGCTCCCCACAGGGGGGGGGGGGAATTACCCACACCCTGCACCCGCAGCAGCAACAGGAAAATTTCGAGGCGAGTTGATTTAACTAGTTAAACCGTTGAAATCTCCAGAATTCGGCGATTCGTTTCAGTACAAATCTTTACATTGCTTTTAAACCGAAGTTCCACATTACTGATGCCCTCTTTAAGGTCTCTCCGAATATTTGCCGTGCACACACACAGAGGAAACCAAAAATATTGCATCTATCTGTTCCACAGGTAATTTTATACCGTCAATCACAGAGTCTGGCGAGGCAATGTCAAAATATAGATTTGAAATTACACTCACCAGCTCGACGATTTGTTGGTAACTGTTCGTGACGCCAATTGTGAAGTAAAAACTTCTTTGCAGCAATGTTGTGCGCATCATCAAATGAGGGAAACTGGATTCGCCTGTCAATACACTGATATTTATTGAGAGCCTGAACGGCCAGAGAGTTCACAGCATATCACAGTTCTCATGTAAGATCCCAGCAAACTCTGAAGCCTAAAAGCCCCAAGAACCCAACTATACAGACAAGAAGAGGAGGGCCCTAAAACACGCGGGTTTTCCTTTAATGCATGCCAGATGTCGAGACAAAGACTCGTTGCATTGTAAACCCACATGAGCCAAGCTTCTCCCCCACAAGACATCAGATGACCTCTTGACCTGTGTCTTCCTGAGAAGCTATGGATCACATTACAGGCAGGAATACACTTCAACCATATTAAACAGATTCCCGAGGACAAATCACTAAACTCTATATACTTTAACAAGACCAAAATATTCCTTTACACTATTAGCTCTTGAGTTCGAGTTTTTAAGCATTTTTTACTACAATTGAAGCACCAGGCTTCCGGGAGTATACCATGAATAGTGGTTAAACAAGTGGTTTAACACGTGTACACTTTTGAAGGTTATCTTTGTTATGTTAATTGAAAAGTAGTTTTTCAATATCTGAGTCATTTCTTGCATTTAAATAACTGTTTTGATGTGTTCCATAGTGCTGTAGCGACGCGTCGACTTCAAAATATCGTCGACGACATATTTCCGCGTCGACGCGTCGCTACACACACGTGGGTCACCCAAAGCAACAAGCAGTTCGCAATCGCACTTCAAACACAATGGAGACTGAAACGGCTACCACCTCCTCCTCACAGGATTGCGCACGAAGCCCCCAAACGAAAACATCTCGCCCTAGGTCTTCAAAAACAAGGGAATATTTTAAAGTTAGTCCAAAACGCAAAGATATTGTCATTTGCAGTCTTTGCCACTGCTGCAGCCTAGACCGGAAGCAGCAGCTAGCTGTGGTGGCTACCATTAGCAGCTAGCATTTGCTCTCCGATTTTTACATAAAAATGGAATTATGGATTATAAATTCAATCATTTTTGTATACATAGACGTTAAAAACCTATGAATTAACCGATTCAGCCGCGTTTCTTCTCATTTTAATGCCATTGAACACGTCTTTTGATCAGATTGACAGCTACGGTGGTGAGACGATCTCCCTAGAAGCTCTGTAAAGGTACGTGTTGTGATGACTGTATTTGCTTCCCCTGTCGCGAGTCCGGATCACTCAGTGATGATACTATATACCTACATAATCTGTGGAGTCTCAGCTTGAATCGGATATATTGTAAGTGCAGCTACGATAAGTAATAAGGGTACCTTTATCTTGAGTTCTGTGCCAATCAGGCTTTCGACGCACAGCACAGACACAGCACTAACGGCCCGTCTACACTACAGGCATCAAAAAATCTTGAAGCTGGGCGTGTCTGAAGCTTGGCGATTTTTTGCGAGCAACGCGACCAACAACCAATCACATGAATCTCCCGCCCCCGACATACAAAGCAATAGCAATGTTAAAATGAAGTAAACTGGATATAAAATCCCCAAACTGGCGAAAACCTACCAGTTTCACCCACTGTCTCTGCCACCTCCCTCCATGCCTGGTTCCTCCGGTTTGTATCCCGGTAAATAGTTCTGGTCGGAAAGAACCGGGTGATTTGCTACCGTAATTTCTCGTTTGGAATATGAGGAAATGAACTGCGGTCTGGCTCTCCCAGCTTGCACGCGGTTTGATTGGCTAGCGCTTGTACTGGCGGGAATTGCAAAAACGGGATTTGATTGGCTGACGCCAGCTTCGAGCAAGCGTCGAGCCTCAAAAGTTGAACATTGTTCAACTTTTGACGCCGATAGACGCTCGCGATGCTTGCAACGCCTTGCCATGCTACCCACAATGCAGTTCGGCGAAGTTTGAAAATATCCTACGTCACCCCATTCAAATGAATGGGCGAAGCGTTGAAAGCATTTTTTGACGCCTGTAGTGTAGACGGGCCGTAAGACTGCTCTTATTAAGGTCTTCAATGACATCCACTTAAACACAGACAGTGGCAGACCTTCAGTGTTAGTATTATTAGATCTTAGTGCTGCATTTGACACTGTTGACCAGAACATATTACTAGACCGACTGGAAGACTTGGTCGGACTTTGGGAAACAGTTCTGAATTGGTTTGAATCCTACGTACGTAAAGGACATAAAAAACATTGTTTCTAAAGGTAACTATACATCTGAGTTGACAACTATGACATGTGGGGTTCCTCAAGTCTCCATCTTGGGGCCTCTTTTCTTTGACATCTACATGCTATCACTCAGATAATGAAAAACACCATAATAATTTACCACATAATAAATTACTATAGCTATGCAGATGACACACGAATGTACATAACCATTTCACCAGGAGACTATGCTCCAATTCAAACACTGAGTAAGTGCATTGAACAAATAAATGACTGGATGTGTCAAAACTTTCGTCAAATAAACAAAGACAAAACTGAGGTAATTGTTTTGGAGCCTTTTAGGAACTAATAAAAGTCAGCGCTGAGCTTCAGTCAGCAATGTTCAAAACAACAGATAAAGACAGAAATGTAGGTGTAGTCATGGACTCTGACCTGAGTTTCAACAGTCACATTAAAACAATTACTAAATCAGCCTACTATCACCTAAAGAACATATCAGCCTAATATCAATTTAAGAATATATCGAGGATTAAAGACTAATGTCACAGCTGATTTGGAAAAACTTGTCCATGCTTTTATCTTCAGTAGAATCGACTGTAATGGTGTCTTCACAGGTCTCACTAAAACATCTATTGGAAAGCTGCAGCTAATTCAGAACGCCGCTGCTCAAGTCCTCACACACACTAATAAAGTGGATCACATCAGTCCAGTTCTGAGGTCTTTACACTGGCTTCTTGTCTGTTAAAGAATTTATTTCAATAAAGCATTGAATGGTTTAGGGCCAAAATACATTTCTGATCACCTGCTAAATTATGAACCATCCAGAACTCTCAGGTTTTCTGGGACAGGTCTGCTTTCTGTCCCCAGAGTCAGAACTAAACATGGAGAAGTTCAGTTATTATGCTCCAAATATTTGGAACAAACTCCCAGAAACCTGCAGGTCCGCTGCAACTCTGACTACTTTTAAATCCAGGCTGAAGACTTTTCATTTGTCGCTGCTTTTAATTGAACTATTCATATCTTAGACTGCACTGTAACTTTTTTTTCATATATTTTATACCTGTGTTATGTTTATTTTATTATCTTTGCTTTTTAATGAATGTTTTTAAATGCCATTTTATAATGTGTTTCCGATGCACTATTTCTCAATTCTCTTAATGTCTTCCAATTTTTAAAAGCACTTTGAATTGCCTAGTGTTGAAAGGTGTTATGTAAAATAAACTTGCCTTGGCTTGTTTCGTACAATTTATTTTCTTTAAAACGTTCCTTTCTCAAACTTCAAAGATGCTTCTGGTCTCCTTGTTTTTGAGATGAACATTAAACATCAATGGCCTCTATGATGATCTTATTCTACTCTCAGAGTGGTATTGGGCATACATAAAGTTAATGTTTATAGTCACTGAGACGCCATTGGTTTGTACTCTGTTCAAACAGATCAGAGTATAGAAAAGTAGTCGTTTTTAATGTCCCCTGGTCCATACCAGTCGATGTCTTTATCCTGTGAGAAAAAGTCAAATCAAATATGGAGAAAACATGCTGCTTTACAAAGAAAAAAGCCTAGAGTTGCTACAAAATCTGGCATAGTGCAACGTTCAATTACTTGCAAGCTAAAGTTCCTTTTTGAAAACAACATCATTCCTTTGTGAAAACAACATAACACACAAACAAGTACAACTTTTACTGTGTGTCTGGAGTAACAATTAACACAACGTAAACACCAATTAGAAGTGTGAAAGATGGTCTGGTGGGGATGCAGGCAGCCGTCAGCCTTCTCTCCCGGCTTATCCCACCTTTAAGAACTGGGATCCCTTTAACACTGTGTGGATTCTGGCACCTCCTCAACTAGGGAGCTCATTATTTTCAGGTGTTTTGGAGTGACTTATTATGGCAGATTAATGTATGACCTGTCACATGAAACAAAAACATCAACACTCTTGACAAGCCAAGCAATCGTAGTTTGAATGATTAGGATTTTAGCTAGACATGTGATTTTCATTTTTTAGCAGAAAGAAAAAATAAATGTTTCTGTCCATTTTCTCAACTAGTTCAAATTCAAAGACTGGAGATAGGAAAACTAGGATAACAATAGAGGTTTACATTATAGGACTCCATAACATTCAAGGGTACTGGAATAATGTCATTATGTATTCCTATTCAGTGGCAGTTAACACAACTGACGGTAAGTGTGCTATATTCAGACCTTCACAAGATGTTTAGGTGGTAAACATTAGGTTACTTGTGATGAACACCAAGGCTATGTTCTAATAATCATCAAAAGCCACACAACAGAGACCCTTTCTTAGCAGCAAAAAGACTAGTACTTTTTCTCAATTGAAACTCAGAGTAGCCTACCTGGATAGTGCACTCATAACAGTCAGAAAGTTGAGTGTTGAATGCTGGACACTGCTCACACTCAACAACCGCCATCTTAGCTACGTTACTTTTTTTCCGTATTCAATGAAAGTACCACTATACTGGTGTTGGAAAGATGCCACCAGTTTACTCCTGATCGTGAAAAAATATTGTCAAAGTAATTCTGATTCAACTAACAATTAACAAGCTGTAAAAAATTAACAGCAGACACAGAAACTAACCTTTTAGTTACATATGTTGTTGTTTTTTCAAAGAAGACTGCTCATGCTGCTAACTAGATGAGCATAAACACAGTCTGCGGTTGCTTTAGCTAAAAGTTAATACTGCTAACAGACTATCCTAGCTAGTTAGCAGCTAGTTAGCATGTCTATGCTTGTTGAGCTGAACAGATAAAAGGTTAGTTATTGCAGGGTTGCCAACTTTGGATACCTGGCTGGAGTGAGATTTTGATATCATGGGTTTAATTACACATAAACGTACACATATGCACACTAAATGACTGTTATCGTGTCCGTAGCGGGATCTTAGCATATATATAGGATATATATAGGATATATACACAATATTGGACACAGACTATAAAGGGCACAACGTTTCATTCACTAATGAAAGTCAAACACATGTTTGTTTCCACTGTTTTATTGTGTGCCTGTCGCGATAAGCAATTAATTGACTTGCAGTTTGAAAGGATGTAGGCTACTTGAATTATTATTATATATTATCATTGTGTCAGTGGTCTAAAATGGTCATACAGTGGTGCCGACAATATTATCGTTTATCGCAATAATTTCCGGGAAAATGTATCCAACCAAACTAATTATCGTGAGAGGCCTATACATGAAACACACACACACACACAAACAAATCTACAGACTTACTCCAAACTGCCAAATATATTAATTAACGCACTCTCACTCTCATATACTCTTTGACTCTATTTTGACCTAGTGGAACAATAAGCAGCAGACTTTTACTTTTTTATCATTTCTACTGGATCTTAGATCTGCGCATGCGCAATACGGGTCGGGATTGACGTTGTTAAAGGTGGGGTCATGGTGGGGTAGGTAATTTTGGAGAAACCAGGGTTGCATTCCAATAGTCCATAGTTTAGGAACTTTCCTAACGGAGTGAAATGACCCGGAAGTACGTCACTGGCAGCCATGATAAGTGCCGTTCCAATTCTCCAAATGAAAGGAAAGGAGGTTTCAAACTTCCTTTATAACCAGGGCTGCACATAACTGGTGCGCAGGTGCGCATGCGCACCTCCGCCAAAAAAAGAGCACCGGGTCATTTGAAACAAAGCGCATTTGCGTACCAACATTGAGAGGGAGAGAGAGAAGAGAAAAGAGAAAATAGAGGAGAGAGGAGAGATGAGAGAGAGAGAAGAGAGAAGAGAGAGAGAGAAAGATATTTGCGAGTTGCATATGAACCATGATATGAACTCAGGGCCGGCCGGTAGCGCTGGCTAGATGTTCGCCTAGGGCGCCAGATCTGGGGAGGCGCTGTGCTGGCAGTTCTGGGAGGGAAAAAAACATTTTGACCGTTGGGGCTCATCCTAATTTTCGGCCTTGATGTTACAATATTCACAATTAAGTAAATGTAACACCCTTTTCACCCCGGTTCCACGTTTCATTTGCCACGATGGGCGCTGATGAAAATGGGGGATGTTGGCTTATCTGGCGCCCGCAGCTCACAGACAAAATGCGAGTGAGCGAGGGAGAGAGGGAGGGTGGTACCAGCGCTGTTGTTATTATAATCTGGTGCCGTGCTAGCTGCTCTAACGGAGATAAGAAGAAGATGTTTCTACAATAATGTGGAGGGAGAGTCCTCTCCAGTCAGACTGAGAGGCTGATAAGTTAACTACAGCTCAGTGAGGTAAAGGACTCTTAGTCTAAGTTCAAACGGTTTGGTCACAATTTATGTAAACACATATTTCCAAGGCACTCCTTTATAATTATTGGGATAAACAGGTTTTAAATCATTCTAATACATACTATAGGACAGTAACCAAAAATATCCTTTAAATCTGGAGAGATACAAAAAAAATGCATAAATAAATAAATGTTAAGGTAAAATAAGATATGAATGAACAACACAAATAAAATAAGTTACATTAATTTGTTATTGGCTATGGTAGGCTATTGGTTATGTTCACATACTTATTTGATTACATCCACTTGTCTAAGATGACAACAGAGACTTTCGACCCAAACCCAGCTGTTGACTTGTGGATGCAAGCAGCTAATCGCAGACTCAACCAGAGAGAAAGAAGTAGGCCTACATCATCAGCTACCATGTCTGACAGAGAGGAAGACAGTCAGGAGAACAGTCAGGAGGGTAGTGATGACAGCTTGTAGGATTACTGGTCGTGCTAATGTTGTCTTGTGTTCACCTCTGCATGTGTGTTCAGTGTTCACCTCTGCATGTGTGTTCAGTGCCGTGTGTCTGGCAAATAAAGTCAAGACCCCCTCAAAAGTTACGGTTTATTTCATTTTAAGGATGAGCACCAAGCAACATCTCCAGGTGCTCCTTTGAGAACCAGGGCAAAAAAGTTATGTGCACCCCTGGTAATAATATTAAAAACAACAATGTTTGGGTCGTTCGTCGGATAGGCGGTTAGCTGCAATAAATAACTCCAGTTCAACAAACCATATTACAATATCTAAGGGAGCGTTATTTCTGGACCATCTTGAAATGTGACGTTCATATTTTAAAGATACACACATTTTATTGTGAGGTTGATTTAATATACACTAAGCCTCTCTTCAACAATACGTTGACGTTAGCTAGTCTATTTTATGCTATAGTAGAACATAGCGAATTGAAATGAACCTTAACAATGCATACAGTAACCTAAATAGCAAACTAACTATCCAACGTACAAGGATGACCTTATTTTACCAACCTCGCACAGAAGCCTTTTGGTATACAGTAGCATCCCAATTAACGTTACGCATAGCATCGTTAGCACAGATGGAGCTACCGATTGCTCAAATGCTAACCCAACTCTAAACATGCATTAACGTTAGCTTAATAAAAACACTAGTAACATAACATAAGGTACGCAGGGTTGACTTACCGAAGAAACTGCATTCATGGACGGTCTGTTTTAACCGCAGATAAATCCTATATTTGCATGACGAATAGTCCACCAGGAGCCAACACAACAAACACGGCCGAGTTCAAGTAGTGTTCTCCTCATGAGCTGAGCCGCTGTAGCTTCACGGAGCCAATGGAGCTAACGGAGCTAGCAGTGAGACAGAGGAGCTAGGAGCAGCAGTCCCGTTGTCATGAAGGGGGAATCTAACTATATACAGAATATGTTTTTGTAGATCCAGGCTAGAAACATGTTCATTTTCTGATGTTAAGTTGGACATTTTAACATAGGGTATACGGGAATTGCTCCCATCTGCATCCATCGCCTACAGTTTGCAGCATTGGGCTTCACCGCACTGTCCCGGAGTTCGCCGCTTGGCTCTGATAGGCCAGAAGTCGGTTTGATTGCATTCGGGCTCGATTGCTTATCCTGTCTGAGTAGCCCGGATGATGTTCCATCGCAATTTTGGACATCGAATTTTAAACACCGACATTTTTGACGTCGAATTTTAAACACCGAAATTGTGCATTCAAATTTTTTTCACTTGAATTTTTGGGATCTGAATTTGAACATTCAAATTTTTTTTACCTGAATTGTTACATTTTTATTTCACATAGGTAAATTTGGAGGAAAAAAAATTCAGATACATGATTTTCAAAGTAATTATTTTCAATGCTATAAATTCGGTGTCTGATAAAATTCAAATACTTCTGTCTCTTGTTTGCTTCCATACTCAAACTCTCAAAGTACACCCTGTAGCGAGTAAAACTCTAACACAGAAAACACCTGTCTATGCTGCCCCAGAACGCCTCGTTGGAGATTTTTTATTTTTCCATTTGTTCTTCCTGGTCATAGTGACGTAACGCTGCGGAGCTCCGCGGATTGGTCCAAATGGGCCAATCCTCACACACACACACACACACACACACACACACACACACACACACACACACACACACACACACACACACACACACACACACACACACACACACACACACACACTCACTCAGCCTTATCTTTTCTCAGCCGCGGTGCTGCTCGGAGCTCCCAACACACACACACTCGGAGCTCAGGCTGAGTGTGTATGCTCAGGCTGAGCTCCGCGGTGTCTCGCTGTCCGCTCCTCGAGTCTCAAAGGGCGGAGCAGCGAGCCCTGCAACGTCCCGCCAACACGGCACCCAGACGCAGCATTCTCATCTGTTTGTCATTACTGGTGTCATTTTCTGGTTGCTAACAAACGCAATTGTAACACATAATCACTGATGTCCAGCTGTAACGGTGGTTGACTCATCAGAACAGAGTGGGCGAGATGACCAATCAGAGCACAGTGCAGAGCATAGGGAGGGGGGGCAGGAGCTCCAACAAGGCATTTAGGACAGAGAGTGAATACACATACTATACAGCATGGGGGTCGGCAACAGGCGGCCCGCGGGCCATTGTTGGCCCTCCAGGAATAATATTTGGCCCGTAATTTTGAGAATAAAAAATAAAAAAATATTTGGAGATTTTTTTTTTTTTTTTACAACATCGGACCGACAGTCGCACATATAGGCTATAATGTCCGAATAGAGAATCTACCTACACCTGAATAATGCTTATTACCCTATCCATGTTGAGAGTGAATGACACACAGCACAGGCACAATCAGGCTGCGGGGTGCACTGACGCTGATAGTGGATCAATAGGTGGACAGCGCGTGGTGCTGAAATAGCCAACATTCGGTGTGTGGTTTGAAAAAAACGTAATGTTTACTTATATGTGAACAGTAACAAAGTTCAGGCAAAACATTGACAACAAAATTGGAGAAGCCGCTTGATCATGGAGGGCGAGGAGTGGTGGTGCATATGCTCCTGAAATGACAGAGCAAACACGCTACATTAGGGATAATAATTACAATGAGCCATTCATTCAAAAATATAACAAATATAATTAGGCTATTAAATACAATTACGACAGGCTTGGTACTCACTTAATGTGAAAACTGACATCTCCCATCGGTTGCTATTTTTTGGATATCTGGTGATATGGACGTCACTTTAATCCGCAGGCAGTTCTCAAGGTTTTTATGCGTCAATCGATTCCTCTCGTGCGTCTTTATCGCATTCATTGAAGAAAAGGACGACTCGCATGTATACTGTAGGTGGAAGGGAACATTGTGAGCACATAAAATGTGAGTCTCTTGATCGTGCTATACTCCTCTGAGCTTCCCACCCAAAAAAGCACTCACAGACTCCGCACTTCTGAGCGCATCGCTGACCAGGGAGCTTGTTTGAAAATCAATTAGCTCCATTTCTAATGCAGCCTCGTCTAAGGAGGGGATCATTTGTTTCGCCTGGGAGGTGAAGTCTCCACTTGGTTGGACTGTGAGAGGGTCGCGTACAAAGGCAATCATGTATTTTGGGATGGAGTAGTCCTCAAACCTTGACGTGAAGTTGGCCCGTAGCTGCTTGATGAAGTCCACCATCAGCTCTGTCACTTGTCCCAGTGCCTGTGATTTTAGTGCACTGAAATGGAGGAGCCTGCCAGTGGATATGTCTGACTCGAACATCTCCTTCCTCGTGAAGGATTCAAGCTTTTCAACCATGTCTATGGTTTTGCCTCTCCCCTGTAGCTGCAGGTTAAGCTGGTTTAGGTGGTGTTGTGGCAGAGCGGTTTTAAAACCCACCTCGGCGCCGCGTGTCGTTTGGCGAGCTGCTTAAAATCATAACAGGAAGGAAATCAGAAAACACCAGGATACCAGTTAAACAATAATCTGTTTTAATGATAAAAGGTAAGAATACAAATACACTTCTCAAAGGGGTAGGCCCACCCCCTGCTCTGGTCCAAATGCCGGGAGAACATCATCATCTTGACGGCAGGAGGAAAGAGACCGGATACAAGGACTCAACAGGAGATATTGTAAAAACAACGGGAGGAGCTGTGTGGATGCTACTCCCATACAGGTCATCTATTGGCCCATATACAAACGATGGGCTTTCGTAGCGTATCAGCGCGCGCCAGCCGAGATGATCCGGAAACAGTCTCTTAGTTTGAAGCAAAACAAACACATCTGGCTCGTATTCCTGCAGCTTCCACACACACACACATTCTTCTGACTTCCCTCTCCGCTCCCCTCCCCCATCTAGTCTCCTGTCCTGCACAACTGCACCCCCCCCCTTTATGCAGAGTAATAAAACATGTTTAAGCTAAATACTCCACAATGTTGTAGCAATTTTACCCACACATGAAAGAATACAGCAGAGAAGTCAATAGAATGCAACCACAGGCATTGCTCAGCACAATTTAATACATACATTTTATTCAGACCTTAATTGTGTGACCCAATTCTCAAGGCCCTTTTTATAGGTCTGCCTGACATGCATCATTAACTACAAGAATGTAACTGCCTTCTATCTGGGGGAAATGTCTCTTGGAGTTCCCCTGTTATTTTGCAAAGACCATTGATGATTACCTAAGAAACACATGGCCTCGAACTGCAACAAGGCTTTCTCATTAGTGATAACATGATGCAACACACCTCTTATATATCAGGTGTCATTAAAATGAATATACCAAAAATACGCTGTATTAACTTTTCACTTCAAACTTTCAAGTTACTTCAATATTCGCACAGTGGCCAAATATATCCGCTAAAAATGCTACATTGGACATGAACTTTTCGTCTCCCAGAAGGGCAAGGTGGTCAGCTGCTGCCCTAATCTTGCTCAATCTAAGAAACGCCTTGACCTCATCCAGTAGCGCACAGAAGCGGTCCAACGCTTTCCCTTTGCTCAACCAGCGCACGTCATTGTGAAGCAGCAGGTCATCGTGGGTGGCCTCTTCTGACTCAGCCACAAGTTGTCGGAAAAGCCGATGCTGGGTGCTTAATGTACCCCAGACAAAATTAATGACATGCAAAATTAATGACACTTTGTCCATAACTTCCTTTAGCTCACCACTGAGTTTGGCGCAAAGGACACTCTGGTGGATGAGACAGTGCAGTCCATGCATTTGGGGGGCGTGCTCCTTCAACCTGCTTACCAGACCTCTGTGCTTTCCCATCATAGCAGGAGCCCCGTCCGTCACGATTAGGTTAACCCTCTCAAATGACATTGAATGCAGCCTAAACAACTCTTCCAGTTTCGTAAATATAACGTCCCCAGTGGTGTGCCCTTCTAATGGAATAAGAGACAGCAGCTCTTCCCTGAACTCCTTTCCATCAAAATATCTAACATAGACGCACAACTGGGCTACATCTGTACTGTCAGTGCTCTCGTCAATGGCTAAGGAAAAGTAATTGGCTTGACTGAGACCCTTGATAATTACCCCCTGCACAGCGTCCGACAGTGCTTCTATGCGGTGTATAGCGGACCTCGCAGAGAGGGACACCTGTTTCACTGACGCAATGACACCATCCATGGACTTGTCGGTGGCCAGTTCCTCCAAAACGGTCACCATCACCTCCTTGAAAACCTCTGCGTCAGTGAATGGCCGGTTGTGCTTTGCGAGCACCCACGACGCCTTTAGGGACGCAGTTGTCACTTTCTGTTGGTGCTTTGAGGCCTCGCACCAGGATCCTGCTGCTGTGCGCATAACCTGCTGTCAGTGCTTCAATCTTGCGCTTTCGTGCCTCTGTCTGAAAGGCCACTTTGAAGGTGTCATGCTTCATCTCGTGGTGCCACTTAATATTGTATTCTTTGCAAGCAGCCACAACTTCATTGCAGATAAGACACAATGGCTTTGCATTGATGAAACAAGGTAGGATGAACGCATAGTTCGCTGTCCCGTCCTCTTTAAATGCACTGTTTTCACAGTCAACTTTCCTCTTTAGACCTTTGGAGAGTGACATTACTGCTTTGGGTTACTGGTCTGGGGGAAGCTCGCGAGTACGTGTGTGTGTATGTGTGTATGTGTGTATGTGTGTGTGTGTTTGTGTATTTTTGCATTTGTGTGTATTGTGTTTGTTTCCCGGGGAAAACACTCACAAGAAACACCGGCTGTTGTTATCCCTGCTGTGATGTCAAGTTACTCCGTTCTCTGCTTGTAATTATGCCGTCACAAGCTTCAAAGCTGTATTTATCATCTGAATTTGCCGAAACAAGTTTAATATTCTGAAATCCAAGACTTTGTTTATTTGAAATCAGATGAAAACAAACTGTAACGGACCCTGCAGTGTTATCTATGATTACTATATGCCTACATTCATAATGTCAGCGGAGGGAGAGCAAAAGAGCAAAGCGCGAGGGAGAGCTGTCATCTTCCCTTTACAAGCTTCAAACATGTATTTATCGTGTGATTTTGGAAATACAAGTTTCATATTCTGAAAGCCAAGACTTTGTTTATTTAAATCAAACAAAACACCCGAACCCCGAAAAACTAGTTTTTTACGCAAATCCATGTTTATTTTTGAAATGAGCCGTTGCGACTTCCGACTGATTTCGATAGAGTGGGTCACATAAGGCAAATGTGTGGTTGTGGGGGACCAGGTCAATTAAAGTACTTATTTAACTATTAAACACATTGAGTTTGAGTAAAATACTTGGTTACTGATTAATTTAGGTTATGCAAAGCAAAACATGATGTAATTTTCATTTAATTTTTTTAAGGTTTTCAACCTGAAAATAATCCTAATGTGTCCTTGAAAAGTTGAAAGGATTCGAGTTGTCCATGCGTCCTCTGTTGCCCCTCAAGCCTCTCAAATGTGGGCAAACACTCAAATAGATGCCAAAAACCCAGAGAACTTGACAATACTTGACAATAAAAGTATGTTAAATAACACTGCTACCTAGTTAATAACTCTACTTTACTACTTTACTCAGTGGAGGAAAGGGAGGACCATCCTCCCTAAGATTTCAGAGAAAAATAAACTTTGAAGAGAACAATAAATACACCTCAATTTAAAAGATTAGTCTGTTAAAATACATATAATAGCCTTAGCTTTTAACATGGGACTGAAATGGGGCTAGAGAGGACAAGCCTCCCTTTGGGCGGGTCTAGCCAGAGGCTCTGGATTGGGCGCCTATATCATCAGTGAACCAATCAGCGGATCTGACTGCGCATCAGAGTGTTGATGGGGAGGGTTATCATCAGCGATATCAGAGTTTTTTCTGAACCGGGGAACAGGGGCGCTGCGCCCTCTTACCAAAATCAATTCCTTGAATTAGGCTTTGATTATGTTCTGGCCCGCCATCTTGTGGCTCAGAAAAAAATTGGCCCACGGCCAAACTTACTTGCCTACCCCTGCTATACAGAGATGCTGTATGAGAAACCAATGTAATTTTGGAAAATTGCACAATCTAAATCTATTCTAGTAGACCTCAACAATGGAATTATGATCAGTAGAAATGGCCATGTCACACAAAATCACACCTTTATGTACTTCTTGCGCCATGAGAGGAAAAACCTTAGCAGAAGTTTCTAACAGCATTGAGCCTATGGCATCCAACAGTATTATGTTATGAGCTGTAAACATGATGTAATGGCGCTCTTCACTGCATCGTTAAGAAGGGTCACATCACTGAGAACTGGATAAGTTCATTGTCTTAAACCAAATTCAAATGTGTCGCATTGTCCAACAGCCGTAAATGTAGATTAATTATTTAAGAGCAATAAGTCTAGATGAACAGGATGGACTGGATTGACGCACCTGTCACTTGCTACACCTTTTGAGAAAGAAGCACATCACAAAACAACAGGCAGAATATGAGAGAACACACACACACACACACACACACACACACACACACACACACACACACACACACACACACACACAACACACACACACACACACACACACACACACACACACACACACACACACACCACACACACACACACACACAACACACACACACACACACACACACACACACACACACACACACACACACACACACACACACACACCCCACACACCACACACACACACACCACACACACCACACACACACACACACACACACACACACACACACACACACACACACAACACACACACACACACACACACACACACACACACACACACACACACACAAAGCGCAACTCAATAATTAAACGCAACTTTAAATCAAAGATAATGTATTTCTATAGCTTGTTTTCAACGCTATCAATCACCACTAACACAACAAAACTGTCAAAAGTAAAGTTTGGAGCTAAAAAATAAGAGACAATTTAAAAACCTGCAGGTGCAATCCTTCCTAAAAGATATTGAGATAATGTGAACCAACAAACTATTAGACTTTTTAATCCTGTCTGATGTTTCTGTCCCTTACCCTACATCCCCTCTCAGGCTGAGTCACATTTATAGACGCCTATAAACTTGAACATCACCACAGTAAAGGTATAATTAATTAAACCTCCAGTAACAAAGTTCAGATTACATCTAAAATAGCCTCCATAGTCCACGCACACACTTCAGAGCATCCCAGCCACAAGCGTTAATGTGAGTCAGAAATTAAGATTGTTCACTACAAACATTATGAGACATTGTTTAAAGTCAAGCATGTCATGATCTCAAGTCCATGCATCCCAGCAGCTTGCAACTGAATCAAGTTGGCACTTTTACCACAATGTGAACTGTATTCGTTAAGATGTGCAGCTCTAGAGAAATGAAAGTAGGTGTTTTAAAGAGCGTGTGCATATGCGAGACATAATGTGATTCACACGCTTCCCCCGAAGGTTATAAAGGAGTTCATAAAAACATTGCTGCACAACTTTATACGACATTCAGCATTCCTAACATTGACACACCTTATGATTATTATCACCATGTGAATGTACAGCACAGCAGCCTTGTGCAACACCTGCCACATACAAAACAAAACTTACTAGAGGCAGAGATAAACTCAGATATTTATCAAAGTACGAGCCTTTATTTTTCTCTGCTATCACCTCAATCAGCTACAACCCAAACTACTCTCACTCATGTAGTTGCTTCTTCATTTTATAACTTCATACATGCGTCCATTTAACATTCAACGACACTCACTTAAAATAAAAATGTGTGTTAATGTTGAACAGAAACAGAGTAGGCCTACACTATGAAACAAAATAGCATGAAAACATTGTGTTAAATATATAAAGAATTTTTTTTCTAAAAGGCTCAACTTCATTAGGCCATTAATAGATGTTGCTTAACCATTCTTACATTTAAACAAATGTTAATTTGATTTCATTAAATATATTAAATCCACAATGCCCTTTAGCCCGTAGCAAGCTCAACAAATGCTACCAACTTCAAACACTTAGCTTGTGTTAGCTTGAGCAAAAACAACACAGTAGTAATTCCAATTCAACCAACTAATAGCAAAGAGACAATAACTCAGGGTTGCCAACTCTCACGCATCTGGCGTGTGACACACACTTTCACTCTCAATCTCACGCTCTCACGCTGCCCAAAGGAAGGCTCTGTAAGGAAGTGGCAGATTTTTTCCGGTTGTGTATTTTCAAATTCTAGCGCACTCGAGGTGGGTATTGCGTTCGGATAATCCAAAAATCAGCTCCTAAATTCTAACCCTATCTCCTATTCCTTGACCTCTGAGTGAAACGTCACGGGGTTAAGGGATAGTGGATAGGAGAATTCAAAAGGATTTAGGAGAAGAGACTGCGGTGCTTAGAGAATCCGAATGCACTTTCACTATCCGACGTGTTTATGATGCGCCAGCGGACGTCATGAATGTGCGTCTGCTGCTGTGGGGAAACTATGGAAACTACAGTTTTCTATACAGCGGACTACAACATGGATGTTCAATAAGAACGAGGGACTACTGTAAACTCATCTAGAGACTCTGCACCGTGCTCTGATGCTGTTGCTTTAAGCTTTATGAACGTGGACAACAGAGAAACATATTCTTCAGGACCAAAGTTGGAATTGAAATAAAAAAGGAAAGTGAAACTTATGCCTCTCCCTCCGGTCCACATTAATACAAATGATCCCAATACGTATGATTGTATGAAAAGATCTTAAAATCAATACAAATGTATTTATTATAAACGTTAGTCCTTAACATCTATCACTGTACATCACCATTCAAACATCTTTTAAAAGTTGAACAAACCCCACACAGCTCAGTAAAGACCAGGGGCGTTGCCTGGACCTGGAAACATTCGGGGCTTAGCCCACAGTGGCGGCGCTACAGTCGAATTTTCTACTGCAAGACTCCCCACACGCACATACACAATTGCGCCATCTGGTGTCACAAACGTGTGTCTGCATTAGCTTTGTTACGGCAATGGATTGTGGGAGATTCTCATAGCACGTGAGGATTTCTTGAGGGTAAGGTGCCTGTATTATCTCGGTGGACAAAATGTATGTTTTTATTTTATAAGGACAATAACGTACTGTTGTGTTTGTTTAGTTTAATGTTAATTGTTTAATGCTCACAGTCACAGCAACATGTTTTTGTGTGATTGGTTTTATATGATTTATCAACGTGATCATCAATAACTAATCTGAGCACCAGACCCCAGCTCACGTGTCGTTTTATGCTGTCCATTGAAATGCAGGAAAGTAATCACCAGCTCTGAGTGATCTGTTGCAGAGGGGACACTACACCGGAGTTACATAAGCAGAGATAAAGTGCTATTTTGAGGGAACTCACCTCCTCTGGGGTCCCCCAGGAAGAATTTTTTTAAATGTTGAAGTTAAAAGCATCAATCTTGTGCACTTTGAGAGCAACATTAAGAGATATGGATACATCTCTCAACACCCATATGTCAACAAAAATCAAAGAATCAGAATCAGAAACGGGTTTATTATTTAAAAACACTTTATTTTCCAATTAAATCATAAACTATGTCAAATTATTAGAAGTTGTTAGTAATCAGATTAAACAGAAAAAAGGGATGGAAGGAGGAAATAATAATCCCTCATCACTTGCTGTTTGCGGTTGAAATGATCTCTTTTGCTGGCCAAACATGCTGGATGGAAAGCAGTGGTGTCTCCCTTGCCTTGGCCCTGTATCTGCAGTCCCTAAATCAGTCATGTTACCCATTGACTCTTGTCTGTTCTGGTGTTCCTGTTCATTGTTGTCTCCATTGTCGTTCTTGTCTGTTGTTTCTCCTTCTTGTGTGTCCCTTTCTCCTGTTCTCCTTTCTTCATCCTCTACTCTGTTTGGCTTATCTGTGATGACTGTGTAGGTAAACACAAACAAGTATGTAAGTCAATCAGTTTCCAGCTCTGTCAAATAAATGAATTTCAAGATACACAAATTTGTCTTCATTAAAATGAGTGTCACCACACTGTCACAAAATGTAATACTAACCAATTGAAAATAGTTAAATGTACATCTCTTGTAGATATCACTGTTAGAGTAGTTATCTGCCAATAGGACATAATCATTCCTATACAAATGCAGTTTGAGTAATTCACTTAATATATTCACTTCATACTTTAATATAGTCATTTTCACTTGATACTCTAATATAGTCCTCTTTCTGCATTCAAAACTAAGGAAAGCTGTGCAATTTGACATGATAATGAGGAAAAAAGGCCTCCGACTATGCAGATCATTTTGTGATCATATCAATTTTAAGATGGGGGTCAAGGCTTAATATTTGGGAGCATAGTGTCCCTTGCCCCCTTTCAGGAGCCCCACTGGATTAGCTTTGATCTGAAAGCTTGTTAGCTGGCTGTCCATCTCATAATGTACACATAGAAACTAGCTGTCAATAGGAATATCAATCAGAAGAATTATAATTTCATGCAAAAATCTGTCACAAAAAGAGGTTGCACATTTAAATTCAGGTGTTGTTATGGCAACGTCAGTGGCCAAACAGCCACATTTACTGCTGCAAATACGTTCAAACATGCTGTCGACGTAAAGCAGTGGCATGCCACCATTTCAGCTGACTTTTCCTCAGAAATACCGTCACATAACATCCATATATTTCAGTGCTAGGTTGATGCTTAGCTAAGCTAACTATGAAACACTTTAACTGACAGGACTCCGGATCAACTGTGTAATGTAAGGTAGCTTCTAGCTTCATGTCGAACACTGACAGTAAGTCAACATTTCCCAGAGAGCTTTCTTTGAAATCACCAGGTAACGCTAAAAAACACAACATTTAGATTTTATGACAAAGTGTTTATTTAATATATCTGGCTAGCTATAGCTACTTGCTAACGGTTTAGCTTACCCGCGCGATTCAAAGTAACGTCAACGTAGCTATAATTTATGCTTTGCTTACATGTTGACATAACTTGTAAGTTTACTGACATTTACATACCTTGTTCACCTGGCTCAGGTGGTGGCTCTGGGGTTGTTGTGTGAGCCACCACTTGAGAATTGCCGTATTTTTTATTTAAAAAATGTCTAATGTCCATCTTCAGAAACTCTGCGTCCGCGGCTGAAAGTTTAAAGTTTAAACACTGTCACAGAGGAGAGGTCAGCCAATAAAACACGTTTATTTCCATGCAACTCTCGGATTGGTCTGGTGGTTGCCTCTGTTGCATTCACTGAACACGGGAAATTACAATTCTGCCATCCTCTAGGTGAAGTACGGTTAATGTATTATATTATTGAGGGAGAATTTGTCCGGGGCTAAAGAAAAAACATCCGGGGCTAAAGCCCCGGATGCCTACCCCAGGCGACGCCCATGGTAAAGACTGTGAAATGTTGACTTTATTTGATCATTTCAGTAAAAACTAACGTTCATATTTCTCTTTTTGATTATAATACTGATGAACGTTCAGAAAAAAGCACTTTGGCAACTTACCACATACGTTTTAAAATGCTTAATAAGCACCGTAACTTTCATGATATCATTTCATGATATCATAATCGGTTGTTTCCGTGAACGGCCGACTGTTGTGATGGCAAATGCTGCGGCTGCAATGCATTGTGGGGCAGCATTTTCTCCTCTCCTTTCGGTTAGGGAGGTCCAGTGGTTCCTAAACTAAAGGAGATTATTACCAATGCCTCTTTTAATTGTATTATCATCACACTTGAGAAACAGCCTTATCGTGGCTGGAGAACGGAACATGTAACTTAATGCCTGCATTTAAGGACGATGAATAGCGTAGTCAATGCTTTAGTGACAAGGAAATGATTTGTTTAAATATTAGATATGACGTTATCTGTGACTTCAGTGAACATTAAGCTTATCCATTGCATTGCATTTGTTAAATAGGTTTGTGTCTTACCCTTACGTGTGTGATACATATGAATATGGCCGAATGAAGTTGAGCCTTTTAGAAAAAAAAGGTATATTTCTTTCTATATTTAACACAATGTTTTCATGTTATTTTGTTTCATAGTGTAGGCCTACTCTGTTTCTGTTCGACATTGAACACACATTTTTATTTTAAGTGAGTGTCGTTGAATGTTAAATGGACGTATTACATGAGTGAGAGTAGTTTGGGTTGTAGCTGATTGAGGTGATAGCAGAGAAAAATAAATGCTCGTACTTTGATAAATATCTGAGTTTATCTCTGCCTCTAGTAAGTTTTGTTTTGTATGTGGCAGGTGTTGCACAAGGCTGCTGTGCTGTACATTCACATGGTGATAATAATCATAAGGTGTGTCAATGTTAGGAATGCTGAATGTCATATCAAGTTGTGCAGCAATGTTTTTATGAACTCCTTTTTAACCTTCACAGAAAGTGCATGAATCACATTATGTCTCGCATAGTGCACACGCTCTTTAAAACACCTACTTTCATTTCTCTAGAGCTGCACATCTTAACGAATACAGTTCACATTGTGGTAAAAGTGCCAACTTGATTCAGTTGCAAGCTGCTGGGATGCATGGACTTGAGATCATGACATGCTTGACTTTAAACAATGTCTCATAATGTTTGTAGTAGGGGTGTAACGGTTCACAAACATTTCGGTTCGGTACTGTGATGCCCCTGTGGGTGCATCAGTAGATAGGGTGTGGCTGTTCTGTCTGTGCTGCATTGGCTCCAGTGATTGCACCGATTGCAGTAACTCAGGGCACCTGGGTCTGGTGCTCTGCAGCTATTTTAAAGCCTCTCTGCTCCTGTCTGGTCTCTCGCTCTGTTTTCCTGCAGGCACCCGGCTCTGATGAGTATAACCAATGTGTTGAATTGACCAGTGTTGTGCAAATAAACACCTTTACCTACCCGTTGACATGTTGTGTCTCCTTTTTGTTGTGGCCTTTTGAGCTAGGTCGCAACAAATGGGGGCTCGTCCAACGGGTTATTTATTTAAAAAGTTTGTGTAGTGCTCATTGAGCAGCTGATTCATTGTTGTGGTCCAGCTGTGTGCTGGCTCTGATCTGCTATTTGGGGGACACATCATGTCTTTTGGGTTTCAGGATGCTTTAGTGTGTGACATGGCATCAGGTTTTGTGTGCCAATCAGAAGGTAAGATATTGCTGTTTGTTACGCTTTTGTAAAAGAGATTTTCCCCGCTAGGCTTAAGTGGCGTTTCCCCTTGGGTTCCGTCTGTTTGTTTTTTTCATAGTGTTGTGGCGACGTGGTTGGTGTCAGCTGTTTTCGGACAGCTGTCTCGGGGGCACATCCGCGTGATTTCTTGGTGTTACCTGCGTGCAGGTCGCTCCATAAATCCGCCGGGTTCCAGTGCGTAATTACCCGCCGCAAGCCACATGAAGACTAGGTGAGATTAGGAAGATTTTGGTAAGGCAGTTAGGGGGGAATTCTCTGTTGGGTTTTATCTTTTCGCCCAGGCGTGTTGACAGTTGAGTACTTTGCTTTCTGATTGGGTATAGGCAATATATTATGGCTTCTTTGTCAGCGTTTGTGGATGCGCCCTCAGTATCTTTCTTGGATGGTTGCCAGAAGGCGCAGTTGATCGAAATAGCAGAGCATTATGAAATTGCTGTTGTAGGGAGCAAGCGGAAACATGACATTAAAGCTGTCATCGTGTCATCTTTGTTTGAGCGGGGAGTGTTACAGAAGAGTGAGTCTGGTGTGGCAGGGGTCGGGCCAGTAGTGGTTCAGACAGCTGGTTTGACATTCGAACAGCAAAAGGAGCTTTTGGCCATGCAGTTTAATCAGGAGAGATTGCAGTTGGAGATGAGGGGTCAGCAGCAGGAGGTAGAGAAGCGTTTAGAGGTGGAGAATGTGCTGGAGGTGGAAAAGATGAAATGTGAGGTGGAACATGCTAGATTACGGCTGATGGGAGAGGGCAAGTTTTCTCCAGGGGAGGATGGTGGTGCTAGGTTAGCATCAGGCAGTGGCGATATAATTTCTTACTTGCGATTAGTGCCAAAGTTCAATGAGCGTGACCCGGAAATTTTTTTCACTCTATTTGAACACATAGCAGAGGCAAGAAACTGGTCAGATTCGGACAGAGTGCTGTTACTTCAGTGTGTACTCACTGGGCGAGCACAGGAAGCCTATTCAGCTATTTGTGGCGAAAATACTTTGGACTATGATAGAGTAAAATCAGCGGTGTTGAAATCTTACGAACTGGTTCCTGAAGCGTATCGTCAAAGGTTCAGAAGTGGGGTCAAGGGAGATAAGCAGACACATGTGGAGTTTATCCGTGATTTAACTTCTCATTTTCAGCGGTGGTGCGCGGCAGCAAAGGTTGAAAGTTTTGACGGTCTTTGTGAGCTCATTGTCTTGGAACAATTTAAAAACATTCTCCCTCAGCGTGTGGCCACATATGTGAATGAACAGAAACCTCCCACCGCGTTTAGAGCTGCTGAATTAGCGGACGATTTTGTGTGACACATAAGGGCAGTTTTGCGGAGAAATATTCTAGGGGTGATTGGAAACGTGGAGAAGACAATGGAAAGTTTTCACCAGGCTCCTCCCGTAGATTTGCAGGTACAGGGCGACCCGAGGGGGCCAAAGTGGACCAATGTCACTATTGCAAAGGTGGGGGTCATTGGAAGGAGCAGTGTCCATTGCTGGAAACGAAGGAGAAGCCTCGTTTGTCACCACATGCTCCAGCCATGTGTTGTTCTGCCGTGTTGGTTAAAAAGCCACAGGGTGTAGGATCGGGCATGGTGCCTGATAAGAAGCTGGTTTGTGCCGACTTGGATGTGGGTTCTGTTTTTGGGCCGTTCATAACGGAAGCCGTTGTGTCAATAGTTGGTAGTGACAAGTATGTTCCGATTAAGGTGTTGCGTGACACAGCAGCTAGATACTCATTTATTGTTGAGTCAGTGTTGCCTTTTTCATCAGAGACAGAGACTGGGGATTTTGTGCTGATGAGGGGAATGGAGATGGGCTTGATTCCTGTGCGACGTCATACAGTAGTGCTGGATTGTGAGCTGGTATGGGGAGTTGTGTCTATCGGCGTGCGTCCCGCATTGCCACTTGATGGGGTACAGATGATTTTGGGCAACGATCTTGCTGGTTGTGTGGTGTGGGCAGGTGTGCCACCGCCTGTGGTGGTTTCCAGACCGTTGGCATCTGTAGAGCCAGATAAGAGTGGTTTGCAATTTCCAAGTGTGTCTCCTTTTTATACTATTACGCGTGTGCAGAGCCGTAGGATGTCTACTGACCTACCTGTTTCGGAGTCTGGAAAAAGTGGCCCAACACGGTCCTTTGACTTTCAGATCGAGACAAAGGTGAAGGAGAAGAAAGAGAGGAAACGCCGCAAAGCGAAGAAGAGGAGGCCGAAGGAGGTCAGCGCGCCCAAGAGGCCGATGAGCGCCTACATGCTGTGGCTCAACGCCAGCCAACCCAAGGAGGAGTGGGACATAAAGGCAGTGGAATCGAAGAAGCAGTACGAAATCGCAAGGCAAGAGCTCGAAGACAGAGGCGGAGGAGGAGCGTCCTCCAGTCCTAAGATGGAAAGTAAAAAGCTGGAGTTAAGAAGAAGGATGTTGGGTTGTCGTGGACCCCTTTGGGGCCCCGTCTTAAGGGGGGGGCTGTGATGCCCCTGTGGGTGCATCAGTAGATAGGGTGTGGCTGTTCTGTCTGTGCTGCATTGGCTCCAGTGATTGCACCGATTGCAGTAACTCAGGGCACCTGGGTCTGGTGCTCTGCAGCTATTTTAAAGCCTCTCTGCTCCTGTCTGGTCTCTCGCTCTGTTTTCCTGCAGGCACCCGGCTCTGATGAGTATAACCAATGTGTTGAATTGACCAGTGTTGTGCAAATAAACACCTTTACCTACCCGTTGACATGTTATGTCTCCTTTTTGTTGTGGCCTTTCAAGCCAGTTCGCAACAGGTACGTACCTCGGTTTTTTTGGTCACGGTTCGGTTCGGTACGTTTTCGGTACAGCAGAATTTTTTTTCACAAAACATATATATATATATTTTTTATTATTATTAAACTGTGAATAATGTATTCACTCAAATAAATACAAAATATAATAAAATAAACATTAAGGTGCAGCATTTCGATGAACTTGAAATAATCTGTATTTGAACTTTACTGTAGGCTATTAGTACTCACAAAACATAAACTATTAGTTTTGGGTTTTTAATTATTATTAAACTGTGAATATTCACTCAAATAAATACAAAATATAATAAAGTAAACATTAAGGTGCAGCTTTTCGATGAACTGAAATAATCTGTATTTGAACTGTACTAGTACCTAAGCAGCCAGCTTGACATTAGGACTTGCTTGTCATTGTATTTTCATGTTTTTTTAAAGAAAGATGAACTTGTCCACATTGCTTGCCGAAAGGGCAGATCTGCTGGCACTAACAATGTCTCCTGCTGTGGAGAACACCCTCTCTCTAGGGACAGAGGTAGCAGATACAGCCAGGTAGCGCTTTGCTAACATGGCAACATAAGGATATTTGGCGTTTGTAATAGCTTTGGCTCGGTCTGAACTCTTTGCGAGTGGTGGAGGCTTAAATGCTATTGGGAGTTGGGTTTGCACTTCAGTCTTTTTTCTTTTGGTACCGGTGATATTCACGTTCGGGTGATGCCTTTTCAAGAGTGTGCAAGTTTGATGTATTGCCAGCCGCGTAACCAATTTTAGTTGAACAATGCCGACAAACAGCTTTGGTCCGGTCCACCTGTCTTTGTCCGTCATCCTTGTACGTAACTGCGAAACCAAAATGTTCCCAAACCGGAGACTTCAATGATGCTGGAGGATTTTCGAGCTCAACTTTATCTGCGTTCGCCATTAATTTTCGACAGTTCCTCAAATTACTGACTACATTTGAACGCATCCCTCTGACCAGTATAGTATGCCTCTCATCCAATGAAATGACTTGCTCGCTCTATGACGCGTTGAACCCAATGTGAGCAAATTACTCTGAAGATTACTTCCAAAAAGTTGTTCACGTTCTCAATTGTTTACGTTTAACGTTATATTCGTTCGGTACACTTCGGTACACACCTGTACCGAACCGAAGGGCCCGTACCGAATAATTTCGGTACGGGTACGTGTACCGACTACACCCCTAGTTTGTAGTGAACAATCTTAATTTCTGACTCACATTAACGCTTGTGGCTGGGATGCTCTGAAGTGTGTGCGTGGACTATGGAGGCTATTTTTAGATGTAATCTGAACTTTGTTACGGTTTAATTAATTATACCTTTACTGTGGTGGTGTTCAAGTTTATAGGCGTCAATAAATGTGACTCAGCCTGAGAGGGGATGTAGGGTAAGGGACAGAAACATCAGACAGGATTAAAAAGTCTAATAGTTTGTTGGTTCACATTATCTCAATATCTTTTAGGAAGGATTGCACCTGCAGGTTTTTAAATTGTCTCTTATTTTTTAGCTCCAAACTTTACTTTTGACAGTTTTGTTGTGTTAGTGGAGATTGATAGCGTTGAAAACAAGCTATAGAAATACATTATCTTTGATTTAAAGTTGTTGCTGCGTTTAATTATTGAGTTGTGCTTTGTGTGTGTATGTGTGTGTGTGTGTGTGTGTGTGTTCTCTCATATTCTGCCTGTTTTGTGATGTGCTTCTTTCTCAAAAGGTGTAGCAAGTGACAGGTGTGTCAATCCAGTCCATCCTGTTAGTCAAGATGTATTGCTCTTAAATAATTAATCTACATTTACGGCTGTTGGACAATGCGACACATTTGAATTTGGTTTAAGACAATGCATTTATCCAGTTCTCAGTGATGGGTTTGGAGGATGTGATCCTTCTTCACGATGCAGTGAAGAGCGCCATTACATCATGTTTACAGCTCATAACATAATCCCGTTGGATGCCATAGGCTCAATGCTGTTAGAAACTTCTGCTAAGGTTTTTCCTCTCATGGCGCAAGAAGTACTTAAAGGTGTGATTTTGCAACGAATTATGATATGAGGTATTATTCAAACAGATATACAGGTGTGGCTTTTTGTCATGATTTAAATGAGACTGAACTGAAATTATGCCATTTTGTCATTGTGCTAAAAATGAATATAAATATTATATATTAAAATATATTTGCTAACCAATATATCGTGTGAAGTTGCTTTCTTTCAAAGACGTTTCAAACGTTCAAATATTTTAATCATATTTGTTCATGTTTTAGGTTAAAATGTACATATAACATGGTTCCAGCTCCTCAAATTAATGAATTATATTTAATAATTATATCCATAAATACCCTGTCAAAAAGTTGTCGGACAAAACAAGCGTTGTAAAGATGTCACGTTGGACCCTAATTAATTGTGATGGGCTCTTCTCACATCACACAGATTAATCTTTACAAAACATAGTTAAACATTAGCCCCATTTTGCAAAAACAAATATTTAATCCTGCTCTGGTGAAATCTTGACAGTTTAAAGGTCCCATGACATGGCCATTTCTACTGATCATAATTCCATTGTTGAGGTCTACTAGAATAGATTTAGATTGTGCAATTTTCCAAACTCACATTGGTTTCTCATACAGCATCTCTGTATAGTATGTGTATTCACTCTCTGTCCTAAACGCCTTGTTGGAGCTCCTGCCCCCTCCCTATGCTCTGCACTGTGCTCTGATTGGTCATCTCGCCGGACATCAGTGATTAGGGATGTCCTGATCACCTTTTTTTGCTCCCGATCCGATTCCGATCATTTGATTTTGACAATCTGCCGATACCGATTTTTCCCGATCTTTATGCAATGCATTAAGAGGAAAAAAAGGAAAAAAGCATTCAAGTTGTCCCTTAAGGTTATTTTTTTATTGAAATGACAGTACCCAACTATCCATTCTATCCTCTATCGCAATTTTGGACATCGAATTTTATACACCGACATTTTTGAAGTCGAATTTTATACAATTGTGCATTCGAATTTTTTTCACTTGAATTTTTGGGATCTGAATTTGAACATTCAAATTTTTTTTACTTGAATTTTTACATTTTTATTTCACATAGGCCTAGGTAAATTCGGATACATGATTTTCAAAGTAATTATTTTCAATGCTATAAATTCGGTGTCTAATACAATTCAAATACTTCTGTCTCTTGTTTGCTTCCATAGAACGGGTAACCGGAAAAGCATGACATGGGCCCTTTAAAATCCAGGAATGATCTGTAAGTGAACGGATGCATTGTTAGGATTCCTTTGTGGAGAAGAGGAAATCTAAGCTCAGCTGCTATCTACACAAATACACACACACACACACACACACACACACACACACACACACACACACACACACACACACACACACACACACACACACACACACACACACACACACACTGTGGGTGTGTCATGTTGTTACCTTAACTTCCATTACATAAGACTAAAGTATAGTTACCGGTGGCACGGTATGTTCACACTTCAGAGACATCTGGATCGTATGGGGAAAGGTAAGACAACTATTTTATATTGAGTAACCTATATTTAACATTTACTATTTAATTTATGTATGCATGTATTCATTTACTTCATCATTTGGAGCATCTTGGCACACAAGTTTTAAATGCTGCTCAATATATATATATGTATGTGTTTACCGAGCCCCGGTATTAAACGGTCCCCGGGATGAATTATTAAAGACAGAGGTACGAGGCGTTAAGCTCCGACGTTATCTGTGTTTTTATTGGTACTGGAGACATTTAAAACATATATGTCATGTGTATTATTGCTACATAAACATTATATCGCCAGGCGAGAGATCTCCCCCGTCTGTGTGCGAGGGGGCAGTTTACACACACACACGCGCACACACGCTCACACGGCGGAGATGGCAGAGAGAACTAAGCGCTCCAAGGTGTGGTTGAACTATATACATAAAGTAACTCATTACTTTACTCGTTTCTTTACATTACTTTTGCGTTACTCAGCAACAGCCTATAGCCCAAACTTAAAACTTAGGCCTACATGTGCATGTGCACACATATAACAATTACTATTGCAATAAGGAAGACGTAACACAAGTTAATAACGGTGAACATTCTAGTTTTTGCTGCTTGTTCGGAGTCGGCACACACTCAACATCATCGCTCTGAGTTCGGGGGTCTTTAGCTATACTATGAGGTTTGATGTTGTTGTGTTTGCAGCAGGGCACCTTACCGTCACATTCCTGTCCTTCTGACCAATTTAAAATAATGGGCATACCTCCACCCCTCGAAAGTTGTAGCTGTCTCTGTCTCAGTCTGCAGCTCAACCCCTGTGACAGCTGCATGTGGAAAAGTCGCGCAAATGTTACGAAAATATAAATCTGCGGCGGAAATCCCTGTAGTGACTTGAAATATTTAAAATGTTAAACGTTAGACATATCACATTTGCCAATCTTATCTACACCTGGAACTAGCTAAACTAGTTATACATGTTTATTACTTAATGTACTGTCGTGTCGGGTCACACATTCACTGGATCAGCGAGCTGCATAAGACACAGACGGGAGGGGGAGAGAGGGAGAGGAAAAGAGAGGCTCCGATTATTAAACCCGCCATGTTATTATCCAAAGTTAATGTAACCTTCTGAATAATGTAGTAACTACTAGTTACTGACTAGCCTGTCAAAGGGAGAATCTAGTAATTTTTTCGCGCAATGTTAGTAACTATAGTGTGATTACTGAATTTATAACAGTAACGCGTTATATTCCTCCGTTACCGACAAATGTAATATTATTACAGTAACGCATTACTTTGTTCTTACGTTACACCCAACTCTGACCATCACTATATGTGTGTGTATGTATTTATAGTTTTAAATATATGTATATATGTATATATATACATATGTATATTTATAAAAAAGATGAAGGTGATTTACAATCTGTGTGTATCATTGCTGCAGGAAACTAAGAGTCCAAGATGGCGAATGGACCGTCCCTGTCCACTGTCACACGCTCCCTCTCACTGTTGGACGTTCTCCATGCAAATCAGTTTAAAGGAAAGTCTTTCAATCCAGAAATACTTGAGGAGACGGAGGAAAACTTTTACAGAGGGGCCCCACCCGAATGGTTAAACTTTCACATCAGTGAACAGGCAGAGTTAGATGGCACCGGATCTCCTTTCATTAAACGAGATGGATACATTAAACTTGAAAATCAAATTCACAAGTTGAGAAAACACCCTGGAATATCAACAGTTAAACTGTTCCACCAGCCAGGATGTGGAGGGACAACACTGGCCATGAAGGTCTTGTGGGACTTTAGGAAAACTTTAAGGAGTGCTGTTTTAACAGGCTCAACCTCGGACATCACAAAGGTTGCAGAGGAGGTGGTCCACCTTTTCACAGCAGGCAGTCAAGGTGACCAGAAGACCGTGCTGCTGTTGGTGAATGGTGTGCAAGATTTGGAAGATCTACAAGTAAGCATTATGAGGACGATTGCTAATCAGAAGATAGTCACCCGTATGCCTGTGGTGGTTTTACTCAGCTGTATTAGAGAAGATGCAGATTTAAAGAGTAATGATGTCTTCCTTCAAGAAGTGCTTTCTGACTCAGAGAAGAATCATTTTAATGACAAAAAGGCAGAGCTCAACAAGCAGTACGGTGATAAATGCCAACGATTCCATGGCTTTAACATAATGCAAAGCAATTTTTCTGAGGCTTACATCCAGGAGGCGTGCTCTGTATTCAAAACCATCAAAGAAACAGGAATACAAGAGAAAACCCTCCTTGCTGCCTTCCTTTCCCTGCTGAATGCATATGTACCAGACTCTTATCTCCTTGAGTCTCAGTGCCTGGATGTGTTCAAACATGCCAACTACAGCCATAGAGACATATCACTGGAAGACATATCACTGGAAGACATGCTGGACGACTTTAGCCATCTCATTATCACTATCCAACAAGATGGTTCTGAAAAAAGAGTCCGCATGGCCCACCCTCTGATAGCACAGTGTTGTACTGAATTGATGGCTGAAGCAGGTGTGACCAGAAGTGACACAGCGAAACACCTCTTGACATGTTTGTGCAGAGATAAAGTCCCTCGATCTTTGGCTGCTTTTGTGAAATACATGCTAACCAAAAGAAGACTAAAAGAAAAGGGAAGAGAAGAGAACCCAATACATCCTACAGAGATGAAAGAGGAGATAGATTCATTTTCTAGACTGATTCTACATATTCAAACAAAGGAGGACGACTCTCAGTGTGTATCACTTTTAGAGATGGCAACAAATATGTTTGATCAAAATCCGTTTTTTCCACAAGCACTTGCTCGTTTTCATTACACAGTACTAAGAGACTACGATCAGGCAGAAATGTGGGCAAAGGAGGCAAAGCAAAGAGATCTCCAAAACTCATTTGTTGCTGATACACTGGGCCAAGTCCATAAGAACCGTCTGAAGAACCTGAGGCGACCGGCCCAACCAGGAGGCATTTTGGCTCTTGCCTTAAAGGCCATTCAAGCATTCGAAGACGAAGAAAGACTTGCCGAAGATGAAGTTGGGACAAAGGTGAAAAGAAATGTCCATGACTCACGCTTCTTTAACAGCAGAGGGATGTTTGGTTTCCTGCAGGTCTGCAATCTTGTGTATGACCTACTTGTCAGTCAGAACCCAACTTGGAGAGGAGTTCTCACGAAGAAGGTGTCTTTGGGCTCGGCCCTGCCATCTCTTGGAGATCGCTCACTTCTAAGATTCAATGATCTCATAAACAGACTCAGAGATGCAGTTGAGAAAAAATGTGCTTTTTTTGACGGATTTCTGACTTACTCCAAGCCTGACATAAAGAAAGACGATCCAGAATACATTCAAGAGAAACCTCGGCTTGCTACAGGAAGTATGTTGGAGACTCCACATCCAGCCATTTGAAAGAAAAAGGCGCTGATCTGATCCAGAAGCTTAAACTCAAACAGGCTGGCACAACTACGGGAGTCCTCTCATGTCTTGACAGAGAATGCACTGAATCGGACCTTAAGGAAATAACTACATTGTGGGAGGAAATCTGTCTTCATAAAGATCCGGACACAGCTATGGTCAACAACATCTTCGCTCACATCATGTTAAGAAATATGGGAGCACCAGAGTCTGATTGCAAACATTTAACTGCCTTCAAACAGGAAATGTACCTCATGGATAAATCTGAGGCCCATATGTTAGCCCTCCTCTTGCACTGGCCTACAGGCAATGAAGACGCATGCATCCTTGACCTCAGTGCAATGATTAAGCGTACGCAAGACCTGTATAAACAAGCATATGCGAAACACTTTCGTACAAGGTACCTTCGCCCTCTGTTTTTCCTCGGAAAAGGTCAAGAACTGAACAGGATAGTTCACAGAACTGTCCTAGAGGGGTCGGCCCTTCAGGCAATGAAAAATTGGAGTGATGAGAAGATTTTCCAAGATCCATGGGTCAAAGAACACCTTCTTAAAGTTCGAGGGGAGATACGAGAGTACAGACTCTTTGCAACTGTTGATGGGAAAGAGATCGAGGTGGTTGCAAACCTCCAAAACAGCCTCTGGAGAAAACGCAAGGTTTCCTTCTACCTTGGATTCACCATCAAAGGTCCTGTAGCCTTTGCCATCCAGACTGAAACTGCAGACACGAAGGGTAAGATACTATAATTCAAGCATAAGTGAACATCTATCTGGCCATTTTAAATATAGTTCAAGGTGTAATTCCCATCATTCGAACATGAAACAAAATGGATGATCATGGTAAACATTTTGATCATTCAGTAACAAATTGACAAAATGCATTGCTTGTATGTACTCTACATCATTATAAATTCATACAAATAACGTCATGGTCACTTAATATTTCATGTGTTCTTTGGTGACAAAGGTCATTGTCATTGTGGTGTTCAACACTAATTAAATCATATTGCATTGTGCTGTGTGGCAGAACTACTCTCAGAGATGGATTCCTCCAAACCTTGTGGGTTGTTGAAGTTTGGAGCTTGTGGCGATGAAATGGTACGTTTTCTTTATTTGTTTATTTATATTAATTTAAATTGCTTTTCCAACAACCATGACTGCTCATAAAACATTTTCCCTTCTGAAAACAGGATGCCAGGAATTTTCCTAAACTTAAACCTGAAGTCAACAGAGTGGATGAGGTTCAAACCTATAGGTAATGATTGCCTCTTCAGTACAGCAACACATTTTTATGCACTGACCCCACATGATGGAAAAGTGTTAATCCCCCGAATCATAAATACACTTTCTTCTTAGTTTCTTTGCTATTAATCAATTGTGGTGTGAGAGAAATCAGCCAAAGACATATTCCTTTCCTCTGTAATATAATGGAACTAGATGGCACTCGACACGGTGCTCAAAGTGACAAAGAAGTACATTTGAAATAACTCAGCAGCAAAGTCTCTTTCTATAAATAATTAGCTGATTACAGTCCCACTACCTTGTTGTAAGCCATCACATTGTACTATATCCAAGAGAAGGTAGGTGTTTCTAAAGCTGATATCTCCAACATTTCGCAAATCCACCCAAAACAAATCTGTATTGATAAATAGAACTACATCGAAGACAACAAATATGTTGTTTTGTTGGAGGTCCCTTTAAGGAAGTACAGCAATGCTTTAAAGGTCACCTATTATGGAAAACCCCCATTTTCATGTCTAAAGAGATTCTCAAAGTTTCAGAAAAAAAGATTCTCTCTCTTTTTGTCCTGATCCATTTCTATAAAAACTTGTCTGAAAATGAGCTGATCAGATGTTGGCCACTTTATGATGTCATAATGATTTTTTTGCTTGTGTCACCATTAGCCAATCACCAACCAAGGTAACCCCCCCACCCCTCCCCTCCCCCACCTTATCACCTGAATCTCATCCTAGAGCACCATTGTGTTCTTTGTAACCAAATATCTTTCAGCAACACGTTCTCACTCCCAACCCGTCACATGTTGACGGTCGGTCAGGGCCCCTCCCCGTCACTCTATTATGGACAGGGTCATATTTAATGCAGCCGAACCGTGTATTACAATGCCGTTATGTGATGTCCTCCAAAGAGAAAAGCAAGCAAACTCGGAATAAAGTATTATTTTATTTTTAAAAAATCTTTTCGGATTTCACATCAACAGGAAGTCCGGTTAATTAAAATGTCCGTGCGGAACAATACCCCAGCCCATAGATCCGTGGGTTAATAATGTCAATCACCACATTACACACATCCCTTCACATTAAAATTGTAATTTACATTAAAGTATTTCGTGAGGCCTTCTAAAATGTTTTTAAATATAATTAGGGTTGTAGTTGAAGAGTTTGTAAATTATTGCGTTGCCTGGCAACGCAATCGCACAACGGCACGTCCATTAATTCCACAACCACACACATGGATTAACATCGATTTAATACATTAATGTAGCCTTTGTTTCTGCTAAAAGAGGTGGCGACTAGCTGGGGCAACAAGAAAATCGGCGAAATCGAGTGTGACTATTACAAAATAAATAATTATTATATTAATATTGACAATAACAACCGACCGTCGAGGAGCGTTCTCATGGCGTCGATTATCAACGCTATGGGAGGTCTATGAAGGTCTATGGGACACCCTGCCTGTTGAACACTGAATCTCAAGGGGTACCCTGTCCGTAATAGAGTGACGGGGAGGGGCCCTGACCGACCGTCAACATGTGACAGGTTGGGAGTGAGAACGTGTTGCTCTCAGAGGGGCGTGGGGAGTGGCTCCTTATTTTCATCTAAAGTAACAGACAGAGAATCAGCACTTTTGAAACAGGGCTGAAACAGAGGAGATTGTGGGATGCTGCAATGATCTGTTTGGTATTTGGAGCCAAACACTTCAGAGACATGTTTTGTATATATCTGAGACCAATAATATATTGATGAAAAATAGTATAATAGGGGACCTTTAAACTAGTAATGGTGCAAATTGGGCTGAAAATCTGTTATATTTTCCCCTCAAAATAGCCTCCAGTCTGATGCAGGCAACTATGAATGCAGTGTGTCTGGCCTGCGCTGGGTGTGTAAGGAAGAAGTCAGTTTCAAATACAAGTTCCTCTCATGGGAGGAACACATGAGGAGTCCTGTTTGTAAGGATTACATGCCAGCAGGACCCCTCATGGACATCACAGTCACAACTGGGCAGATAGAAGAAGTGCATCTGCCACACAGCGTCTGTATCGGTGAGTGTTCATGTCGTGGGAAAGGACTATAATCAGTTTGATTCAGCATATACTTCATCATTATTTTGTACTTTGTAGATCAAACCTCTACATTTTCTGGCCAGTTTGCGGTTCTTCACGTTGTTCCCTGCTGTGATGTTGTGGAAGATGTACCTAAAGTGACATCGTCCCACATCAAGTTTCTCCAGCCAACGTTCCCTCCAAGGGGGGTCATGATCCGAAAGATGGCGGGAATCCCATTTTACTACGACGTGTTGATATACAAGACGAACAAAGAGTTCCTCACATTGGATGTTTATGTGGTGCCGTGCGATTCTGCTCTACGACAGGTTTCTATTTTGTTCAAACAATCAATCAATAAGACCATATATTAACTTCTCCATTACCTAGAGAAATCAGCATTGTAACTGCGCTTCAAAAATGTTGCCTACTTTGAAGACTTTTCTATATCTTTAAAAAATGATGTTTTTCACAGGAAGTGGAAGAAAAGCAAAAGTCTTCTGGATCAATACTAATCCTAAACCCAAGTCCAGACAAGTCCATGCAAATGGGAGAACATGTGTCCCTCACAACAGACCAGGCAGATGCAATCATTCAACCCAGCGTATGTTCCAATCACTTTTTTATTTCACTGTGTAAAAAGGGTTAAACGTGGAGAATGTATCAAGGGAAAAATCCTTAAAATAGAAAATAATGACGGCAATAAAACTTCAACCCCCTTTTTTTCCACAGGCCCGAGAGCTCAGATATGAAAGCATTTTCTTTGAGGTGTTGATCAGAAACGCCGACAGCGACTTCACCCTCAGGCTTCAAAGTGGGAAAGACACTCTCTGGACCTGTACCATTCATAAAGGTCAGAGTTTGTTGCAATTGATTTGCAGCCACATTGTACTCTTCAGCTTAATATGCATAAACCTATGCCATATGTGTTGTGAATGAAATGTAAACAGTAAAAGAACAACCAGCATTGTGACTTATTTTGTTTCAGGAGACTACCAAAATCAAAGCGCTGAGCATTAACAAGGTAAGACGAGAAATACGTTGGATTGATAAGGGATATACGATTACTTCAAACACTATTGCTACCTTGCTCTTCATCACTTTAAGAAGAATTTAACACATAACTGGAAATTCTGCTTACTTTTTTCCCCCTGCGTCACATCAGCATGTTCGTGGATCGCCATCAGGCAGCTCTGAAACACAATGAGCGATAAAAAACCCTTCCTGGATAACCTCAAGGAAAATAAGGCGATCTCTGAGACCTACGATGTGAGGGGGATGAAGGGGGGGGGGGGGGGTCTTGTTTCTGAGCTTCAGGGATCAGAATGAAGTATGGGAAAGTAAAAGAAGGTAGTGTTGCTTATGGACCATTGAAGCATCTGCTGTGATAATCAGTGCCACGGAACAGTTTCATATCATCAGCACTCAGAGGACCAGAGTGACGATATGTAGCTCCTATAACCAAAGTACCTATTTTAGTGATTTATTTGTGGATTTGTGAAACCCTGAAAGTGAAAATCATAATAACACTTATTTTATTTTTTGATATATATTTGATGTAATAATAATTCATTACATTTTTTTATTAGAGCGCTTTTTCAAGGCACTCAAAGCGCTTTACAACTACACATTACATGCATTAGACATGTATATATCTTTCTTTCCATGTTTAATATCTTAGGTGATGTAAACCCAATGTATGTCCAGTTAAAAACACATATATTATAATGTTGAAATACTTTTTTGTATCTATCGCAGTTCTAAAGCTTTTGAGAGTAGATGAATTCATCAAAGAAATGAGAGAAAGAGTCTTTGACTTTTGATGTTGTATTGCAACGTGCTTGACTTAATGTACATAATGGGGCGAAGCCTGCGAGCTAGTTCAGGCAGTCAACTCGAGCACTTATGCTGCATTCATACATAACGCCCCTTGCCACTCTACAACCAACCAAACAGAGTTCTCCTAATACGCCGCTCTATTTAACCTGCCAGATATCTCTCTATGCATTGCTTGCTGCCCCACCACCACCCCAGCTTCCACCTGTAGGCTCGGGGGGGGGGGGGGGGGGGGTGTTAGTTATTTAATCATCACTCATCGTGCTATGTATATCTGTGGAGTGATGAGGCCCGAGCCTAGACGCCAAACTCAACTATATGCTGCTTCTAATAAACATGTTAAAGAAACACGTGAGTTGTCTGACTGAAATGTTAGATTTGTTTGACTAATGAAGAGATTGAAGGTTTTTTTGTTGGTTTGGTTCTTTAGTGCCAAAAAAAGGAAATGTATGTCGTTGAAATGTTACAAAAACTAAGAAGCAAAATTGGAGCCATAAATATGACAATGTCTTGCATTGTAGAAAATAGACTTGGTTTTATTGTCTTCAAATTGTCACAAAAGAAAGTCAAACATGTGTACAGTTCTTTTTTTATGCAAATGATCACCTTAAACAGCAGTGAATAAATACAAACAATTAAACACAGGTAACCAGATCCAACATGTGAGTGACGAACAGCTTAGGAGTCAGGAAAGTAAAACTGGAGAAAGTGAGTCTGGGGTCCGAGTGGCTGATCTTCACCTTGAGACCCTCGAGTTCAGGACTGCCCTTGAACCGAGTTTTGTAATCCACCTCTGTGTGCTGAGAGAAACAGGAAGATGAATCATTAGTGTGAGATAACGGGTGTCCATGACAGATGTTTGTGGTTAAAGTGTGTCTATGTGTCTGACTCAAGTCACTTCATTACATAAAGCAAAAAAGGCCCAGAAACCTTTCTCCTTATTTGACTTATTTATGTTACTTGAGTCGACCCTTACTTGGTTAATGATTGTTTTTTTGTTGTAAAAAGCCAACTGTTTGTTTTATCTATACTGTATTTGCACTATTCATTGTTATTGACTAAAATAAGTGGTAGGTGGTAGGTTTGCATACAGTATGGATGATTTAACCACCACATGAAGTGCAGGGTGAGAGCTGTGAGCCTTCAGAGGAGACGAGACATTATTATATTAAATGGTTGTAACTTTTACTGCCTGTTGCTAGTGGATAGAGTACTAAAATAGAAAAACAACTAAATATTGTATCATACTATTTAGTTATTGACCAAATATCTTTAGAAGTGGCAGATTTTTTACAAGATAAAACAAATAAATATAGCAAGATTGAATCAAATGACCAAATATACTAGAGGCTTCTCTTAGGGCCCTATGCTTTTTGGCGTTTTCCCTTTCCCGTGTTATATAGACCTTTTTGAATCAAATCAAGTTTTATTTATAAAGCACATTTATAAACGATTTTTGGTCGAGCCAAAGTGCTGTACATATAATAAAAATAGCCTACAGTAGAGACACTTTACAGCAAATACAACAGCACAGATTGTTCAGAATATCAGTATGAAAAAAACGACACCCTCTATCCTTTTTGAATAATAAAACATGTCACAGTACAGGGAAAAAATACAATTAGGAAACCTGAAAATGAGCATAATAGAGACCCTCTGAAGGTGCTTTTAGATGCTAACATGCTGTACTTCAAATTCAAATAAAGTGTCGCCAATCAGGGTTTTTTAGGAAATTTGGTTCTCTTTGAAAGGAAGAGGCAGAACAGATGTCCAAAGAATAAAGACATCCACCAACTCTAAACCTCAATCATTAACAAACTATATATTGTTGCTTTCATCTTTAAAGAAAAGTTTAGGGGAACTGTTTTAGAAAGTGAGGAACAAGATAACTGTGGTGTTGTAAAAACAAATCTCTGTGTCTTTCAAAAAGAGTGACGTAGGAAGTACGAGTCATTTTGAAACGTTTGTGTTTTAGCATTCATTATCCGGAAGAACGAGGCGTGTCCGAAGTCAAAGCTTGCTGGATGGCTGACAAAAATGTATAAACAAAACAAATTGCAGCTTATGTATAATCACAATGAACCGAGCGACCAGGAGCCCTTTCCCTGAATTGCTTTTTTTAATTGTATTTAACCTTTATTTAACCATATAAAAGCATTGAGATACAGAGAACATAACTAAGAAAACAAAAGACAAAAAAGCAGTCACCACATTGTGCACATTAGGACAGTAAGAAAGGTGCACTACTTATTACTGCAAGAGCAGCTGGTGGTAAGGACTTCAGACAACTTCAATTTAAAACATGCTATTGAGACAAGTGCCGTCAGTTTGAGGCGTGATTGAAGGTCATTCCAAGACCAAGGACCATAATGAAAAATACTCCTTTTCCCAGCCTCAGTCCGCACGGCAACCTGGATCTGAGGTTGTAAGAGTCACAAACTGGAGCAAATCTATATGTGCAGTGGAAGCTTACCTAAAATGGCTTTATACATTAATAAAAACCATTGCTGCATCCTACGCATAGTAAGTGAGGACCATCCAGTTAGGCTATACAGTTTGCAATGATGAGTCCTATAGGGTGCATTTGATATAACGCAGTGCAGCATGGTAGAGTGGGTCAAGTTTGGCCAAAACAGTGGGACAGGCACATCTATAAATGGTATCACCGTAGTCCAGCTGGGACAGGAATAATCCAGAGACCAACCTTTTACGGGATGAAGTTGAAAAACAACATTTAAGTCTGTAAAGGAAGCCAAGAGTGAATTTAAATTTCTTAGTTAGAACTTCAATGTGGTGTTTAACGTTTAGATTTCTGTCCAACCAAAAGCCAAGATATTTGTAGCAGTGGCGAACCGTGTCTATCACAACTGGACCTACTGTATACACACCCGCTCCCAGCCGCCGCCGCCCCCCCCTCCCCCTCCGCGGCATTATAATATCCGTCTTTTCACTGAATTGTCGTCTTGAAAAGGGTACTCACAACAATTCCGCAACAACTTAATCTTCACCTGTTGCACTTGTCATTTCAACGTTAAAAACAATAAAACGGCATGAATTGCTTCGTTGCATTCGTTCAAGATCCTCTGTCTCGAGCCAGTTAACTAGCGGGCCTTCTAGAATACCCTGGAGCCGAGGGAAACTCTTTTATTTTATTTTTACAGCAAAGTCTTAGCTTAATTTCCACTTACTAACTTTTTCAAGGCTTCTAAACATGTCCTTACAGGGGTGGTTCTAAGGGGGGAGGGGGGCAACAGGAGCCAGTGCCCCCCTAACACTTGTAGCGTAGGTCTTATCCCTGAACGAATAAATTAAATGTGGGCACCAGACAGAGGAATATTTAATATAGCCAGCTGTCAAAAGATGATATGCTTAAACACGCAGAAACAAAGGGATAGCCTGGTGACCTAGCTACTGAAGTTTACAAAGGCAAAAATAATAATCAACCAATTCACTTTCAACATAAAATGTCTGTATTTTTTTAACCCCAAATAATAATCAGTACATTAAACAAACAACTCATGTCACAGACCATTTTGCAGAAAAACGTAAATCCAATAGATACACAAACAAATAAGTCAAATTAACTCACAAAACATCAATCACTTATGTGACTCCGAGAGCCTATGATTGTTTACATCATGTGGATTGACTGTGAGTGAGTGTGGGGGGGGGGAAGAAGTCTTTGTTGTCCTTTGTCACTCAGGGTAAGAGTGTAGTTCAGGGGATAGGGATGTGTGAAAGTAAAGTTGTAAAGTTCTGTTTTTCCAGAGTGTGGTGTGTGGGTGTAGAGTGCAAGAGGAGGGGAACTGATATAACTGATAAAAGGCCGTCTCCTCCCAAAAAAATTCCAGCACTCTCTAGTCTCTTCTCAATAACCCAATACACACAATTATCAATCTTTAATTGCAAATAGAACATGATATTCAGTCTTAGTGTGCATCGAATATTTTTCAAGGCAAAGATACGTTAAACCCACTGCAGCCTTGCACTTCGCCAGGAGAGGTCGCTGTAACTGAAGCTTCGAGAAATGTACCTATTTCCGACACAATTGTCCAAGTGGTTCGACGCTTCATTCAAAGCTTCATTTTGCCATCACTAGCAAAAACTCCCCAAAATAGCCTGATTTATTAAGTCCATAAGAATCCAGCTCCTTGTTAGATCCGACTTCCTCTTGCTTCTTTCTCCCTCTTTTTGAATGACATGCTGTCCTCCTTTTAACAGCACACAAGTGCCAATCATTTCCTTGATTGGTTTCCTCCAGCTTCTCTCAGGGGTGGCTTGATTAGCCACTCCCCTTTTTCTCAGGGAATCTGTCGGTGTGTGTTTATTTTTTCCCCTGTCCTGCTACACACTGACAAGGGACCCCCCTGCGGCCCCCCTCCAAAAAAAAGGTTACAATATTACGATTTATTGGAACTAAATCAAATCAGAGACCCGGATGTACAGTGGAGATTAAACTGTTCATTGCCTTATATAAAAGCAAATACTTTTTATGTTTTTTAATTAAATTGTTACTTAAAGTTACTAGAACAAATACTCTAAATGGAAAACACTACTGAAACAAAGGACTTATTTCACACAATTACTTTATACTGTCTTTGTCTTTTTAACCTGCTTTTATTGTGCCCCTCTCATGAAATAACTGGCCCCAGCCTGGCCCCACCAGTACATAAATTGGTCTATTGTAGAGTCATACAACTTGCCGTTCGTGGCGCACGTTAGAACGAGCGTTCTAGTTCAGTGTCATTTGTTTGTTTGATGTCCTCAAGCTAAAACAACATGATTGTTGATTTAAAAACGAATGTGATTTGTTTATTGAGAGATGTAGATTGATAAAAACGGTTTGCATACTGCTAAAAATTCAGTCTATTATATTTGCATTTTTAATGAGACTGCACTGAAACATAATTCATAAAAATACAATAAAGAAAGTAAAAACAATATTCACAAGTGTTAAAAAGTATATGTAAAGCAGGTATTTTTGCATTTATTATTTGATGTGCATTGTATTTACAGTAATTATTTTTTTTTTTTCATTTTAGGTTTTTTACCTTACAACCTTCCTACCCTCACCTATGGTCATGAAGGATGGGTCATGACCGAAAGAACGAGATCGCGGATACAAGCGGCCGAGATGGGTTTTCTCCGCAGGGTGGCTGGTGTCTCCCTTAGGGATAAGGTGAGAAGTTCGGTCATCCGGGAGGGACTCGGAGTTGAGCCGCTCCTCCTTCGCGTCGAAAGGAGCCAGTTGAGGTGGTTCGGGCACCTAGTTAGGATGCCACCTGGGCGCCTCCCTAGGGAGGTGTTCCAGGCACGTCCAGCTGGGAAGAGACCAAGGGGTAGACCTAGGACCAGGTGGAGGGATTATATCTCTTCGCTGGCCTGGGAGCGCCTTGGGACCCCCAGTCAGAGCTGGTTGATGTGGCCAGGGAAAGGAAAGTTTGGGGCTCTCTGCTGGAACTGCTACCCCCGCGACCCGACCACGGATAAGCGGGAGAAGATGGATGGATGGATGGACCTTACAACCTTACTACATAAGCTGTACTGCAACAACAAAAACGAAAGTAAAGAAGAACTCAAAAGAAGCAAAGTTGTGGTCATTGTACGAGTGAAACCCAGTTAAAACCTCCTATGGACTGTACCTTCCCTTTCAAGCGGGGAAACTGCAAATATACCCAAGGGCTTGACAGATACTGTATCTCCACCACGCCAACATGAACTAACTTTAAAAAGACATATCTGGCTGCTAAACAAAACTAACTAAGATAAAGTTGCAGGTCGTAACACGAAAATATTATAAATCGCTTCACTGATTTAATCCATTGTGACAATATTGATTAGAGCAGTTTTAAAATGTAACTTTATAATGGTTGTGTTTGTTGCAGCACCAAATCCCTTAGTCAAAATGATAGGTTATATGATTCTGTTTTCTTCAAGGTTGTGTCTTCCTGGTCGAATGTACTTATTGTAAGTCGCTTTGGATAAAAGCGTCAGCTAAATGCAATGTAATGTAATGTAATAAATACTCTTAAAGATTTACAAGGACGCACTGCAAATCTATGGAGGGCCTTACACTCCTCTAAACATTTTCATTTTAACTGTTTGCAAGATTATAATTTATATCTTTAAAAAAACAATGTATTTTGTTATTCAAATAATTTAATTATAGACTCAAAAGCATGATATCTATACTGGTTCTTTTTGAAAGGTTGATACTATAAAGTAGCCTTATTCAAGTATATTATTGACAAAGACGTTTCCAGGAAAGCAGTTCATTTATTTGAAAACCTAACCGAAAGGATTTCACTTCCGAGAAATGAGTTGAAATGTTAAGAGTCATTGTACCTTGGGCTTTTGAGGGTTCTTATTATAAATCACCTGGAGTAATAACAACCAATGAAGTGTAGGCAATATTCAACTGTATAAATAACATTGTCAGGATCCTTTGACGGACACACAACTGCTGGAACTCGAACAGGTAACAAATGATTACTTCACTGTTTTTTCCCAGTTAAATAAATGTTAATAATAATCTTTTGTCTGTTTGATGTTTACGTTTTAGAATAGTTTATTTCTAGTCTTTTAATTCCTACTTATGTGCAATGCAAAAATATTTACCAAATATAAGCTTTCCTGTTTTTTACTTAACTGGATTGTGACTTTCACAACACGTTCCAAGGTTAACATTTTAATTTGTTTCTGGACATTTTTAAGATTGGAAATGTAAAGTTTTTCCATTTCTTATACACTGATAGTTATAACCTGTTTATTTATGTGTTTTTTCATCAGGCATCTGCAAACAGCCAAAGACGTTGGGCCAGAAATCAGAAAACATCATTATCGCTGGTGCAGGTCAGTGAACTGTATTATATCAAATTAAATAAAAATCGAAGATACTTTTAACAATACCACTTTTGAATAAGTCAACGTAAATAGAATGTCTTTTACCAACTTTAATTATATTCATTCAATCTTTGAGAAATGCTTTATATATTTGAATCATATAACACATCATTGAGAACAACGTTTGGGTATCCAGGTTGGATAACTAATAGTCAAATCTTGAATAAATGAATCGGTTCTTTACTTTCTGCAAAAGAAATAAAGAGTTGTTTTTTTCTGAGAGCAAGCCAGTCTTTATTCGATGGATCCCAATTGGTGTAGTTGAAACATATCTATAAGAAATAAAAAACTATGGTGAAATTTCAACTATTTATAAAGAAACCCAACAAAAGTGTGTGCTTGATGGGAATGCAACAGTTTTGCAGATATTTAGTCAATAACTAAAATATTGTGCATGGCAATTGATATCTATAACAAATATTGTGACAACCCAATAGTAGTTGGGGCATATTACATTAAAAATAATGTCCACCTCATGATGGAAATGTAAGACAAGTAATAAGACAAAGACCATCAATGTCTACACAAAGACATTCATGGCAGTCGAATCGATCCAATAGTTGTGATATTTCGGCCAAATCCTAAACCGCCCCCTACACCCTACCCCTACACACAGCCCTCCGTTTGTGCGTTCGCGCGGAGGGTCCGTCACATTAAGTGCTGTTCCAAACCAACGAGTGTGGAGGGGGAGTGGGCTATCAAGCACTCAAACAGCGAGTCTGCATCGGTGCTGACTGGAGACCGGTCTCGACGCTGTGTGTGTCCGTCCAACACAGTCTCGCGGCATTTCGTGTTATAGTTTCACCAACACGATTTCGTCATTTTTTTCGTGTCACACAGAACGATTTTAATAGCAATGTAAATAATAACAAATTAGAAGGAAAAACGGATAAAAAAAAAATACAGATTTCAGAATTCTGAGCCCCATTTATTTTCCTCGCGGACGGCAAAAAAACGTCGACATTATACCATTTAAAATAAAAGGGATAGGGTTAGGCTTAGGGTAAGAAATTGAGTAAGAACATGTTTGTATGAACCACACAGCTTCCGGTCTTCCAAGACCCGACCGGACAAAAAGACGTGTTGCAGGCACGAAACATACCAATAGAAATACATTGCTTTTAAAATCGTTCTGTGTGACACGAAAAAAATGCAAAAATCGTGTTGGTGAACACGAATCAATAGATTCAATTAATTTTGTGACTATAACACGAAATGCCGTGAGACTGGGTTGGTCCGTCAGGAAACACGCTGTTTACAAACAGTTCCAGCAAACATCCACTGATAAATTGCGATGTTAACAACCTCATGATAACCTCATATGTTTTAACTTAGGATCAAACCTGTGTTTAGTCTAGAAAAAGGTAAATGTGTGCATTTTATTATAAAGTTGTGTATATTTACAGACTGTTGCAAAAACTAAGAAGCTTATAAACATCAGGTTTAAAACTAAAAGAGCTTTGAAACACAATGAAAGATGTTTGGAGTTTTATTTGAGTTATTCATTTAAACTTTTTGTCAAAGAGAAGCTGATTTGAAACCGTTGTTACATACAGTTACGGCATTTCCTGTTTCTGCCGGAGAGAAGGGAGGCCGTCCCAAAGCTTGCCGCTGTATTTACTCCCTCCATATGACAGGAGGGAGCCTCATTGAGTTCACTACGTCACGGAGGGGGAGTGTGTAGGGGTAGGGTGTAGGGCGTGGTTTGGGATTGGGCAGTCAAGTGGTGTACGAACCGATTGACGTATTTTTGTAGGCCGACCCGGAAGTGAGTGTACTGTGACAGTACAATGAAATGGCATCGATTATTGTACACTATAATGAAATAAAAAGACTCCCCACAGGATGATCTTATCTGTCAGGAAGGATATTTTAATACCTTATCTCTCTTCATCATTAGAGGATACCTAAACCAAGGTGCAACACAAATGTGCTCTGTTAAAATCTGTTCAGTTGTGTGAGCTTTGTGTAAACGGGAAGGAAGCCCAGACCGTGTAAAGAAGTTAAAAATCAACTTCCGTGTCCAATATTACATTACATTTGTTTCTCTGTAGTTCCTGATTTCTCTTCATGCTGCAGTTTCAATCTTTCTATTCACACAAAGTAGAAGAATTGATCAGAAGCAGAGGAGCAGATTATCAGCGTTGGATGTGAAGATGGGAATCACTTTGCTCTCTCTACTGGGGTTTTTCTGTGAGTACTTTGAATGTTTTAATTGCCATTGATAGAACTTTTTAAATGCCTGAGGTGATGATATATGTGTCCGTTTAATAATGTCTGATGTAGTTTCTAACTTATTTCAGTGCTGAGTTTACTTTACCGTGGACAAGCTCAAGGTAATTATACAATTTATTTATTTTTTATTTACCAAATAAAGTCAAATCTACTTATGTAACTCTCCAGACAACATCCTCTTTTGTGTGTGTTCCGTGTTGTCAATTTATTATAAATGTTTATACAAAAAGAAAACACATTTAAAAAATGTACTTCCTGTATCTTGTGATGGTTTCTAGATGCTGTGCTGACCATTGAGCCAAACTGGACCACTTTGTTTTCTGGAGAGTCTGTTACCTTCAAGTGTGACATTACAGGAGGCAAAGGCAGCAACTGGTCTTACTCAATCCTCCAGGATGGTGGAGCATTTCTCCCTAACCACAAACATGAGAAATATAAATTACATTCTCTAACTCCAGGCTACAGTGGTGCGTACCAATGTTTTTTTCATCAGAAGAACTCAACAAAGGAAAGCAATCAAATCTATCTAAATGTATTAGGTAAGTGATCAAAGTAATACCACCATGACCAAGTTCAATAAAAACTATTTATTTTACTTAATGAGCCATGTTGATATGAAAACCCAGTTTGGACAAGTTCTAATATATAATCTGTGAACTATTTTAATATTTTAACATTAGAACAGCTCCACTGATGCTGTATAAGCAGGTGATGTATGCTGTACAATCCTGTGCTTTGTGTTATCACAAAATAATGAGTATTAAAATAAGTACAAAAAGACAGCTTCTTACATCAAAGCATTTACATAAAGATAATACTTTATCAATAAACCATGTTATACTTTATAACCTGTGAAAGTGTTTTCACATTGACAGCATCTGACTGTAAGTCATGTATCATCAGTTGACTTTTTTTTTACTGTATATAAATAAAAAGATTATAACTAGTATTTTGGTTTTTATATTTAAGGAAAGTTCACCCTTAAATTTGTTTTATACGTTTGTAGAAAAGATGTAGGATCCAAGGAGAGCATTTAACCTGCCAATTATAAATCATAAATGTATATTGAAATCACTTTCCAACAGAAAGACCTCAGCCTGTCCTCACTGTGTCTCCATCATGGCCGAGTCCTGGAGCCTCAGTAACTCTGAACTGCAGGGTTGATCATCCTTCTGCTGGCTGGAGCTTCTACTGGTATAAGGCTGTTCCCCAACTGTCAGGCAACTCCTACAGCTTTGAGCTGCTAGCTGGCAGCGAGAATGGGACTGAACAGGATCTCTTCATCATTGATGGACAAACACACACAGCAGGATATGTGTGCAGAGCAGGAAGAGGAGATCCAGTGTTTTACAGTTGGTACAGCAAACCTAAGTTTGTCTGGTCTGGAGGTCAGTATGTTCTTCCTTTTTCTTTCTCCCTGTAGTTTTTACCACCATTAGGACAAAAAAAAAAATGTCTTTATCGAAGTTTGTCTGGTCTGGAGGAATGTTTGTTTTGACTTTTCCATTATTACAAAATGGAAAAAGTCACTTATTTTGGGAACTTTTCTTTTACACCAGCATCAGGTCATAGTTCAGTTTTCAAAACTATTCTCTAAAACAGAATGATGATGAATTTATTCAGCTTTTGGACTGAATTTGAACACGAGTTAATCTCCTGGCCCTCTTTTCATCCTGACACATGAGTTGTTGTTCGCCATGGTTCAAACCTTAGACTTTGTAAATCCAAAACATAATAATAAAAGGCTTCTACAATACATTGTAATTAGATATAACTGGTAAGGAATTCCTTTATGTTTTTAGTTGGGAATATGTTTGAAGATATGTATCTGCTGGTTGAATGGTTTAAGACATAAACAATACATATAATTAAATAAATGTGTTGTGTGGGATTGAGACACTGGTACTTTCACTTTTGTCTTCCTCCTACTTTAGTTTGTTCCCGTTTGTGTTTTCAGGGTAAATTAAGTGGCAGGTTTGCTGTACCAATGCATTGTCTTTTTCAGTTTGCATGGTTTAAAAGTCCCCTCTTTGTGTTTTTCAGATATTAACTCAGCAGCGTCTCTCACAGTGAGTCCTGACAGTGTGCAGCACTTCACCAAAACGCCTGTGTCACTGAGCTGTGAGGGAAACTCCACTGAGTGGAGAGTGAGGATGTTTTCTAAACCTGACTACCTTTATCACTGTTCTTCCTGGGGGACAATGACTGGATCCACATGCACAATAACCAGAGGCTGGCTTAGTGGAGTGTTCTGGTGTGAGTCTGAAACAGGGCAGTTCAGTAATGCAGTCAACATCACTATGGAGTGTGAGTTTTAATTATTTAAAATGTTTGTTTCTGAAGTATTATATTGTTTTGAAATGTGAAGGTGACTGAATGTATCATCTTAAAACTTGCTAACATTCTCTTATGATGTCAACATTTACACTTTCATTCATAGGCATGTAAGTGTATTGTATCATGGTGCACAATTATAAACTTTCTATGATTTTGTGGATTTTAATAGAGTGGTGCAGTGACGAGTCCTAAAACCCGGAAGTGAGTTAGCATCTTACCACGACCGGTTCCCTGGTCTCAGAGCCAATGGGATCTCTCCATAGGATTTTGAAAAATAACTGGAAATAAGGTCTGTGGTTGAGACACATTTAAGAGACGGATCACGTTTTGTTCTACGACATTAAATCCATCAGCAGTGACCCCGCTGGTGATTTTTGAAGAGTTTAAATGTCTGAAAAACGATGGTTGTTAACAAGTGGCTGAATAGGACTACAGAAGTCGTGGAGGCCGTTGTACGTCATTACGCCGTTGTACGTCATTACGCCGAACACGTAAACCCTCCTCCCTGTTCTGCTTGAAAGCAAGTACCTGCCTCCTGCAAACTGTTCAAACAAACACTTCAACTTGTACAATTTAGAACCTGTATTTTTGAATATGGATCTTAAGCTGGCGTGACGTTGAAGTCGTGCGACCCTGCTGTAGATGGTTTATAGCATAACATTACATTTTGCTTCTGGCGATTCGATTTATGATTCGAAATGTATAAAAGTAGGGTAGACATGTGGAGATTATCCGGCTGAACAAAACGTGCATTTATCAAACAGGTTCATTTTCCACAGATCTTATTTCCAGCTATTTTACCAAAATCCTTTTGAGAAATCCCAATGCTTTGTTGTCGAGGGAACCCATGCGCAGCATACTTCCGGGTAAATATGTCATCCCTGCACCACTCTATTGTCATAACTTGTGTTCGATGCCAGAACGTCAATCATAAACCATTTGTTATTAAAGAAAACATTATTTTTTAAAATATATAAATATGCTTAAACTATATGTCTTCTTGTTTGTTTCACCCTGCTTTAAACTTGTGTATTGAAAGCTATACAGTGGTTGTAAAAAGGACTGAAATCCATTTGTAAAGTAATTTATTAGACAACAGTTTGACTAAGAAATGTTGTGTACCATTTTAATCCTGCAAGGAATTGTGTAAATGCTTTTCAGTACATTTGTAGTCAAATACATGTTCATTACGTCATCGAAGTACACTTTAGGTTTGCATAGAGTATGGATGATTGAACCCTCACATGAAGTGCAGGGTGAGAGCTGTGAGCCTTTTTTAAATTGATTTTTAGTAAATGTTATTGAACATGTCAGAAACAAAACATTCAACAATAATAATATATATACATTTATTTTTTACCTTATAATAATAATTATAACAAAGTACAAAACATTGAAAATAATTCTCAAATAGTCTCTGTCATGTTCAACAGGTGCAAGAAGAAGCTTCAAAAAACGTTTATATTCCTACCCCCCCTAGCGTACATGTTCCTTATAAATAAAATATTAGGTCACCGTCATCAGCGTCATGTTTGTCTTGTTTTTTTTACACAACAATCAAAAATAAATAACTTTTACAATTACAAGAAATAACAAATATGATTTCACAGGTCCTGTTCATAACCATTCAGGATTTGGCTTCTAAATAATGCTTTCAGTTTAGATGGACTTGGACAATATTTCAGTGCATCATTACAGTTATTCCACAGACTAACATGTGATGCAATGAAGTTTGGAAGTAGTTCGTATTGGTGGTTTTTTGAAAATGCAGTTTCCTCTCAACATGTGTATGTTTTCTCTCTGTGTGAAAAGTCCCTGGATATTATGAGGTAATTGTTGATTTGCGGCTTTGAACATCATTTGAATAGTTTTATAGTCAATCAGGTCTTGTAGTTTTAGTGTTTTTAGTTTGATTGATATTGTATTTGTTGGTTCTCTGTACTTAGTTGTATGTATAATTTGTACGGCTCTGCAAACACTTCACCCCAAATTGCTCCTGTGGGGATTGTCCACAGTACTGAATGTATCTTTGGATAAAAGTCTAACAAATGACATGTAATGTAACGCTGGGAACTTGGGTCCCCCTCGCAGTGAGAGTGCAGCGAGCCGTTTGGCCAATGCAGAGCGGGGTGCACGTGCTGGGGTGTACAGTTTAACCATGTCCTGGATGTAGGAAATGCCAGATCCATTCGCAGCATGTACCAGTGTCTTGAAGTGGATTCTAGCAGTTACTGGAAGCCAGTGAAGGGAGCGGAGGAGCGGTGTGGTGTGTTCCCCCAAACTTCCACACAGTACAATTAAGAGGAGATGAGACATTATTTATTAAATGGTTGTAACTTGTACTGCTTGTTGCTAGTGGATAGAGTACTAAAATAGAAAACAAATAAATATTGTATCATACTATTTAGTTATTGTTGTTTGAAGTCAAGGTCAACTTACTAAATATCTTTAGAAGTGGCAGTTGTGAGAGTGAAGTGGGTATTGTTGAATGAATGCTTTTTTATAAGATAAAACAAATACATATAGCAAGATAGAAAAAAAGGACCAATTATAGGCTTCCCTTTTAGGACTACAACTTTACTCATGTGTTATACAATTTACAGCTACATTTTCACAACAGTACGATTATTAATTGGGTTCGAAGGGCGCTATGCTTTTTGGTGTTTTCACTTTCCTGTGTTATATAGACCTTTTTGAGCAATAAAACATGTCACAGTACAGGGAAAAAATACAATTAGAAAACCTGAAAATGAGCATAATATAGACCCTCTTAAAGGTGCTTTTAGCAACAAGTCCTCCAACTCATACGACCAAATGGGTCGATTGTTCAAGCCCTTATTACGACCAAATATGTCGTTTGTTCAAGCGCTTAATACGACCTATAATCACGTTTTAAAGTTTTCGACCTCTAGTGCTCCCGTTGAATACAAACGTTACAGATGGTCGTTTATTCATAAATAACCCTCTCTGTAAAATCCTAAATTGTAGGATAGTTTGGCCATTAAAACGCTTTTTGATAAAAAAATAAAAAATAAAAAAACTTTATTCCGAGTGTTCTTGCTTTTCTCTTTGGAAGTCATCACATAACGGTTCGGTTGCATTACATATTAAATATCTGCCGTAGATATTTATTTATAGAGCCTTGATGAGAAGACTTCTGGACAAACTGGAAGAAATGCCGCCAAAACTGAATACCTGACGTGGATCATAAATATATCAGCAATTAAACAACATCTTCCATTTATTTTCACACAATACGTCTCCTTACAGTATCAACACTAATTCGGCTGACTTTCATATTTGATCCAATTGGTAGATATTTACACCATAACGGTGCACAGCTGATAGAAAGGGACTTGTAGTTTTTAAAGATATTATTTACTGAACTACCTTTCCAACTCCTCATGCAGTTGACTGTTACAGGTCTATACAGGTTCATGGTACAATGCATAAGCTTCAAATCGAAAGACTAACACTGAATTCTCCTTTACCGTTCTGTTTTAATTTCACAATAAAGTTAATAGTAATATTATGTTTGATATTATTATGTTTTATTAACTAGACCAGTGGTTCCCAAACTTTTTGTGCCCAAGGCACACCAAAGGACAAGTAAAAATCTCAAGGCACACCTATTGTGCAAAATAGCCCTTATAACACGTGTTATCACTCATATCATGTAAAATATCTGTAAATGTGCATAATTATTTACTAATGCCAAATAAAATGTGACAAAGACAACTATATTACTCATGAAATATTTATTAACGAAATATTTCAGAAATTAATTTGAAACTTTATCAAATTAGGCTTCATCAAAGCAGCAACACACTCATTTACACCAGACAGGTCACAACATTAAAAATGAGGCAAAGGAAACTCAGCAGAAATTCAGCACAGAAAACTGTCAATGCAAGGAAGCTGCATTGTCCATGGTCCTGAACTACAAATTATAAATGTAACATTTCAGCAATCAGCATTGAAACATGTGCTATTGTAAATATTTTTGCCGACTTACAAATTAGTGAGATACATGTGCCTGTCGGGGCGCGCATACTTTTTTAATCCTTGGTTGCACTGAGGAGAGGGCCACTCGCAAGTCCTGTTCAACAGAGAGCCGTGACCTCCTGTTGTTCTTCATGTAAACCAGAGTAGAGAACGCCAACTCCAGAGATGGGGTCGTTACTAAAAAAATGTAATATATTACATATTACTTTTAAAAAAGTAATATATTACACTACTTCGTTACTATCTACATAAGGTAACTCGTTACTTTACTCGCCGAGCACGTACGATCTGCGCATGCGTGAGTGGCAATAACTTTCCTTACCAGCAGGCGGCGGTAGTGTGTATTTGTCATTCAAAAACAGGCAACAACCGGAAGACAGAGAAGAAGAACAGACTACGTGATATAAACAAACAACAAATAGCGTGTGCGGTAGCTTCACCTTAGCATGTGTTCTTTGCAGGTGTTTGTTGAGGTTTGACGTGGTGTTTACAGCAGTGGATAACAGCTTCTGGCCTGGACACAGTTTGCACCTCACCATCACATTCCTGTCTATTCTTCGGACGAACCTACACCTACAGCCTATGGGACGAACTCAAAATAATGGGCATACCTCCACCCCTCGAAAGTTATCACTGACTCAGCCATGTTTATGCAGCACTGCATGTGGAGATGTGGACGCGCAAATCGCGCAGATTACGTACATATAAACCTACAAAGTACTGATATAGTAAATTAAAAAATAATTATTTTTGTGTAGTTGTATATTGCAATAATAACGTATGGTTGTCACAAAATCCCACGGCACACCCGGACTTGCCTCACAGCACACCAGTGTGCCGCGGCACACCGTTTGGGAACCACTGAACTAGACCACTGTTTTTTTAACCCGCGCCGCCTAGTGGTTAAAGCAATGATAGAAATATAGAATAGAAAATATCAAGAAGATCAGGCCCGGTTCTACGGGGGTGCATAAGGGTGCATTGCACCCTCAGTTGAGTCGTTATGCACCCTCAAATATTAAAAGTAGTGCTGTCAAAATTATCGCGTTAACGGCGGTAATTACTTTTTTGAATTAATTGCGTTAAAATATTTAACGCATTTAACGCATGTGCAGAATGGCCCGCCCCATACATGCCACCAGTGGCAGCGCCAGGGTATGGCTGGGGTAGGCTACACCAGAAATGGCTTAGCCCCACCATGAAAAATGATGTTAAAGTAAGCAAAATAAAGTCTGCCAACTCGCGCGGAGTAAATTGCACAGACAGCAGTTAGTAAGATTGATTTCAGGAGCCACGGTTTTGAAAACTTTTGTCACGTAGTGATCGTCTTCTCAATAGAACATCTTTGATAACGGCGTGGTGTTGTTGCAGGAAGTCCCGACGGAGAATACTTTTGCTGTAGTACAGGGGTGCACATAACTGGTACGCAGGTTATGTGCGTAATCTCTCTGAAATGCGTACCGTCACTTGTGTCACAAAGCGCATTTGCGTACCGACGTAGCCTACTTGTGAAGCTTTTCCAGAAGGCGGTTAGATCACCGGACGACAGAGTCGGTCTCCGTGTGCACAGACAGGGCTGCTGTTAACGTCGGTCTGTACAACGGAATTGTGCCAAAACTACGCCAACCGGCTGCGGAGGGAGACTCCCCCCCCTTCACTGGAGAACTGCGCTAAAACAGCTGATCACAATGTTCACACTCTGTGGTCACGTGGTACTCCACTAGCCGCCGCCGCCGCCCCCCCCCCTCTGTCGACTTTCCTGAAGTACTTCCCCGTTGATATAAATCAACACGTAATGAATTAAGACCCCACGGTTTGATGATTGATAGGTGTGTGGGTTGTCTTTCATTTTGACACGCAGACATTTTTTATAATAAACATAGATACTGTATGTTAAATGGATATATCCGCCTTCTTTCATTTATCTTTCCATTCCCACAACAATATACATAAATAAATGGCATATTTTGGACATAGTTCGAATGGTGATTAATCATGATTAATAATTTTTTAAGCTGTGATTAATCTGATTAAAATTTTTAATCGTTTGACAGCCCTAATTAAAAGCGAAAAATATTACATTTGTAATAACAATAATAATAGTAGTAATAATAATAATAAAAACAAGAAGAAGAAGAAGAAGAATATAGTTGAAATAAAATAAATTGTAATTGTGGTTAAATAACATTGTCTGCTGCATTTATTTGGTAAATGTAAGCGGTAAGTAACGTTATTATGTTAGGTGCGCGTGACCTGTGCCGCTGCACGTTCGTCATCTGCAAGGTGCTTACACAGCAGTCAATGATGGACATCAGAAAATGGTTAAAACAACCAGCCCTTATCGCCAGCAGTAACACTGCATCTACTGCAGGTAATAACAGTTCAGATCATGGGGACATTACGTTACCCGCAGAAAAACCAAGTCGTATTTATCTTTTAAAGACCTGGAAAGGGTTATTAACGCCTTTGTGACCTCAAGACTGGACTATTGTAACGCTCTGTATGTGGGTATGGACCAGGCATCAATTAAACGCCTGCAGCTAGTCCAAAACGCAGCTGCACGTCTCCTGACTGGCCACAAAAATCGTGACCACATCACCCCAATTCTGGCCTCACTACACTGGCTTCCAGTCCGGTTCAGAATTGATTTTAAAATCCTTTTATTTGTTTTTAAAGCGCTAAATGTGTCACGATCTGTCTTTGTGGTGTTTTGTCTTGTCTATATCTGTTTTTGGTTTTCTGTCTGCGTTGTGTTTTGTCTTGTTTAAATCTGTCTGTGGTTCCCTGTCGTTAGTTTCCCTGGTGTGTCTGATTACCCGATTGTGTTCACCTGTGGCCCCTGTGTTTTCTCCTCCCTCCTCACCTGTGTCTTGTTTGTGTGATTAGTCTTGTGTGTATTTAAGTTCTGGTTTTTCTGTCTGTCTTTGTCGGTTCGTCTTTTGTCATGACTAGTTCGTCGGTGAGTGTTCTGTTTTGTCTTTGTTGTTCACCTAGCCTTGAAATAAAGGAATTTGCACTTTAATCTGCATTTGGGTCCTACCTGCTTCACACACCGTGACAGTAAGAACCAACCACATTATGGACCCAGCAGACACAGCCCTTTTGATGCGACAGGCGGAAAGTCTTGGATACTCTCTGGAGTACATTTTTTATACATGGAAAGGCGCCTCATCTAGACGGGGTAGAGAGGCTGCGTTGAAGGAGGCACGTCAGGAGGTTGCTCGCAAGCCCTGGCTCTGGAGCTTGTTGCCCGAGTGGCTTAGCGTTTTCTCACGTAGCCCTGAGTACCAGGCTTCATGTTCTGACCCTTTCCTGGGGTCTGGTCTGGCGTTTGGAGGTCCACGAAGCCTCCAAAAGACTCCTAAAGGACGAAAGGCCAGGGTTCCAGCGCCAGTTCCGGCTCCAGTGCCGGACCCAGCAGCCATGGTTCCGTGCTCCAGTACCATCCCACATAGCCATGGTACCGTGCTCCAGTACCACCCCACACAGCCATGGATCCGTGTTCCGGTTCCTTGCCCAGCAGCCATGGTTTCGGCTCCAAAACCGGCCCACACAGCCATGATCCATGCTTCAGCTCCGGACCTTACAGCCATGTTTCCGGCTCCAGAACTGGATCTTACAACCGTGGTCCCTGCACCAGAGCTGGCCCATACAGTCATGGTCCCGACTCCAGCACCTCGTCTTCTGCTGGCTCCCCAGCCGACGCCAGCTCCCCGAGTCTTGTCGGCGTACCGGCCGAGTCCAGCACCTCGTCTCCTGTTGGCTCTTCAGCCAACACCAGCTCCCCGAGTCTTGTCGGCGTACCGGCCGACTCCAGCACCTCGTCTCCTGCTGGCTCCCCAGCCGACGCCAGCTCCCCGAGTCTTGTCGGTGTACCGGCCGACTCCAGCACCTCGTCTCCTGCTGGCTCCCCAGACAACGCCAGCTCCCCGTGTCCTGTCGGCGTACCGACCGACACAAGTTCCCTCTCAAGTCCCCTCTCAAGTTCCTACCCGAGTCCCCTCTCAAGTTCCTACCCAAGTCCCCTCTCCAGCTCCTACCCGAGTCCCCTCTCCAGTTCCCACCCCGAGTCCCCTCTCCAGTTCCTACCCGAGTCCCCTCTCCAGTTCCTACCCGAGTCCCCTCTCCAGTTCCTACCCGAGTCCCCTCTCCAGTTCCTACCCGAGTCCCCTCTCCAGTTCCCTCTCCAGTCCCCTCTCCAGTTCCCTCTCCAGTCCCTCTCGAGTCTCCTCTCGAGTCCCCTCTCGAGTCTCCTCTCGAGTCCCCTCTCGAGTCTCCTCTCGAGTCCCCTCTCGAGTCTCCTCTCAAGTCCCTTCTCGAGTCCCCTCTCAGGTCCCCTCTCAAGTCCCTTCTCGAGTCCCCTCTCTAGTCACCTCTCAAGTTCCTACCTGAGTCCCCTCTCGAGTCCCCTCTCGAGTCCCCTCTCGAGTCCCCTCTCGAGTTCCCTCCTTTAGTCCCCTCTCTAGTCCCTCCTCTAGTTCCCCTCGCGAGTCCCCTCTCGAGTTCCCTTCTAGTTCCTCCTCTAGTCCCCTCTCTAGTTCCCCTCTCGAGTCCCCTCTCGAGTTCCCCCTTGGTTCCCCTCTCGAGTCTCCTCTCGAGTCCCCTCTCGAGTCACGTCTCAAGTCCCTACCCAATGTCCTGGTCCGTTGGAGGTTCTGCTGGGGGTCTTGCCAACTCCATGTCCTGTCCCGTTGGAGGCCCCGTCGACTACTCCTCTGCCGGGGGTCCTACTAATCGTATGTCTGTCCCGTTGGAGGTCCCGCCGTCTACTCTCCTGCCGGGGGTCCTGCCAGCTCCTTGTCCTGTCTCGTTGGAGGTCCCGCCGTCTACTCTCCTGCCGGGGGTCCTGCCAACCCTTTGTCCTGTGCCGTTGGAGGCCCCGCCGACTACTCTCCTGCCGGGGGTCCTGCCAACCCTTTGTCCTGTGCCATTGGAGGCCCCGCCGACTACTCTCCTGCCGGGGGTCCTACCAACCCTTTGTCCTGTTCCATTGGAGAACCCGCCATCCTCTGTCTCGCCGGGGGTCCTGCCAATCCCGTGTCCTGGTCCTCTTCCGTGGGGGATCCTGCCGAGGCCTGTCCCACCAGCTTCGGTTCCTGTCCGGCCGAGACCGGGTCCTGCCCGGCCTCCGGAGCTCTCTGGTCTTCGCCCTCGAGCCCGGCCCCCTGAGAGCCGCGGTCTTCGCCCTCGATCCCGGCCCTCTGTGAGCCGTGGTCTTCGCCCTCGAGCCCGGCCCCCCTGAGAACCGCGGTATTCGCCCTCGATCCCGGCCCTCTGTGAGCCGTGATCTTCGCCCGAGATCCCGGCCCCCTGACTCTTCCTGCCGCTGCCCTCGTCCTCGAGCCCGGCCCCCTGACTCTTCCTGCCGCTGCCTTCGCCCTCATGCTCGGCCACCCGAGTCCCCCACCTTAGACTCTGCCTTGCCCCCGGGCCGTCCGCCCGAATCCCCCTTTTTGAACTCTGCCTTGCCCCCGGGCTGTCCGCCCGAGATCCCTTCCTGGTCCTCTGCTGTGCCTCTGGGCCTGTCAGCTCAGTCCCGTCCTCCTGACCCCCTCCACCCACCCTGGTGGCCTAGTGATACGTGTTTTCTCCTCCCTCCTCACCTGTGTCTTGTTTGTGTGATTAGTCTTGTGTGTATTTAAGTTCTGGTTTTTCTGTCTGTCTTTGTCGGTTCGTCTTTTGTCATGACTAGTTCGTCGGTGAGTGTTCGGTTTTGTCTTTGTTGTTCACCTAGCCTTGAAATAAAGGAATTTGCACTTTAATCTGCATTTGGGTCCTACCTGCTTCACACACCGTGACAAAATGGGTTGGCTCCGGCCTATATAGCTAAACTCCTTCAGTGCTACACCCCAGGCAGAGCCTTAAGATCTGCTGACCAGCTGCTGCTGGTAGTGCCTAAGACCAGGCTCAAAACCCGAGGGCACCGAGCCTTCGCAGCAGCTGGCCCGAGGCTCTGGAACACTCTTCCCCTCCATGTGAGGTCGGCCCAGACCCTAGGGGCTTTTAAATCCACACTGAAGGCACACTACTTCTCTCTGGCCTTCTAGTTAGAGTGGGGTCACGACTCCTGACTGTTCCATGTGTTGTTTTTATCTGTTGTGATTTATTGTCTTTTATTGTGATGTAATGTGTTTTTATGTGTTTAAATTACATGTACAGCACTTTGGCTCGACCAAAATCGTTTTTAAATGTGCTCTACAAATAAAATTTGATTTGATTGTACTGGTGGGTGTCTTGTTCACTCATCCTAGGCTGAGATTGATATTGAAAGTGGATGAGATTGTTGATGTTGGAAATTGTTGATATTGGTGATGTTGTTAATGATGTCAGGAATTATGTCTTGAATGTTGTTGTATTATTGTTGTATTATTGTTTTAAGTGTCGGACCCCAGGAAGAGTAGCTTTTGTCAAGAGCAAAAGCTAATGAGCATCCTTAATAAACATAAACACTAACATCCTCCCGCCTCGCCCACGGAGGCGGAGCAGCCGCAGCCGTCTTCGTTGCCCCAAACACCGCCACCCCTCAGCGGCCCGCAAGTGCCAGAGGACCTCGGTACAGAGCCTGCCCAGGTATATTTAAAAAAGTACCCAACTCGCCTGTACAGTGGGGTAAGGTGCTCATTTTGCAGCTCATGGTTTCAAAACAGAAATTGGCTGGAATATTCATGTAAAAAATACGTCATCTTCTGCTATGCATGTAGACATTTCGGTCTTAAAAGGGGAGTGATTTGTAAAATATTCATAAAAAAAATTAAATCTGTTTACAGTTCTGTTTAATATGGGTGTTGAGATGTATCCATACTGTAGATCTCTTCATTTTGCTCTCAAAGTGCACCAGATTGATGCTTTTAACTTCAATATTTAAAATATATACCTAGAGGGTGTTAGGTCCACTCCCCACTTATAAAAATAGCACTTTACCACTGCACCCTCTCTAATCTCAGATGCACCCTGAGTCATTTTGTTCTGGAACCGGGCATGAATAAGATACTGTAGTGATCTCTACAATAAAACAGTTTAGTGCAGGACGTCCAAAGATATTAACAGGAGGATGTGCAAAACAGACAAACTAATAAGGCTGAATTTTACTCAACTAAAGTCTGATTTAAGGGTTGTTTATATTTTACATCATTAATCAGAATCTGCAAAGTAACAAAAATAAATGCAGTGGAGTAAAAATACCAGGTTAACCTTTGAATTGTAGTGGAGTAGAACGAAGTAGTACATGCTACTGTAACAAAAACATTTCCCAACTTGGGATCAATAAAGTATCTTATCTTATCTGACCTTATCTTATCTTATCCTAAGATGATCGATGGCTACTGCCATATTTGCAAAATGTGTCTCTGAACCTTGACAAGTGCGTGTTTCAGGCTTATCAATTAACAACAGGAGGGGTCACAAACCAAGACCAGCTGTTAAATAAAGCTCGTCTGACCTTAGCCGCCCATTATGGACACAAGCAATTTTCAACCATTTATTAGTTATATGTTTAAATGTGATAACACCACTGTGTGTCGTATCCCCTAAACCTCCAGGGGCGTAAACAGTGTAATAATGGCAACTTCTAATTGTGGGAAATACGAAAACGTCTTTTAAAACTAAAATTCCCAGTAGACACTAAAGCACACAGATATTGTTCTAAACTGTATTAAAGTAAACAGGTATTATCTTGAACTGTATTGAAGTAAACATGTATTATTTGGGACTGTTTTGAAGTAATCCTATATATATAAACCTTCTTACCTACACTCCATAAGGCAAATATCGCCAACACACACACATACACCCCCTGTCTCCAGCACACACACATAAACTCCTTGACCCAGATATCAGCAACACACACACATACGCCTCCGCTTACAGCATGCACACACACACACACACACACACACACACACACACACACACACACACACACACACACACACACACACACACACACACACACACATACACTTCCCCTCACTAACACACACACATGTTCTTTTTCAAGGTTCTTTCTGGGGCCAATAATCCCAAGCACCAATATATCTGTGTACAATGTTTGATACCAATATATCTGTGTACAATGTTTTATTGTTTAGGAAAGAATAGTTTGTGTGAAACCTTCCCTGGGAAATTAAAGGAGTTGGGTCCGGTGGAAGATAAGAAGTGGCTCTCCACCTCAAAATATATCCATATATACTGTTGTGTAGTCATGCAAAATGCCCCCTGTTTCTGACTGGCTGGTCCCGATACCTGTATCGCACAGCAGTAGAACTGGGAGTCCAGAGTACTCTGTAAACTTGTATTGGTGTTTTTTACCATTAAAATCAGATTATTGTTATAACTTTTATGCCGGTGTGTTGAACTCACTCTTTTATCAATCTGACCAGGCTCATCTAAACGGACGGCGCGGAGCAGAAGTGGGCTTTAAGCCACCACTACTGTGTCTGCCCCAACAACACGTGCCATAGAACATGTTGCGAAAAACACAATAGCCAGCATGTGTAATTCTTGGGGGGGAGGGCTGGACCCGTCCAAGTCCAGTTTTGGGTCACAGGTTCCTCAACAGTGCATTAAAAGACATCTATCAATATGCGTGTGTACCTCCAGCATTAAACTGTCATATTCTGCAAATTTCTTATACTATCTACATACATAAGAGTATAATTCATATGTATAATATCAGCTAAAATAAGTGCTTCAACATAGTTAACATTGCAGGAAAGCAATATATTAGACGTTAAGTACTTTGTCAGGCTTAATATTTATCTGTAGCTTTTTTCTTATTTGAAAGAAGAACTTAACCTAAAGTGTTCTTTAATGTGTTAATAAAGGTTAATTAGTTTGTCTGTTTTGCACATCCTCACATTAATATCTTTGTACATCCTGCACTAAACTGTTTTATTGTAGAGATCACTACAGTATCTTCTTGATTTTTTATATTCTTTATTTCTATCATTGACCTTCTACTTTCCCCCTATGAAAGTATGTACTCTTAATATTTTTTCATCAAATAACATTATTCAACAAAAATAATTCAATAACGTGCTTTAACCACTAGGCGGTGCACACAAGGTACACACAGCATACTAATAATAACTTTGTATTATTAGTGTAGGACACTTATGTATGTATAACATCTGAAGATGTGTAGTTTTATTCATGTTTTTATATAATTGTACAGGATATCTCATGTTTTACTTCTACATATTAATATCTGATTTGTAAAACATCACAGACAGAAAGGCATATCCGTCATTTAATGGTAAGTTATTGAAATTGTGATTCCATAGTTGTGTCTCCCATCACCCAAATCCCCTGACTATTCTCTCAACTCAGTATTTACATTCTTATATTCAAAGAAAATCAGTAATATCTTTAAAAACTACAAGTCCTTTTATATCAGCTGTGCACCGTTATGGTGTAAATATAACCTATCTACCAATTGGATCAAATATAAAAGTCATCCGAATTAATGTTGATACTGCAAGGAGACGTATTGTGTGAAAAGAAATGCAAGATGTTGTTTAATTGTTGATATATTTATGATCCAAGAAGTCACTATTCAGTTTTGGCGGTAGTTCTCCTGTCTGTCCAGAAGTCTTCTCATCAGGGCTCTATAAATAAAGAACTACGGCAGATATGTAATATTTAATGCAGCCGAACCGTGTATTACCATGCCGTTATGTGATGACCTCCAAAGAGAAAAGCAAGAACACTCGGAATAAAGTTTTTTTTTTCTTTTTTCCGGATATCATATTGCATTAACATCATATCCCAACATGCATTGCGGCTAAAACATCCAATCAACGAGCTTCAAGCTGAGGATCTTGGGTAATCTGTTCAGTGGGTTTGTGGTGTGTATTGCTCGAAATGTCCCTTATAGGCTTATAGACTTTATTTACGGCTAAAAAGCATGCTAAAAACTAAAAGCATGCTAAAAACCCCAAGATTATAGAATTAAACGAATAAATAAAAACAAGGATAATTGTGTGTTATTGTTGAGTAAATAACAGTGTGTTATTTATAAAAGAATAACAAATTAGAAGGAAAAAAAGATTTTCAAAAATACAGATTTCAGTATTTTCATTTATTTTCCTCACAGACGGAAACAAAGTCAGACATTATACGATTTAAAATAAAAACAAATAAATAAAAAGATAAAACACTGGCATGTAATTTACGTTAGAATAAATAGAATGGTTTTGAATAATAGATGAGAGTCAAATCTACGTCACTTTACAGCCCCGCCCACTTTTGGGGAAACCAACGCTGTCATTTGAACGGCGATCAAGCCTGAAGCCACAGAGATCTTCTGTTACTGTCCCTTCTTCTACACACACACACACACACACACACACACACACACACACACACACACACACACACACACACACACACACACACACACACACACACACACACACACACACACACACACACACACACACACACACACACACACACACACACACACACACACACACACACACACACACGTTTTCAATACCCTCGTATTATATCATTGTTGCCCTGGCCTGAGGCAACAAACCAACCCCTGGTTGAGGGGTGTGGGGGGGTCACATTTTATAATTGATATAATATCATTGACCCCTAAGCTCCTAAAACACATGGTGAAACATTGTTTTTCCTCCCAAAATAAAAAGTCATGCCATAGAGGGATAAGGCACTATTACAAATATTCTTAATTTGCAGTATTTTATTTTAAAAGTATTCAGAAAGACTGCATCAAATATGCTATATCTATATCTATATAATATCAATATTGTTATTAACTTCAATCAAAGTCAATTTAAATAGCGGGCAAGACTTTCCAAGGGGTAAACATACTGCTGCCGGACTACTGACTGGAAGTATTGCTGATATCATGTCTACCATCCTCTTAAAATACTCTGTCCAACAATGAAGAAAGGTGTTTTAACGCTGATTCTAAATAGCAGAGAAACATGCATTCTTGTTCTCAGGAGGGGACATTGACAGAGGATTACTCAAAACGTACACAGTAAGTACTTCATAGTACTTGTTGTGGGAGTAGTTTCACTAGTAGGCTACTGAGTCCAACAGGATCGATCTCACACAAACTCGAGAGACGGCTGAGTGACCGCAGTGCAGAATCGCTGTATAGTTCAAATCTCCTAACAATGTTGTCCATTTTAGACACAGGCCTATTATATTTCCAGCCCTCAATAACATTCATTATCTGGGCTCAATATGTGTCTTGGCTGTTTTCGTTGTGAAAACAAATGGACTGTAGATACACGGATTGGCCGTCCTCATCTGCGCTCTTATTTTGAAAGACAACTTCCGGTAGCAGAATATGAAAAAACGGGGGGTTTTTTTGTTTCTGTTTTCTAGTGATTTTTGTTTTGTTTTGAGAAGTAGAAAATGAAAATCATCCCGTTTTTTAAGTTTAGTAAATACATTTTTGACCATGATAAAGAAAAACGCCTTGTATTTCAATTTTGGTTTTTGAATTTGAAAACGAAAATCAAATATCCAGTCGTTTTTTGTTTTTGAATATCCATTTGTGAAAAGAAAATCCAATGACCAAAACATACACTGACCCTTTTTTTGGTCAGGTTTTCTCGTTATCCGTGTTTTTATTCAGACAACAACAACGGAAAAACGGCTTTGGTTTTCCGTTTTTTCGTTTTAAATCAAAAACGGAAAAAGGCTGGTATTTTCGTTTTTTGACTTTTGGTTTAAACGAAAAATCAAACTGACAAAAAGTACACGGACACGGATATCGTGTGCAGGTGGGGGGATTTTAGGCAACACGTCGGTAGTTGTTTTTTGTCAGAAACGAAACTGAAACAGTTCAGAATGAACAAATAGGAGGAGAGTACTCATAATGCAGATTTCATTTCAGAATATATAATATAGTTTATAAATGTGCTATATAAATAAAACTTGATTTGATTTGATATGTTTTGATTATAATTATTGATGCATTAAAGTGTTATGAAAGCTGGTAAAGGTGCAGCTAGTTTTAATGACTTTGTATACTGCAGGGTTGTGAATTTACTCCAGGTGTAACTAAAGTCTGATTTAAGTGTATATTATATTTCAGATCATTAATCCAAATCTGTAAAGAAGCTAAAGGTATTACAAATGTTTAGTGAAGTTAAAGTACACCATTTACCTCTAAATTGTAGAGGAATAGAAGTACAATTTAAAAACTCGAGTGCAACCTCAAAATCTTACTTAAGTAGCCTACAGTACTTAAGTAAATTGTTCGTTACTTCCACCACTGATCTTTTCGCCTAGGGCGCCATATCTGGGGGGGCGCTGCGCTTGCAGCTCTGGGAGGGAAAAACCCTTTGTGACTGTCGCCGCTCTGCCCGCTCATCCTAATTTTCGGCCTTGATGTAACAATATTCATAATTAAGTAAATCTAACACCCTTTTCACCCCGGTTACACTTTTCATTTGCCCTAGACGATGGGCGCTGTAAGTGATGAAAGTGGGATGTGTTGGCCCCCACTTTCATCATTTACAGCCAACACTGTGGCTTATCAGGCGTCCGCGGCCAACACCCCCCACTTTCATCACTTACAGCGCCCATCGCCTGATAAGCCAACACTGCTGGCTTATCAGGCGTCCGCAGCTCACAGCCAAAGTGGGCGTGGGAGCGAGCGAGAGAGATAAATGCAATTTATGAAAACAAATATTTCCAATGCACACCTTTATAATTATTGGGATAAACAGGTTTGAAATCATTTCAATGTATACTATAGGACAGTAAACCAAAAATATCGTTCAAAACTGGAGAGATAAAAGAATATGCATAAATAAGCCTTTTTTAAGGTGTTGTTCAACATGATATCGTGTGCAGGTGGGGGGATTTTAGGGAATGCATATTTGTTGTTGTCAGAAACGAAACTGAAACAGTTCAGAATGAACAAATAGGAGGAGAGACCGAGAGACAGATCACTCAGAGGATCGCGAGGAGAGAGAGACAAGGTAAGATGCAGCTTGACAGCTAATCTGAAGTAAAAGTACTCATAATGCAGATTTCATTTCAGAATAATATATTTGATATGTTTTGATTATAATTATTGATGCATTTAAGTGTTATGAAAGCTGGTAAAGGTGCAGCTAGTTTTAATGACTTTGTATACTGCAGGGTTGTGAATTTACTCCAGGTGTAACTAAAGTCTGATTTAAGTGTATATTATATTTCAGGTCATTAATCCAAATCTGTAAAGAAGCTAAAGGTATTACAAATGTTTAGTGAAGTTAAAGTACACCATTTACCTCTAAATTGTAGAGGAATAGAAGTACAATTTAAAAACTCGAGTGCAACCTCAAAATCTTACTTAAGTAGCCTACAGTACTTAAGTAAATTATTCGTTACTTCCACCACTGATCTTTTCGCCTAGGGCGCCATATCTGGGGCGGCGCTGCGCTTGCAGCTCTGGGAGGGAAAAACCCTTTGTGACTGTCGCCGCTCTGCCCGCTCATCCTAATTTTCGGCCTTGATGTAACAATATTCACAATTAAGTAAATCTAACACCCTTTTCACCCCGGTTACACTTTTCATTTGCCCTAGACGATGGGCGCTGAAAATGATGAAAGTGGGGTGTGTTGGCCCCCACTTTCATCACTTACAGCCAACACTGTGGCTTATCAGGCGTCCGCGGCCAACACCCCCCACTTTCATCACTTACAGCGCCCATCGCCTGATAAGCCAACACTGCTGGCTTATCAGGCGTCTGCAGCTCACAGCCAAAGTGGGCGTGGGAGCGAGCGAGAGAGATAAATGCAATTTATGAAAACAAATATTTCCAATGCACACCTTTATAATTATTGGGATAAACTTAAAATAGCAGAGCTGTGACCGGATATAGTTTTTTTTCGGCTTAGTGAACGTGTTCCAATTGAACCCCTGCATACAGTATTGCCAAAGCTCTGTATAGTTGCAACATCTATAGAGTAACACAGTGACGCATCCTAAAACCCGGAAGTAAGTTAGCATTTTACCACTTCTGGTTCCTTCGACAAAAAGCAATGCCATTTCTCAGATTTTGGAAAATAGCTCGAAATAAGGTCTGTGGTTGACACAAATTGAAGAGACAGATCACGTTTTGTTGAGCACACATACGGGTACTTCTGCTCTGACAACCAGGCATGATGGTTCTGTGACGTTTCGCTCTCTCAAAAGTTTGGCCATTTTGACTTCATGCGTCAATCAGCAGCTCTCAACGGAAAGAACGAGACCCCGCCTCCCACGCTGTATCCAGTTCTTGTTGCAACCTTTATAGTCTATGGTTGCAACACAGGCCGTTTCTCAATGTTGAGTAAAGCTGCTGCAGAGCCACTATTTCAAGTATACTACGTCATCGAGTGGCGCCGAAGGACTGTTTGAATGCTGTTTAAATGCCCAGCATTCGGTGCCACTCGATGAAGTAGTATACTTGAAATAGAGAGGCAAAGTCCCTCCCTTTCCGGGGGAGCTCCATGGGACCTTATTTCGGAAAAATTATGTATTGAAGTGAATGGGGAGAGAAAGATTATCTTTCGATTCCAATTGAATTGTGCCACATGTGATTTTTTTCAAATTAAAAGATAATTAAATGTGTCGTAAAACTGTGAAGTAACACTTTTTTTGTGTGAAACCGCTCAATGAACTACATCTCCCGTCTCGCACCACACACCAAGACGGCCGTCACGTTAGCACATTTCACTTCTTTCGTTTAAAGTATTAAACGAGGTGAAAATCACTCCAGGTCTGGGCACGTTGAGAGCTGTACATACACACAAGGGGAGTTAGTCGGTCCGTAAGAGCCAGCATGCGGGACCGGGATTCTGGGATTTGTAGTCTTTCTAGTTGCGTATTTTTCATAGTCTTATATTTCAACAGTTTTACGACAAACTGTGACTTTTTTGACATGGACATTTTTTTTAAGATTGACAAACATCATATGTGTAACTCGTGGCACAATTCAAACGGGATAGAAAGATAAGTTTTCTCTCTCCATTTACTTCAATACATAATTTTTCCGAAATAAGGTCCCATGGGGCGGAAGTAGATGGGCGGGATTTATTCTCTCTATAGTGAAGGCTTCTCAATACTCTAATTTCCCTTCCTCGACTCCTCGGACCTCCGGTAGTGACCCCATACTTGCCAACCCTCCCGATTTTCGCGGGAGACTCCCGATTTCATTGCCCTCTCCCGGTTTCCTCCCGGGGTCATATTTCTCCCAGTGCTATTTTTTATAAGTGGGGGGTGGACCGAACATCCTTTAGGGGGGTCGTCGCCTCCTCTCGGGGGGTCCGGGGGCATGCTCCCCCGTGAAGATTTTTTTTAAAATATTGATGTTGAAAGCATCAATCTGGTGCACTTTGAGAGCAACATTAACCCTACCTTAATAACACCTTAAAGCGGACAAAAGGCACTGGAGAACACTCATTAACACCCTTTAATGAAGCAAACTAATGCCTTAACTCACTCAAATAGTTGTTTACTTATTAAGGTGAAACGAATGTGCGTAGAGTTTTAAAGGATGCGGATAGTCTCACCTTGATTCTGGCGCATTGCTTATCGTTTTATAGATCTATTCTCATCCACCATCTTTGTTTGTGACGTAAAGAGTGTAAGAGTCACGTTTCTGAATCGGACACTGAGTGGATGCAGTCACATCCAATCAGAGTCTGATTCAGAGGGTTGCCTGTCAGTTCTGTTGTTATGTGTACTGAAACGGGAGCCGGTATAATTCCACGTGCGAAAACAAAATAAAAATTGGAATACGTTATTTTAGTCTCTTAAAAGTAGACTGAGGTATGAAGGGTTAACGTTACATCTTAGGATTATTTTTAGTCATGTTCTGTATACATACTAACATATAAGGGTATACTTGGTGTGGTTACTCCATGTTTACTAGCTATAACATTAACGTTACATCACTCTTTTTCACTTCTTACTCAGTCAGCCAGAGTGCAGATATCACCATTAGATTAACAAACCTGAAACATCATCCATTTCTTGACTGCTGGTGATGACATTGTTGTCAGCTGCTGATACTGCTGTTGCTGATACTGCTGCTGCCGCAGCTTGTGGCGCCTGCTTCGATGACAATAACTTTCTAATATCCATAACTGTATAGGCTATTAGCTTAAAACTCGTCAGGCACTAGGAAGGATCACTTCTTCTTCAGGGCAGGCTACGCAGTACGCAGGCTAATGTCCCACAGTGGCTGCCTCTCTGGTGGACTCCGGTACTGCACATTACTCCCGAGACGTTTTCAAAAACAAAGCCCTTTTTTTTTTTAAGTGAAACATCCGGGGCTTTTCAGAAAACATCCGGGGCTTGAGTCCAAGTAGCCACCCCCTAGCGCCGCCACTGACCACCACCCCACCCACCGCGGTGGTTTTGGAAATGCTCCGGATTTCTGAGGTCTCAAGGTTGGCAAGTATGAGCAGACCCGGCGCCAGAACAAATCTAAAGGGAGGGCATATGATTGTCATGGGAGGGCACACAAAACCGTCACGTGCTGCGGGCCTGTGGCACAATATCAATCAGCAAGGCCAACAGCATTGCGTAAAGACGCACACTTATCGCAAACATACACAAATAAAGGGCAACATGGCAACCACTTTTAAACATTGTGTGCGTGGCAGCACAAACACTGGTAAATCACGAGCAAGGCACACTGGTTACCAGTGTTGTGCTAGTTACTGAAAACCAGTAACTAGTTACATTACAAGTTACTTCATTTCAAAAGTAACTCAGTTACTTTACTAGTTACTTACACCCAAAAGTAATGCGTTACTGTGAAAAGTAACGTTTTTGTTACTTAAAAAAAGGGCTCCCATTAATGCCCTTATAGCCTTCATTTCAGTACTGTTATTGCATTGGAGAATAATACAATCTGTTGATCAACTTGACATGCATTATATGCAATCTGGATTGCATCGATATTAGCTGGCTTTCCATTTTTGTATATTCTTTCTCCAGGTAGTTGGAAAAAGTTTTCCGTCCCATATGCCGTGTGCCACCCGGACATGCTATCATGCTAACTAGCTCCCTGAAAGCGGGTGACTCCACTGTAGCAATAGTCTGCATGTGTTCTACAACATACCGTGCAATGGCTTTATCGACTTTTCCCTGGCTAGCAGTCCCTTGGTTAAAATCCAGCCGCTGTTGCTTAGGTGGAGGTGGAGTGGCGTCGGCTGAGTCTCTGTGGTCTTAGCTACTAGCTTCGTCCCAGCATGTTGTTTTTGCAGATGTTTTAAGAGATTTGAATTACTGGTTTGGGCAGTAGATAGGATCTTTGACCCGCCAGGACACAACTTACATTTAACTAAAACGTTCTTTTCTTTGTGCTCGACAAAAGTGAAATAGTGAGAATATCTCCAGGTGGAGAAACTAGACTTGAGCTCAAGCGGCAAACTGTGGGGTAGAGCCGGGAAGCCAATACGGAAGTGCCACACACTGCAGTTCATATATTGGCCGATAGGCGATGGCTGCAGAAAGGAGCAATTTCCATAGACCCCCATGTTAAAATGCCCGATTTTACAGCAGAAAAAAACATGTTTCTACCCCTGGCTCCATACATTTTATTATCGATATAGTTAGATTCCACCTTCATGATTATGGATCTGTGAGTGAATTGTTTTCTAACGCGACCCTTTATATTTATATTAGGTCTTAAAGTTTGTGCATACATTAGGGCGTGGTCACTTTGATTGACAGATACGTGCCTCACTGTCAGCTAACAGCAACTTGTCCAATCTGCTAGGCTACAACCATAGAGGCTACAACGTTAGTTAGTTGTAGTTACTGTACTTGATCCTTTAGCTGTGTTCGTGGTGATCGCGCCTGTTAGGGAATATTGTTACAAATACCAGATAATTAAAATGTCGTGCTGTGCGCTTGAATGTACTAACAGATCTTCCAAGAAGTCTACTTTCAGCTTTTTTCGGTGAGTAAAATGATAATATTATACATGTTAACCCCGTTAGCAGGTGTTTGTGTGCTTGTTAGCTTAGCCTGTTATGTAGCTTATTAGCCAGCTAAGGACGTAACCCTTTATACATATATACAGTTTAGTTTATGATTCAGCCTTGGGTAAGACTTTTATACTATATGGCTATGACGCCCATAATGCTAAACGGGAGCAAATGTTAAAAGGGGTGGGCCGCCGGAGTCCACGCCGCCGAAGCTAACGGGGCTGCAGGGTGCTAGCTCGCTAGCGCGTCCCGGCGGCCGTAGCTAGCACCCTGGGGCTCCGTTAGCTTCGGCCAGCGGCGGAGTCCGGCGTTATAACTGGAGATCTAGGAATGCATCGTAACGCGGACTTGGTTCGCCTGCAGCCCGCTGTAGTATTAGCTAAATAAATGATGTTGAGCAAGGCTTATTAAGCTGAACACCGCCACAATTATTCTGCTATGTATCGGTACTTATTTTATTTTATTAACGTGTGAATGACAAGCATTAAGAATAATACCAAATAGCTAATTATCTTGCAGATTGTCTCGTTTGATTATGAATGTAACGTTTATATAGTGGAACTACCCTGTTTTATCAAAACCAAAGTGCCACGCAGTGACTTGGTATGCATGTATTTCAGCATGAAATGTGCAACCTAGATGACATTTACCAACACAGACTATATAGAAATATTTGTAAAAGTTGTTCATGCGTTACTAAGTGAATATGGCATTAACCCTCCTGTTGTCTTCGGGTCAAATCTGACCGATTTACTACTTTCATCAATCATGTTTTACATTCGATTGATACTGGGATCATGTTAGCTTAGCTTCTTAGCCTGAGCTAGGATTCGAACGTCACGCTCGTTGGCAGCAGGTCCCGCCCTGTCCCGCCTCGGCTCCGCCTCAGCTCCGCCTCTTTGCCCTTATTTGGAGAAGGCGGGAGTTAGACTCTGACGACACCGTCGAGCCGTTAGTGGCCGACTCCGCCTACTAAGGGCTTCACGGCAACTCTGCAGAATCCTATGGGTGACGTCACGGACCCTACGTCCATTTATATATACAGTCTATGCTTGAGCTCCGCCGCCGCCATGATAGTCTTGTTAGTAAACAACACAAACACGCCCACAGCCCGTCTCCGCATGTGACACAGGAAGTATCTAAGTACATTTACTCAAGTACTGTACTTAAGTACAGTTCTCATCTCTGTTCGCCTGGCTGTTGACTATATAAAAAAAACTAACACAGTAACGGAGTAACGCACCATGTAGTAACGGTAACTGAGTTACTGAATTAAAAAAGTAATGCGTTAGAGTACTAGTTACTGCCAAAAATAACGGCGTTACAGTAACGCGTTACTTTGTGACGCGTTCGTCCCGACACTGCTGGTTACGGATGCCAGCTTCCTCATCGCTGCACTCGGAGAGAAATAGTAGAGACGGAGACGATTAACTGTTTAGCCCGCCTTGGGCATGGTTTATGTTCCTATGCACTGAACTCGGACATGCTGTGGAGTGAATCGAGTCACCTCTGAGAGGGAGTTGGTTGACAGCTAAAAAAGCTATAATATCAACGACAGCTGACACGTAATAACGGCTCCGTGCCAGCTGATCTGCACCAAAGTTCTAATTTCCTTATTTGTTTCCTCTCGTATCTGTCTCTCTCTCCACAAACTCACACATGAAATGTGTTCTTTTGATGCTGCATGCATTAGCAGTCCTTTATCAGTCTGTAATGTGTGTTTCCAGTCGCAAAAACCTTTGACAGTAAAAGCCGCATCAGATGAAGACGTTTAAACTGTCTACAGGGGAAACAAAAGGCTGCGTCTGCTTTTAACGAATATTCAAGCCATGGTCTGTTGTTGTACCATGCAGTGGCAAAAGTGCGCTTCTTTCCTGAAAACAATCTCCCTGGATAACGATCCAGCTTCACCTGCTTGGGTTTATTAACCCAAGATCATCGCTAACTCAGCCCCGGGGTTTGCCGAGGTCAAGTTTGTGACATTAAGGCGTGCTGCTGCAACGGCAGGTGCAGGGTCGCCAGCAGCACCATCGGCTGCAGTTCTTTCATCGCTATTTCGTTTTTAATAAATCCTCAGACCTTTTAAGCCAATTTGTTATGTCCATTTTGTAATGCAAACAGAAATGGGAGTCTACAGAATGCACAATAAACAAATCCAGAATAGGCGGCAGAGTGTGACGCTGTGATTGGTCTAAATGGGGACGAATCTCAAATCACAACAGACACATGCATTTATTTGACGTAGCCTGCGATTTGTTGTTGTTGTTCTGACATCACATACATCGTAGCATAAAAGTTCAGTTTATTTATAATTAAAACAATAAAATATATATATTTTTTAATTTTTATAAATAATAAACAACGTGTTTATTGGGGGAGGGCAGGAATGTCAAAATGGGAGGGCCCTCCCACGGCGCCGGGCATGAGTATGAGTGACCCGGAAGTGGATATCAGCACGCCATGTTGAAGGACATCTCATTTCTCTAAATGCACATCGAGGACCGAGCATCGAGCAGGCTCTCTGGAGGAGCTATAACCGAGGATACACTGATGGTTCCTCCACGGCTCCTCCGCGGATGCATTTCCGGGAACGGTGGAGGAGTGACGCACGGCCGGACTTATCTCAGCCAATGACAGCTCTGCATGCATCCCCTAGAAGATATTACTTTAGTAACTGCTTTCATCGCGATGCGATGTTTACAGTAAGAACAGCTGTGAGGTCCGTGCAGAAAGCAGAGCAGTGTGTAAAATATATATCACTCAATATAACAGGCCTACATTACTCTCTGTATTTGTATGCTGTAGTTTAGTAGATATCTACAAACAAGGAGTCGATATTTTTCTAAGACCATTAGGAAATGTAGCCTAGGTGTGTGTGGTTCAGTGCGTAGATGCGGCGGACAGACGGGTCTCAGTTGGTTTGGTGTCCTACTGTATGCTTACTTTTAATACTTGTAAATAACAATAAGTCCTCCAACTCATACGACCAAATGGGTCGATTGTTCAAGCCCTTATTACGACCAAATATGTTGTTTGTTCAAGCGCTTAATACGTCCTATAATTACGTTTGAAAGTTTTCGCCCTCTAGTGCTCCCGTTGAATGCCAACGTTACAGATGGTCGTTTATTCACAAATAACCCTCTCTGTAAAATCCTAAATTGTAGGATAGTTTGGCCATTAAAACGCTTTTTGATTAGATTTCTAGCGAGAAGTGTATATTTTACTTTTAGAATCCACGTCCAGTCGATATGTAGGATCTATAGTTTGACAGATATTACGAAGATGATTTGAGGTATGCGGCAGCCTCCATGTAAAGTTACGTGTTGAAAACAGTATTTCCGGTCTCTACGTTTTCATAATAAAACCAATGATCAAATGATTTAACAGTGATATCTGCAGTACTCATCCACTAAAAAACATCAGTTTATCCTTGTTATACGACATTAATAGGTTTAAATTGTGTACAATGCTTTCGTGTTTTTCCCATAGGTTTTTCTCTTTTGATTCTGAGACACATTTATTTTTTCAGAGGTTTTGATAGGCTAAAACATCGAACTACACCCATAATCCTGGATGTTTTAGCCGCAATGCACGTCGGGATATGGTGTTTATGCGATATGAAATCGGAAAACATTAAAAAAAAAAAGAAAATACTTTATTCCGAGTGTTCTTGCTTTTCTCTTAGAAAGTCATCACATAACGGCATTGTAATACACAGTTTGGCTGCATTAAATATTACACATGTGCCGTAGTTCTCTATTTATAGAGCCCTGATGAGAAGACTTCTGGACAAACTGGAAGAAATGCCGCGAAAACTGAATATGTGATGTGGATCATAAATATATCAGCAATTAAACAGCATCTTCCATTTATTTTCACTCAATACGTCTCCTTGCAGTATCAACACTAATTCGGCTGACTTTTATATTTGATCCAATTGGTAGATAGTCTGTATTTACACCATAACGGTGCACAGCTGATAGAAAGCAACTTTTTTGTAGTTTTTAAAGATATTACTGATTTACTGAACTACCTTTCCAACTCCTCATGCAGTTGACTGTTACAGGTTCATGGTACAATGCATAAGCTTCAAATCGAGAGACTGAAACAATTTTCCTTTACCGTTCTGTTTTAATTTTACAATAAAGTTAATAGTAATATTATGTTTGATATTATTATGTTTTATTAACTAGACCACTGTTTTGTTAACCCGCACCGCCTAGTGGTTAAAGCAGGTTATTGAATTTAGTTGTTGAATAAATTATATTTGATGAACACATTTAATTATTAAGAGTAGCCTACATACAAAATAGGGGTCAATGATATAAATATAGAATAGAAAATATTAAGAAGATTCTGTAGTGATTTTGCAATAAAACAGTTTAGTGCAGGACGTCCAAAGATATTAACAGGAGGATGTGCAAAACAGACAAACTAAAAAGGCTGAATTTCACTCGGGTGTAACTAAAGTCTAATTTAATGGTTGTTTATATTTCACATCATTAATCAGAATATGCAAAATAACAAAAATAAATGTAGTGGAGTAAAAATACCAGGTTAACCTCTGAATTGTAGTGGAGTAGAACGAAGTAGTACATGCTACTGTAACAAAAACATTTCCCAAATTGGGATCAATAAAGTATCTTATCTTATCTTAAAATGATCAATGGCTACTGCCATATTTGCTAAATGTGCATCTGAACCTTGACAAGTGCATGTTTCAGACTTATCAATTAACCCTCTGGAGTCTAAGGGTATTTTCTCGATTTTTAGATATTTCTTCTAAAATGGCACCCATGTGTTACATATCAAAATGTTCAGGACAATCTCTAGTATTGCTATATATGCAAATTACTCACCTTAGAGCACTGTTTGATGAGATAAGTAGCTTAAAAGCTTAAAATTTGACATCCGATTTTCGGAAAATCTTCAAAACTCTTGTGAAAACACAAATTTACTCATGTGATCGAATTGTTTTGGTGTTTTAGATTAGGTTACCAAAGTCCTAGGATTACAAAAGTAGTGAAATATTTGAATTACACTGTATATAAATGTGTTATTCATGTCTAAAATGAACATTTTATAAATTCGAATTCTGAATAAAACAGCTGTCAATCACTCTACTTTCACCACAGCAGGGACTGAGATATATCAGGACTGAATAATGACTTCATATTACATAACAAGGTTCATGTGATGTGTAAAAAAAAAAAGAATTGAGCATTAGAACTTTTTTTTTCAACCAACAATTTATTATAATACCAACAATGTATATAAATATAACTGCAAAATCTCACTATTTACAATATTGAACATCAGAACTTTTTTTCCTTCAACCAACTATTCATTATACACTGACAAAATGATCCTTCCTCCAGTAGTCCAATACATTGTCCAGTTTCAGCAGCCCCATGTATTTATAGAAATCCTCTACAGTCAAGTCAGTCCATTTGTAGGTTTTACCCTTTCCCATCTCCTGTGCAGCCCGCTTGTTTGTGTTGGTACAGAGTGTCTGTACTGTTAGTGCACTGAAGAACAGCTTGAACAGGTCAAGGGGTTTGTTTGATACTGTTGAGCTGAGCTGTGGCCCGGGTGTGCAAGCAGGTTGAAACCTGGAGACAGGGGGAGCAGTGTCAGGGTCTTCGCCTGTCTTCCAAGACAGTGGAGCTGGCTGCTGTGCAGGTGGGGGTGATGGTGCATGGGCAGCTGGTGGCTGTGTGGGAGGTACGTGTGCTCTACGAGACCTCTTTGCTGTCCGGGTTGATGGTGATGGCTGTGGCTGTGGTGGAGCTGAGGTGTATCTTGACCTCGTCGCAGGCAGAGATGGAGGCAGCTGTCGTGATGCTGGTCCGCTAGTGCTTGGTGGGGATGGCAGTGGTGAAGGCCCTTGATCCACGGTAGATCTCAACATGGTGGCAGGCACAGCTGGAGGCTCCTGGATAAATGTCATCTGTGGGCCGCTAGGCCCAGGCAGCTGTGAAACCTCTGTAAAACAAATACAAATTGTGGGACAATAATTATTACACACACACACACACACACACACACACACACACACACACACACACACACACACACACACACACACACACACACACACACACACACACACACACACACATTCCACAGGTTTCCAGACTCAGCACAAGTGTGTGTGAGCCACACATTTAGAAGGTTGGGAATGGAGTAGGCTACAAAGCACAAGAGCTACTACACATGTAGTAGCACACAAATGGCAGGCACACATAAATAAATTAAATATCTCCGTTGTGGGTCAAATAAAGGATTATCTCATGCATATACACATGTAACCTTACTTATACACACCAAAATAACGTTTACACATAAATAAAGTTTATCACAGACACACATGTAAATAAGTCTATGACAAAGTCTCATCTGTACAGAACAGTATGATCAAATAAAATACATGTCTATAAATGTCTCCGTTGTGGGACGAATAAAGGATTCTTTTTATTCATCTACACATGTAACCTTACTTATACATGCCAAAATAACGTTTACACATAAATAACATTTACACAGAGTAAACGTTTACTAATCAAGAGTCTATTTTGTCCCGAGAAAAAGTTCATGAGGGGAAAATAAAAAGGTTGATAAATTCATTGTTCATTTTCGCGGTACTCCTCACAAAATGGCAAATGCACTACAAGTTATATTTACACTTACCCACCCTCAAATGGATCCCTGCTGTCCCTGTATTCTTCTTCTTCAGAAGAGTCGAAGCCTTCAGGTTCTGATGAGCCATCTTCTTCACTGCCGCTCGCGAAAATAAAATCCAGCGCGTCCGCAACGGTAAAGTTCCTTCGAGCCATTTTCTCTATCTTCTTCACAGACTCAAAGACTGAAACTGATGGGAGACACCTGTTATGGAGAGGCTTCTCAATACTCAAATTTCCCCTCCTCGACTCCTCGGTCCTCGGTCCTCCGGTAGTGACCCGGAAATGAATTTCAGCGCGCCATTTTGAAGGACGTCTCATTTCTCTAAATGAGGATCGAGCGTCGAGGAGGCTCTCTGGAGGAGCTCTAACCGAGGATACACTGATGGTTCCTCCACGGCTCCTCCGCAGATGCATTTTCGGGAACGGTGGAGGCGTGACGCACGGCCGGACTTATCTCAGCCAATGACAGCTCTGCATGCATCCTCTGGATATTATTTTAGAAACTGCTTTCATCGCGTTGCGATGTTTACAGTGAGAACAGCTGTGAGGTCCGTGCAGAAAGCAGAGCAGTGTACAATATCACTCAGTATAACAGGCCTACATTACTCTCTTTATTTGCTGTAGTACAAAGAGTCGATATTTTTCTAAGACCATTTAGTGCGTCACATAATAAAATCCCATTGAGATCATTGATCTCTTTTTCAAGGCAGACCTGCTCAAGTAGTTCCACATGAAACATAAAAACATAAATAGAACAACAAAAGGACATCATACAGCATCATTTACATAATTATCCACATAAACAGGTACCAATAGCTTACGATTGACTAGCATCCAACCGAGCTTTAAAAACATTTAGTGGCACCAGATTGTTCAGTTTCCATTTAATGTGCAGACTATTCCAAGACAGAGGAGCTGTGCATCTAAAAGCTGTCTTCCCTAAGACAGTCCTAGCAGTTGGCACATTTAATAAAACCACAGCATGCGATCTCACTTACAATTTTCCGTGAGATCAGGGAGCAGATGTAGGATGGAAGTTTCCCTAACATGGCTTTGTATGTTAGGGAAACTTCCATCTTATATCTGCTCCCTGATCTCACGGAGTATTGTAAGCGGCTTATTATTATTACAAGTTAATACTTGTAAATACAACTTTTGGCCCGTAATTTCAATTCCCCATTTCAGCGACCAAAGAGAGGGGGGGATATATCCAGTCTCTGATTGTGTTACGTTATTATGAGAGTGCTGAGCTCTCATACTTTAAATTGTATATATTTATATAAATATATTTGTGTGTCCGCATCTGTAGCCTGTTATTGTCTCATTATACCGCACTCTCAATGAATTCAAAGTAAATATGTGGGGGAACAATGTTCAGCTGATCTAACAGAGATGATAAAATACAGCGCTATGACAAAACACTCGACAGCTGATGCAGCTGTTGCCACGTAATAATGAACGGACGTCGCTTTAATATGACCGCTCAGAGGAGAGGAGTTCTCATTTCTTTAAACGCCTGCTGCTTCCCCTCCTCTCTCCTCGGTTCCCCTCCTCGGTCCTCCGCTCGCATCTCCTGTGGGCGGGTCTAAGTATCGAGGAGGGGAACCGAGGAGGGGAGTCGAGGAGGGGAAATTTGAGTATTGAGAAGCCTCTACAGTGTAACGCCGAATCAAGCTGCTTTGAGCGGCAATATTGGCTGCTGTGCCCTGGGTACAGTCTCACAGGAGATACTCTTGAAAATCTACGATTCTAGCGATTCCGCAGATATCTGAATCATATTTCTACTCCTTACAAGTGAAAATCTATGATTAAATATAATATATATATATATAATAACAACAGGAGGGGTCACAGACATAAGACCAGCTGTTAAATAAAGCTCTTCTGACCTTAGCTGTTATATGGGTATACTAATGCTGCCCATTATGGACACAAGCAATTTTCACCCATTTAATAATTATATTTTTTAAATGTGATAACACCACTGTGTGTCGTATCCCCTAAACCTCCAGGGGCGTAAACAGTTTAATACTGGCAACTTCTAATTGTTGAAAATACGAAAACGTCTTTTAAAACTACAATTCCCAGTAGAGACGTGCCATATAACATGTTGCGAAACACACAATAGCCAGCATGTGTAATTCTGGGGGGGGGGAGGGCTGGACCCGTCCAAGTCCAGTTTTGGATAGTCTGCCGTGGTTCCATTCCATAGAGCTGTTTGACGCTTAGCGTAACCTTGTCACACTGCTACTCCAACATCCAATCACAGAGCTTGAGGGCTAATCACGGGGTTTGTAAAGCAAGGCGGATGTTGTAGTCCCAAACGATAGCTGGGGATTCTGGGTAGTGTAGTGTCTTCGGAAACTCTTCAGTGTCTAAACTCCGAAAAAACTATGTTTTTCTCCGAATTGAAGGTTAAAAACACAAAAGCATTGTACACAATTTAAACCAATCAATATTGTGTAATTAACAAGGATAGATAGATGTTTTTTAGTGGATGAGTAATGCAGATATCACTGTGTAATCATTTGACAGTGAAGGGAATACTTCCGGTTTTATTATGAAAAAATCGAGACCGGAAATACTGTTTTCCCCCACACTAACTTTACATGGAAGCTGCCGCATATACACGTTCTCCTGGCGAGACCTCAAATCATCTTCGTAATATCTATCAAACTATAGATCCTACACATCCACTGGACGTAGATTATAAAAGTACAATATACACTAAAATATAATAAAAAAGCATTTTAATGGCCAAACTATTCCACAATTTAGGATTTTCCAGAGAGGGTTATTTGTGAATAAACAACCCTCCGGAGCGTTTGCAATCAACGGGAGCATGTTGTTTCTTACACGACCACTAGAGGTGATACACTTTAAAACGTTACTCTGGGTCTAATTTAGCTGCTGAACAATCGACCTATACTGTATGGTCGTTTTTTGTAGGAGGACAGGCTGGCTTTTAGATGCTAAAATTGTGTACTTCAAATAAAGTGTCACCAAACAGGTTTTTTAGGGAATTTGGTTTCTCTTTGGGGTCATAAGCTAAAAAATAAAGGGAGAGGCAGAACAGATGTCCAAAGAATAAAGACATCCACCAACTCTAAAGCTCAATAATTAATACACTATATCTTGTTGATTTCATCTTTAAAGAAAAGTTTAGGGGAACCATTTTAGAAAGTGATAACCAAGATAACTGTGGTGTTGTAAAAACAAATCTCTGTGTCTTTTTAAAAAGAGTTTTTTTGATAATTAGGTTGAGTTAGCAAAGTCTTATCTTAATGTCCACATACTAACTTTTTCAAGGCTTCTAAACCCGTCCTTACAGGGGCGGTTCTAAGGGGGGGGGGCAACAGGGGACAGTGCCCCCCTAACACTGACCAGGGACCCCCCTGTGGCCCCCCTCCAAAAAAAAGGTTACAATATTACGATTTATTTGAACTAAATCAAATCAGATACCCGGATGTACAGTGGGGATTATACTGTGCATTACCTTATATAAAAGCAAATACTGTTTATATTTTTTTTATTAAATTGTTACTTAAAGTTACTAAAACAAAGCGACTGAAACAAAGGATTTATTTTACACAACTATTTTATACTGTCTTTGTCTTTTTAACCTGCTTTTATTGTGCCCCTCTCATGAAATAACTGGCCCCACCAGTACAATTGGTCTATTGTAGAGATACTGTATCTCCACCACGCCAACATGAACTAACTTTTGAGAGACATATCTGGCTGCTAAACAACACGAACTAAGACAAAGTTGCAGGTCGTAACACAAACATATTATAAATCGCTTCACTGATTTAATCCATTGTGACAATATTGATTAGAGCAGTTTTAAAATGTAACTTTATAATGGTTGTGTTTGTTGCAGCACCAAATCCCTTAGTCACTATGTAAATAACATTATCTAAATACTCTTAAAGATTTACAAGGACACACTGCAACTCTATGGAGGGCCTTACACTCCTCTAAACATTTTCATCTTAACTGTTTGCAAGATTATAATTTATATCTTAAAAAAACAATGTATTTTGTTATTCAAATAATTTAATTATAAACTCAAAAGCATGATATCTATACTGGTTCTTTTTGAAAGGTTGATACTATAAAGTAGCCTTATTCAAGTATATTATTGGCAAAGACGTTTCCAGGAAAGCAGTTCATTTATTTGAAAACCTAACCGAAAGGATTTCACTTCCAAGAAATGAGTTGAAATGTTAAGAGTCATTGTGCCATGAACTATAGAGGGTTCTTATTATAAATCACCTGGAGTAATAACAACCAATGAAGTGTAGGCAATATTCATAGTTTAAAAATGTTAGGTATTCAGAAGGTGTGACTAACAACTGTATAAATAACATTGTCAGGATCCTTTGACGGACACACAACTGCTGGAACTCGAACAGGTAACAAATGATTACTTCACTGTTTTTTCACAGTTAAATAAATGTTAATAATAATCTTTAATGTTTACATTTTAGAATTGTTTATTTCTACTCTTTTAATTTATACTTATGTGCAATGCCTTGCTTGTTGAGCTGTTGCTAAAGTACATCTTATCTTTTCTTATCTGCTGATAAAATCTTTACCGAATTCAAGCTTTCCTATTTTTTACTTACCTGGATTGTGACTTTCACAACACGTTCCTAAGTTAACATTTTAATTTGTTTCTGGAAATGTTTCAGATTGGAAATGTAAAGTTTTGCCATTTCTTATACACTGATAGTTATAACCTGTTTATTTATGTGTTTTTTCATCAGGCATCTGCAAACAGCCAAAGACGTTGGACCAGAAATCAGAAAACATCATTATCACTGGTGCAGGTCAGTGAACTGTATAAAATAAAATAAAAATCGGAGATACTTTTAACAATACCACTTTTGAATAAGTCTATGGAAATAGAATTGTATTTACCAACTTTAATTATATTCATTCAATCTTTGAGAAATGGGGGCCAAATCAGGCCCTTGATGGATTTAATTTCGGCCCGCAGGATCATTTCTAATTACTATTAGATCTGGCCCGCCGGTATATTGCACTCCATCCTGAGGGTTTCCTCAGCTCAGAGCCTGAGCCCAAACATTGATGAACTTGCACCCAAGATGAGATGCCAAGTATCTGCTTGAATTAGCATCACTAGCATCACTTCTGCACTTTTCTTCTTGAGACAACAGGGCATGTTTGGTTTTCTCTTTGAGGGAAATAGTTTTTTTGAAGCTGTTGTTGGCCTGTGGAAAAATGTACTCATAAGAAATGACTCTGGAAAAGCTGCAGATAGAGCCATAAGAAATGAATGCAACTGATTATTTAATGTTTAATGTTGTTTTTATAGGCAATAATCTAAGCTTTGTTAGTTCCAGGTTTAATATGTGCAATAAGTTCATTCCAATAAGTTTTTGCAATAAACACTAGTACCGATCTTTTTATTTTGAGACTAAATGAGAAAAAAGAAATCCAGAAAATCACATTGTTTGATTTTTAAAGAATTTATTTGCAAATTATGGTGGAAAATAAGTATTTGGTCAATAACAAAAGTTCATCTCAATACTTTGGTATATACCCTTTGTTGGCAATGACAGAGGTCAAACGTTTTCTGTAAGTCTTCACAAGGTTTTCACACACTGTTGCTGGTATTTTGGCCCATTCCTCCATGCAGATCTCCTCTAGAGCAGTGATGTTTTGGGGCTGTCGCTGGGCAACACGGACTTTCAACTCCCTCTGGTGTCCTTTGACAGCTCTTTGGTCTTGGCCATAGTGGAGTTTGGAGTGTGACTGTTTGAGGTTGTGGACAGGTGTCTTTTATACTGATAACAAGTTCAAACAGGTGCCATTAATACAGTTAACAAGTGGAGGACAGAGGAGGCTCTTAAAGAAGAAGTTACAGGTCTGTGAGAGCCAGAAATCTTGTTTGTTTGTAGGTGACCAAATACTTATTTTACCGAGGAATTTACCAATTAATTCATTAAAAATCCTACAATGTGATTTCCTGGATTAATTCCCCCCATTCTGTCTCTCATAGTTGAAGTGTACCTAGGATGAAAATTACAGGCCTCTCTCGTCTTTTTAAGTGGGAGAACTTGCACAATTGGTGGCTGACTAAATACTTTTTTGCCCCACTGTAACACGTAATTTAGAACAACATTTGGGTATCCAGGTTGGGTAAAACTGTATGGTGGGTAACTAATAGTAACATCTTGAATAAAGAGATCTGAGAGCCAGTGTCTTTATTCGATGGATCCCAATTGGTGTAGTTTAAAAATATCTATAAGAAGTAAAAAAATTTAAAAAAAACTATTTATAAAGAAAACCAACAAAAGTGGTTTGAGCTTGATGGGAATGTCAACAGTTTTTCAGATATTTAGCCAATTACTGAATTATTGTGCATGGCAATTGATATCTATAACAAATATTGTGGCAACCCAATAGTAGTTGGGGCATATTACATTAAAACAAATGTCAATAGTTGTGATATTTCAAGTGGTGTACAAACCGATTGACGTCATCATCTGTTGTTATCTCCCCTTTAGGTGTGTGAATACTGCTGCAGTACATTTGTGGCGCATTAGCATCAAGAGAAGAACACACTTTCATCTTTTTGAAGTCTTAGCTCACCGTCATGGAGTCGACAGTGGAGGAAAGAGTTGAAAAGCTCAAGCAACTGCTATCATCAGAGGATTTGTCACAAAACAATAAGTCCCCAAAGATGCAACTATTCTCTTTTTTGGCGATGTTGAACGCATACGATCCTGAGGCCTACCTCCTGATGTCTGAGTGTCAACAGATCCTCGGACCACCTGATCCCATCCATGGCGGCCCCCCCTTTGAAAAACGAATGGAGCCTTTCATTGACTTTATCAACATATCCGGTCCGTCTGAACACAAATGTTCGATTTACCAAGTGTTCGCGAAGACTGCTGTGAACGAACTAGCTGCCCTAGGTCTTTCCAGGAGTGCTACCATGAAGGAGTTCATGGTTTCACTCTGTGGAGATCAGACTCAGCCACATATAATCGACTCCATTAAAACATTGCTGACAACGAGAGTATTGGAAGAAAAGGGTAGAGAGAAGTTCTCAAGGTTGATTTCAGACATACAGGAGAAAGAGAATTTCTACAACGCTGTGTCTGTATTGAAAACCGCAGCTTATAAACTGACAGGGAACACCTTTTTCCCCCAAACAATTTCTCGTCTCTATTACATCAGAGGAGGCATCATTGACTATAAAAAAGCTGAGGAGTGGGCTAATACTGCCATTAGAAGAGCTCCAAAAAACTCTTATGTTGCTGACACTCTCGGGCAGGTTCATAAGAACCAATTTTTGAGGGAATCCTGGCAACCTGAGGAAATCTTACGCAAGGCAAAAGTGGCCTTCCAAGCCTTTAAAGATGTTGAGGTGAAAGCTGACGAAGAAGTGAGCCCAGACATGGTAGACTCAGCAGGTACTGAAAGCATTTCAGTTACCTTCAACAACAGAGGCTACTTTGGCTTCATGCAAGTGGCAAAGATAGCCTTTGAGAAACTCAGCAGGTTCAAACTGAATCACAGCTTCATCCAGGAGAAAAAAATGGAAGTTAAAGCCAAGTTTGCCTTCTTCCAATGGTACCTCGCCTACTCTCAGCCTGACATGCAATCTTTGGAGCCATCTTACTTCTGGAAGGATGTTGCTCTTTGTTACGAAATGTACACAACAAACAAAGCAACTGAGTCCATCACCTTTGCAGGCCTCCTCGATAGTCTGAATCGAGGCCTTTTCACTTCTAAGGGAAGGCGCGCTTTGTTTGAGGAGCACCAGGAAACAGTGTCTGATTTGGAGGCAAACCAAGGCTCTTTGAAAGCCAACTACGAGGAAAACTTTGATGTCAAAGCAGCTGAAATGTACATTCTCTCCAACATCATCTTGAGCAACAAGATGCACAACTCTCCTATGCTCACCCCGGTGAAAGAACTCCAAGCAATAATAGACCGATTCTTGGACACAGAAAAACGCGGCAGAAGCCCTGAGTTTTACCTTTTGGTTCTGCTGTTGTTTTGGTCTGACGGACAATCTCAGGCCGTGCAGGAAGAGGAGGATGAAGAAGACGAACAACAGAGCACAGAGGATGACTTTTTGGAGGACACAACGCGGGAGGATGAGGCAATCGATGATTATCAAGAAGCCAGAGAAATGCTTAGAGAACATTCTCTTGACCGCTTAATTAACTTTAATTTGCAACAGTATGTTACATTAATGGAGCAAGCTTTTGAGACAACCAGATATGCCAAGTACCTTCGAGGTCGGTACCTTTTGCCTCTCTTCTTTCTGGGCAAGGGCTCTGGACTTCGCAAATGGATTCACAAATCAAAGTTGGATGCAATTGTGGAAAAAAAAGTGCACGCTGAGCTATCTGATGAACAAGGAGAGAGAACGAAAGAGAAATGGATGCGGATCCATGAAATGTGGATCACAGGGGATGTGTGGCGAATCCAAGAAATCCAAGACATGCTGAGCCTAATCAACGTGGAGCCATGCCAGTCTCCACTATCTCCACAGGATCACAAGATGGTGTACGTTTTGGCTGGGGGGAAGAAAATAGAAGCTAAAACCAGAGTTTACCCTGATGATGATTCAGCGCCAGGCCCAATGCTTTCCTATCTTGGCTTCACCATCCAGGGTCCTCTCGTCTTCAGAGTGAGAGATCCTCAAATGTCTGGACAGTGATTGCATGAATGACCACTTTGGGACTACAAGATGAATGTCAGTTCCAAGTGTCATGGCCACCCATTCAGAAGTTGCTGAGATATGTCAGTCTGGACCAAAATGGTGGACTGACCAACATTGTTATCCCTAGAGAGCCTGCCTAATGTGTTTTACACAAACGTTGCATTTGTAACAGAAAGATACAAAAATCATGAAAAATAGGTCAAAAAATAATTCTGATGCGGTAAAGTGTAAATGATCAACTTTTTCAGACCATTGGTAAATCAACCGTAGGTTTTGAGGTTGTATCATGTCCCACAAATGATTTTTCCTTTAACAATTACTTTTGGTGAATTGGTGTTTCATAAAGATTCTCTCAAAATCAGATATTCATTCTTTGACTTGTTGATTTAACAATGATTGACCTTACTTTGACCTTATCTGTATCTTAACCACGTGGCTTCCATTTTAATAATGCTGGTAGTGTAATTGAATATAATGAGTATTGAGTCTGATTTCATATCAAAGACATTTTTATTTTAATGTGCTTTTTACAATTGTCAGGATTGGGGAATATAGGACCCAAATGCAGTAAAAGACAACACATCTTACATTTTGTAATCTACAAGAAGAGACTATTGGCCATTTATTTTACGACTGCTTGTATTGAAGAATATTGTGGTATGTAGAATGTTTTATTCGGAAAACGACGGGACAAAGGGTTCAACTCCAGGACAAATACATTCTTTTGTACTTCAGGGATGATAGTATGGTTGCAGATTTTGTATTTTTTGTGCAGTTAGTTGTATTTTTAGGTACATTTTACATCCATAAAAAGAAATGGGCTGACTACAAACTACATTTTGTACATTTCTATCAAGAATGTAAAGAATATATTAGCACTATTAAGAACATTAGGAATAAGAAGGCAATCAAAACTAATTTTGAAGTATCAAAATGTATTTTTCTTTATTTTTTTCTTTATTTACTGCATATGTAATGTCTTGTTGCTTTGTAATTCTGCCCATGGACTTTGTCTGTTGTACAGTATGTCAAATGTATGATGTTCATGTATCACAAAGATGAATAAAAAAAATATACATACAAAAAGCGTATTGTATTAAATACACAGAAGGGTAATCACAAGGTGAAACACAACAGGTGAACACAATGAGACAATCAGACACAGGAAGGAAGACCAGACACAGGGAGAACAGAATTTCACAAATAAAACCATGACTAAACACAAAACTAAAATCATGACAACAATGTACTTTTCCAACACAGCCTACAATACATGCATATTAAAATAAATAGGAAACGGAATTGATTGTATTTGCAGTTCTTGTATTTTTTGAGTTCTTAGTTGTATTTGTTGCTAATTTATTATGTATTAAAGGAACATACAAATATCTTTGGAAATAATGAATGCATGTTTGTTGTTTTGGCAATATATGTATTTACATATTAGAGTTTTGATAAAAAGAAGGCCTGGCAATAGTTACAAAACAGTAATAACCAGTGGTGGAAAGTAGTAAATGTACACACATTCACTGTACTTAAGTACACATTCTAGTTACTTGTATTTTACCTGAGTATTTCCATGTTATACTACTTTATACTTCTACTGTACTACATTTTGGAAGCCAAGTGTGTACTACAGTGAGGTGATGTGTCTTTTTCTGTGGTATTTCAATAATTGTTCAAAAAGTTGGAAAAAAATCTGTGTATGAAATATGTTGCTAAAATAAACAAATGACTTATTCCACATTCTGGTATTCCACCACTGGATACAACAACAGCATTCTCTGAAAATGTGACGCAACATTGATGTAACAGCGCCCTCTGCGGACACTCATTTCCGGTGAACATGGCATAGCAGCGTAATTTCCGAGGCTCCCTGAACGCAGCCTTTTCACCGCATCAACCTGCCCTGTTTATTATTAGCCGTTTAGTCCGTTTGTCTTTCATACAGGTGTGTTTCCACTCGTCCTTTTGTGTCAAATGCAGAAAACTCCAGATTAGAATCTAAATGGCCGGTGACTCACAACAGACCGGAATGTTTGTGGGAAACAGAAAAACAACAAGCAACAACGGTGACATGTTAGCCTCAGTAGGACAGGTGCCTGTCGACATTTAAATCGTTAGCAGCATTGTTGTGCTACAGAAATCAGTGTTTCGGCTTCACGAAGACGGCATAAAAGGACATCATTTATCAAGGTAAGAAGAACATTTAACTGTCTGTATGTCTAGGTTTGTTAAGCTTATTGCACTCCCAGGAACTCAGCCAGTGTTGCTAACAAGTAGCAAATTAGCTAACGGTTGGTTGACCCCTTAACCTAGGTTAGTGTTAATGTAGCTAACGGTTGTAATCTGGGAACACGTGCTATAAATAACGACTTTCTAACAGCGTGTTAAGAGCAGGTTCACAGGCCTGCGTGGGGTGGAAGAAGTACTCTTGTACTTCAGTAAAAGTAGAAATACCACAGTGTAGGAATACTCTGTTACAAGTAAGAGTCCTGCTATTAAAATGTCCCTCATGAAAAAAGTAATTCTGCAAAGTAACTAAAGGCATTAAATAAGTAGTAAGTAAAAACACACTATTTACATTTTGAATGGCAGTGGAGTAGAAAAACAGTCCCTCACAATTGTATTTAAGTACATAACTTATATTTAGTTACTTTACACCGTGTTCATAGCAGATTCACAGAGTGTTAACCCTCAGGCTGACAAGTGGAAACACTGTTGACTAATTGGGATACAACTTTTTGACGGATGTCAACAACACGTGGCAGGTTTCTACTTTATCTCGAGGTCATAGCATTTAAACAGTCTGTCTTAAACAAGCTTATCTGAGCCAGCAGGACAACAGACTTGTTTCAGAGGTTGTCTCAGGGCCTTACTGTAAGTTACAGTGCATTTTACTTTCATTTTTACTTTGTCTGTGGTGTGGTAAGTAAATCCGTTCACATGGACTCACACAAAGTTGATATAAGGCACAGATGACCTGTTCACATTTAGACTGGATTGTGTTTTTAAACAGAAAATACAATGTAACCCCTAAATGGTTTCTCTATCCTGAGCGATACAGTTGTTTGACAGGCTGTGTCCATGTGTAACACATATGTATATGTGAATGGCCATTTAAGGGTTAAATACATTGCCTTGGGTAATGTAACATGATGGGTACTATTCTCTGATATTTTACAGTCTAAATGATCAATCTACAAATGTATGAAACAACCCACACATGAATCGATAAACACAATGATAGGTTTACCCTCAAACAATCCAAAATAACAAACTAAAGTTTCTTTATGTGTTGTTTTGAAATCCTGTCAAATGAATGTTTAAAATGTTTTGCTTGGTTACATGATCAACATAGCTGTGAACTAAGTGTTGAATCGTCTCCTTAGTTCAACACTTAGTGTAAGGCAATTTGATGTATAATGAGCATTTCTCCTGTCCTGTTTCTTCTTAAAGCAACCAGATACCTACAGAGGGTGGAGCTCCACATCAGGAACCCTGCCGCCTCCTCCCTCTCCCCCTCCACCTGTTCGGCCTCTCATCCTCTCCCCCCACTCCCATCCCTCTCTCACCTGTCCTCACCTTCCACCTTATTATCTCCTATCCCCACAACTTCCTCTTTCCCCATCTCCATCCATCGCTGACATGGCGTCGGCTCAGTCGGAGCAGTCCAGCGTCCTGCAGGACGAGCTCACCTGCCCCGTGTGCCTGGACTTGTACCGCGACCCGCACTTGCTTCCTTGCGGCCATAACTTCTGCAAGAACTGCCTCAACCGCTTAAGGCGACAAGCGGATCGAGGTCGCTTCCGCTGCCCCGAGTGCCGCGACAGCCACCGCTGTGGCCTCAACTTTCAGAAAAACTTCAAACTAGCAAATATTGCCGACGACTACCGGCACCGGCGCAGCGCCACCACCGCGGCTGCTGCAGCTTCAAAATGCAGAGAGCCGCTGTCCTCTAGTCTTTCAGTGCAGCAAGGCAAGAGTGTGTTGGCTGTTCCCTGCGACTACTGCCCCGCAGCGGCTGAAGAGGCATCGGGCGTCTGCGCTGTGGACGACAAGTATTCTGCTGCTTCAGGATCTGTGGTGGTGATGGAGAAGCAGGAAGCCGCCGCCTCTGGGTCGATGTTTGCCGTCAAGACGTGCCTGAAGTGTGAGGTGTCGATGTGCCAGGAGCACGTGAAACCACATCTGGAGCTGCCGGCGTTTCGCGAGCATCCGCTGACGGAACCCATGAACGACTTGTGGAAGAGGAAGTGCCCGGATCACGATGAGATATACAGGTAGGAGGCAGGAGCGCACATTCTTAAGAGGAACTGATAAATGATCCATGGACAACGTTTGTCTTTTGTTGTATTTAATAAAGTAATAAAGAAAGCTTGTATACAAGTGGCATCGATCTCAAATGTCGGAACAGAACTACTTCACCCTCAGAGGACAGAGACGTTCTGCACCCAGAACACAGCTCACAGTCACACTATAAAGTAGAGGATAGCCAACTGGTCCCACCCTTAAATTCCCTGTCATCTACACATCCCCCATTAAACCATTAAACCCCCCAGTCCTTTAACCATTTGCTAATCCACCTTTTACCCTTCCTGAAATGTAAATCCTAAACATATGTCTCTGTTAAACACATATAGGATCATTTAAACGAGTAAAAGGCATTCGGAGTACAAGACATAATATATATATTTTAAATGATTGTATGAAAATTTGACACAACAGTAATATTTTTAAGGCAAGTTTATTTATATAGCACTTTTCAACACAAGGCAATTCAAAGTGCTTTACAAAAAACGAAAGACATTCAGAAAATGGCATTTAAAAACAGTCATTAAAAAGAAAAGATAAACATTAAAAGAAAAAGTACATGGATAAAAGTTACAGTGCTGTCTAAGATATGAATAGTTCAATTAAAAGCAGCGACAAAAATAAAAGTCTTCAGCCTGGATTTGAAAGTAGTCAGAGTTGTAGCGGACCTGCAGGTTTCTGGGAGTTTGTTCCAGATATTTGGAGCATAATAACTGAACGCTGCTTCTCCATGTTTAGTTCTGACTCTGGGGACAGAAAGCTGACCAGTCCCTGAAGACCTGAGAGATCTGGATGGTTCATCATTTAGCAGATATTTAGTTGTTCTTTGAAAGGTTTTTCTGAGTTCTGTTTTTATTTGGTGTGAAACTCCAGGTATTACTGCATGGATGACAAGATGTGTGTGTGCAACGCCTGCACCATAGAAGGAGGACACTCGGGGCACCAAATCAAGACCCTGAAGAACACCATGAAAGACTTCAAGGTACACCTTTTATTATCATCATGGCTTTTACACGGGTTAGAAAAACAGTCATTTTTAATATTATTTTGGTGATTATTAAGGCAACTTTCCCATTGTTTAAGTTGCTTTGGAAAGCCTTATATTTTCCCCCGTTACATTATAAGGCTAACAAACCACATGGTCTACATGTTCAGTATTTCACATAATTATATTTAGATATACATGTGTAGTAGCTCTTGTGCTTTGTAGCCTACTCCATTCCCAACCTTCTAAATGTGTGGCTCACACACACGTCTGGAAACCTGTGGAGTGTGTGTGTGTGTGTGTGTGTGTGTGTGTGTGTGTGTGTGTGTGTGTGTGTGTGTGTGTGTGTGTGTGTGTGTGTGTGTGTGTGTGTGTGTGTGTGTGTGTGTGTGTGTGTGTGTGTGTGTGTGTGTGTGTGTGTGTGTGTGTGTGTGTGTGTGTGTGTGTGTGTGGTGTGTGTGTGTGTGTGTGTGTGTGTGTGTGTGTGTGTGTGTGTGTGTGTGTGTGTGTGTGTGTGTGTGTGTGTGTGTGTGTGTGTGTGTGTGTGTGTGTGTGTGTGTGTGTGTGTGTGTGTGTGTGTGTGTGTGTGTGTGTGTGTGTGTGGTGTTGAAAGAGTCACATGACCTTGGTCTTTCCATAGGAGAGTTAAGTCCACTTCCTCTGCCTCCATTCTCCTGAACAGAGTGTAGCGCTGAGAGGCTTCCAGTTCACTGCGCTAGTTGTCCAGAAACCTGTTGAATTGAACATGTGGCATGAGTCACACAGAACTGACCCCAAATCAGTGTCATTTCCAGAAAATGTTCCTTGTGTTGGCAGCGAATGGACTTAATTAATACAACAACAGTGGAATAGACTCCTCGGTTTCTTTGTACAGACAGTGTCCATAATAATCATTCATGACAATGTCTTAGATCGGATATTATTAGATATTTCAATGGGTTTTATTTCTGCTTTTGACCTTAAAAAGACATTATAAGCAGCAGTGAAACAAAGTACTTTCCATTGGCATTGTAGTTAGCGATCACACCGACAGACTTGTGTTTAAATTGTTTAAATCTATTGTGACTTTATTATCACTTTGCGTCGTCATGGTCACCAGGGCACGCTGGATAAACAGATGCACAGGGTGGAGAGGAAGTACAGCATGGCAGAGAAAAAACTCCAGGAGCAGAAGGAGAAGGAGAGACAGAATAAGGTGAGATGGCTCATACTTTTCTTTCCACAGGGCTAACTGTGTGATCTCTCCTCACACCGACCCATTTGATCTATGATGTTATAACGTCTGTGTGATCACAATTAACAGTGTACAGACACTCCTGCTACTTCCTGACACACCCAGAAACAAGTTATCTCTTTTGTTTTAAATCAACAGCATGGTTTTTAACAATTGTTACTTTATTTGTTTCTTATAGTTTTCCAGCTAATATAGCAGAAGGGTTCAGTATCTGATAATAGAATTGGGCTCCAGCTAACAATTAGTTAATTTCATATTGATTCATCTGCTAATTATTTTCTCAAGCAATTGACTAATATTTGGTAACTAAAACATTGCCCAAAAAAATGAAAAATGCCCATCACAATATCCGAGAGGCAAAATGTATGCAATCAAATGTCTTCTTTTCGTAAAGAAGACATTTTTTAAGCAATAATTGACTGGTATGTCTAAACCTTGTGTATATATAGTCTACACAGTACAAGCCAATTAAATGCTTGCATTGTATACAAAATGTTTTAAACAATTGCAGTGAAATATTCGTTGACATTCTGAAGAAACATTTCTAGTTAACTTTACATGAAAGTCTAGTATATTTATTTACATTAAGTCGATGATAAATGAATCCATAATACTTACCCCTCCTCTTCATCACTTCCCTCATGCAGAAGTTTTTGGACGACTCTGAGCAGTGTTTGAACCGGCTGGTTGACGAGATGAAGGCCAAAGTTCTCCGCTTCGTCACCAGACTGCGGGAATGCACGCAAGCTCACTGCGACACCAACGGGCCGGGCATCCAGAAGAACATCTCCAGGATCTGCCAGGACCAGGCCCGGCTGCAGGAGGTCCGCTGCGGCCTGGAGAGCCTCACGCACGAGAACGACCCTTTCCGCTTCATCCAGGTGAGCGCTCAACTCTGCCCAGCTGTTGTTTAAAGTTCCCCGATTCTACTGTTTTTCATCAATATATCACAGGTCTCAGATATATACAGAGCCTGTCTCTGATTGGCTGAAACACCAAACAGATCATTGCAGCATTACCCATAATCCCCTCTGTTTCAGCCCTGTTTCCAAAGTGCTGATTCTCTGTCTGTTACTTTAGATGAAAATAAGGAGCCCCTCCCCACGCCCCTCTGAGAGAGATTTGGTTACAAAGAACTCAATGATGCTCTAGGAGGAGATTCAGGTGATAAGGTGGGGGGGTTACCTTGGTTGGTGATTGGCTAATGGTTACACAAGACAAAACATCGTTATGACATCATAAAGTGGCCAAAATCTGATCAGCTCATTTTCAGGACAAAAAGAGAGAGAATCTTTGTTCCTGAAACTTTCAGAGTCTCTTTCCACTAGGGGTGTAACGGTACACGTACCCGTACCGAAATTATTCGGTACGGGCCCTTCGGTTCGGTACAGGTGTGTACCGAACAAATATAACCTTAAACGTAAAAAATCGAGAACGTGAATAACTTTTTGGAAGTAATCTCAGGTGCTGCGTCGCAGCATTCAGAGTAATTTGGTCACATTGGGTTCAACGTCATAGAGCGAGCAAGTCATTTCATTGGATGAGAGGCATACTATGAGAGCTGGTCAGAGGGATGCGTTCAAATGTAGTCAGTAATTTGAGGAACTGTCGAAATGGCGAACGCAGATAAAGTTGAGCTCGAAAATCCTCCAGCATCATTGAAGTCTCCGGTTTGGGAACATTTTGGTTTCGCAGTTACGTACAAGGATGACGGACAAAGACAGGTGGACCGGACCAAAGCTGTTTGTCGGCATTGTTCAACTAAAATTGGTTACGCGGCTGGCAATACATCAAACTTGCACACTCTTGAAAAGGCATCACCCGAACGTGAATATCACCGGTACCAAAAGAAAAAAGACTGAAGTGCAAACCCAACTCCCAATAGCATTTAAGCCTCCACCACTCGCAAAGAGTTCAGACCGAGCCAAAGCTTTTACAAACGCCAAATATCCTTATGTTGCCATGTTAGCAAAGCGCTACCTGGCTGTATCTGCTACCTCTGTCCCTAGAGAGAGGGTGTTCTCCACAGCAGGAGACATTGTTAGTGCCAGCAGATCTGCCCTTTCGGCAAGCAATGTGGACAAGTTCATCTTTCTTTAAAAAAACATGAAAATACAATGACAAGCAAGTCCTAATGTCAAACTGGCTGCTTAGGTACTAGTACAGTACAGTTCAAATACAGATTATTTCAGTTCATCGAAAAGCTCCACCTTAATGTTTATTTTATTATATTTTGTATTTATTTGAGTGAATATTCACAGTTTAATAATAATAATAAAAAAAAATATATATATGTTTTTGTTTCGTGAAAAAAAATTCTGCTGTACCGAACCGTGACCAAAAAACCGAGGTACCTACCGAACCGAAATGTTTGTGAACCGTTACACCCCTACTTTCCACAGAGGGGACACATGTTGATGGAGAAGAGACATGAAGAAGAGGGGACACATGTTGATGTAGAAGAGACATGAAGAAGAGGGGACACATGTTGATGTAGAAGAGACATGAAGAAGAGGGGACACATGTTGATGGAGAAGAGACATGAAGAAGAGGGGACACATGTTGATGTAGAAGAGACATGAAGAAGAGGGGACACATGTTGATGTAGAAGAGACATGAAGAAGAGGGGACACATGTTGATGGAGAAGAGACATGAAGAAGAGGGGACACATGTTGATGGAGAAGAGACATGAAGAAGAGGGGACACATGTTGATATAGAAGAGACATGAAGAAGAGGGGACACATGTTGATGTAGAAGAGACATGAAGAAGAGGGGACACATGTTGATGGAGAAGAGACATGAAGAAGAGGGGACACATGTTGATGGAGAAGAGACATGAAGAAGAGGGGACACATGTTGATGTAGAAGAGACATGAAGAAGAGGGGACACATGTTGATGTAGAAGAGACATGAAGAAGAGGGGACACATGTTGATGTAGAAGAGACATGAAGAAGAGGGGACACGTGTTGATGTAGAAGAGACATGAAGAAGAGGGGACACATGTTGATGTAGAAGAGACATGAAGAAGAGGGGACACATGTTGATGTAGAAGAGACATGAAGAAGAGGGGACACATGTTGATGTAGAAGAGACATGAAGAAGAGGGGACACGTGTTGATGTAGAAGAGACATGAAGAAGAGGGGACACGTGTTGATGTAGAAGAGACATGAAGAAGAGGGGACACATGTTGATGTAGAAGAGACATGAAGAAGAGGGGACACATGTTGATGTAGAAGAGACATGAAGAAGAGGGGACACATGTTGATGTAGAAGAGACATGAAGAAGAGGGGACACATGTTGATGTAGAAGAGACATGAAGAAGAGGGGACACATGTTGATGTAGAAGAGACATGAAGAAGAGGATTTAGCATAATAGGTGACCTTTAACATTACTGCCAACCTTTCCCCAAAGTGTGCAAAAACACCGTAGCTTTTAAAATGCATGTGTGAACTACAAAGATATGTCATTTCCTAAAGCTTCCCAATGGATGTGCTCGGTGCTGCGTTACTAAAACGAGGTCATTTGAATGAAAATGTACTTTTGGTGTGATTCAGTTTTCAAGCATGTGTTGTTTTCATCTCTTCTTTAGGCTTACAAGACAACAGGAAAGCAGTAAGTGCTGCTTCAATGTTTCCCATGTTCATTATTTTCATTAATGATCATTAGCTGCATATTTTCTAGATTGATTAATGTATGTGTATTAACAACGTCCGAAATGCATAGATGTTCAGTTTACCGTCATCCATCACAGTTTGATTTGAATAGACATTCGAGAAGCTACAACCAGCATGTTTTGCTTTTTTGTTTTAAAATTACTGAAAAAGTTTCAGATTTTTCGATTGACAAATCAACAAATCTTTATTTTTAATATCTGATTGAATGAAAACAGAAGCCCTGATCCATGGTGTTTGTGTTCTAGGTGTCGTAAGCAGCTGAGAAAGAACATGTTCTACCCAGAGTACGTGGACATGGAGACGGAGGTCCTCGGAGTGATGATGGAGGAAGAGATGAGGAAATTCCTTGATGAGGAACTACCGTGTCACATTGTCGCCGCCATTAACTCCCTGTGTAAGAACTTCTTCATCTCCTTACGTGCTTTACAACAATGAAAGACATTAAGAGCATAAAACACATTAGAAACATGAAAAAGCAAAGACAATAAAACATGAATAGTTCAATAAAAAGTAGCGGCAACAAGAAAAGTCTTCAGCCTGGATTTAAAAGTATTCCGAGTCACAGCGGACCTGCAGGTTTCTGGTGCTGTGATCCAGATATTTGGCAACACCCCTAACCAAATGCTCCCATTCCTCGACCCCTAGTCTTCCTGTGACATTATTGTTCTTTTGACACTTTTCTAACCATTTTATATATGTATTTAATAACACATCTTCTCCACTTGTTTAAGAAATGCCACAAGTTAAAATGTTCAATGTTGTTGTTTGCATTGTTTCAGAGATGTTCATTTCACTTAACGGTACATTCCCAGGCTGCCAGTTGTGGTGCTATAACATCATTTAGCCTTATATGGAGAGGTGTTGGTGTAATTGAGTTGGGGAACAAATACATACGTTGGTTAATGTCTGTCCACTCATCAGGTCATCTCTCAGACCTGGAGGAGGAGGAGGAGGAGGACCAGGAGGAGAACGAGGAAGAGGCCGTTGACGATGACGACGACGACGATGACAGCAGCGTGGAGGAGATGAGGAGCGAGGGGGAGGAGGAAGACGAGGAGGAGGAGGAAGATGAGGAGGAGGAGGAGGAAGAACATGACCACAGCGAGGCTTACAGCTTCAGCCCAGGGGAGGAGGAGGACGAGGAGGAAGAAGAGGAGGAAGAAGACGGTGAGGATGACAGGGTTCCCGCGGGGTCTTAAATATGATCCAAAAAATAAGGAAGATGTGATTTAGAAGGTTTTAACCCTCCTGTTGTCTTCGGGTCAAATCTGACCGATTTACTACTTTCATCAATCATAACATTCTACTGCTTTAAGGCTTTATGATATCCTTCACAGTAGACATTTCAACATATACATTGCTGATCACCACTTTCATTGGATTTTGGATGATTTAGTCAACTTTGTAACACCCATGGTGTTCCCGCCATAAAGAAAAGGAATTAGTAACCATCCGGATCAGATAACACACACACACACACATACTCTAGATGTGTTCCCCCCCCACGTTTGCCCATCCCCCCCATATGAATCACACCTGGCACTCACAAACACACACATACACACACACAGAACAATTTGACACATTTCCCGCTCTTATGTGCCCCTCCCCCCACATGGATCACACGCAATACATGTTCAGTGTCTATTCTTTGTATATTTACTGCAGTGTTTCATGTATACCAGTAGTCTGATACAATATGTACAGTTTGAAAGGGTGTTAAATGACATTTGGTGATGATTAATGTTTTTTGTGTTAATGTAATAGCAGTTAAAACAGGACCGGTCAACACCAAAGTAAGGGGGGGAAACGAAGACAATAGGAGGGTTAAAAATGATGGGATTTGAAAGGTACTTCTGTGTTGCGATAGCGTCTAAATGTGTTTTGGGGAAAATGTCCGGGCTGCAAAGTAACCAGTACGGTAAGAGCCTTTCAGTTCCCCCCATCAATTTGTATTGACATAAATCAACATGGAACCAGTAATCACTAACTTTGCATCCCCCGGCCCCTTATCGGAGAACACCCAGCTAGTAACCTAGCAACCAAGCTTCAGCTAGCAGCAGTCATACAAATAAATATGGGGAAGTGTAAGTGCAACCGTATTTAGTTGGAAAACATCAAATGTCGTGCTTGGTTGAAACCAGTGGAGGGGAACGTGTTTGAAGCCCGCTGCACCTTTTGCAAACAAAATGTAGCGGTTTTTTTGTTCAAAAGTAGCGTTAGCTAGTGCAGCAGCCCCCGCAACAACATCGCGGTCCTCTGGGCGACGTTTGGGTCTACGTCAGGGGTGCCCAACCTTTTTTGAACCGAGAGCTACTTTTAAAGTTGCCAGTCTGCCCGAGATCTACCAGTCCAAATAGAGAGGCGTAGCCATTACTGACAGCCTACTACCAGGTAAATACACACTTCTACTTGTATAAAACTGACCTTTGTACAATTTAATACTTCATAAAATACTGCAGATCCTTTATCTTACCTCTTTCTAATCTACACACATACAAGTATTTAACTGAAGTTACACAATTGTTGTTGATACAGAGTTGGAGTTTATTCACACGTCACTACAGTGGGTAATGTTTTCAAGAAACATTGAACAGTGCTGCCACATATGACACAGGAAAAAAGAAAAGACTCTGAACCCTTTCTTTGCCATTATATAAAAATAGTGTTGCTACAAAAGTAGCAGTTAGTTAGTTAGCAGTTAGCAGTTAATTAGTTAGGCTTACTAATAAGACAACTCAGATCTGAAGCTACACAGGAATCTGCTGCCAAAGTGCAATAAAAAAGACAAAATGAATAGAATCAAACCCTTTTTTTGTTGCATTTTAGTAGATTATAAAAAGAAATGCCTTTTTTAAAATAGGATGCAAGCAACACTAGTTTCTTAACCTGAATTGATAATAGACTATAATCAATTTAAACAGAACAGATCTGAATGTTTGCATTCTTATACCATTGTGTACAATAATTATAATGAATAAGTTCAAACAAACTAAAACTTACAGCTGATTTAATAACGGTATCGGACTTGAGTTTTTATTATATCAAAAACCTGTTGAAATGCTACTGTTATTTTTACTGTCCCCAAAATGCGCGTCGGCAGCCTCCAGGAATGCTTCTTTCACAACTTCGCCGTCTTTGAAAGACTTCATGTGTTTTGCAAGAACGTGACTGACACGATAAGATGCTCTGGTAGCAGCCTTGCTCTTGTTGTTGGGCCTGGTGAAAATGGACTGCTGTGCATTTAGCTGTCCTTTCAGGCCCCTCCCCTTTTGGAGCGTAGGGCAGAATTAGGAGGGAATTCCGTCTCGTAGCGTTTGTGCACTGTTTTGAAATGCCGCTCCTAAATTACCCTTCTTCGATAAAGCCACGCTCGCATTGCAGATGAGACAGATGGACTTTGAATTGGAATAGATACAAAAATAATCATCCTCCCACTCGGAGTGAAAATTATATAGGCCTATGTTGGGCTTTTTTGCTTCTGCCATAATTGCGGTCTTGTGTGTGTGTGCGGACTGTCACTCCTGTTGACACGGACAACGTCAGCGAAATACTGCCCAATGCCCACCAGCCACGCCCCGACACATGGGGTCACGCCGGCCAATCACAAAGCTTTGATGCGTTCAAGTGCATTATTCTGGACAGGAAGATTATGTTTCAGGACATTAACATACAACAGAATGTTGTTGTTCTATTTTTAGACACATCTCGCGATCGACTGGGAATCTCCCCGCGATCGACCGGTCGGGCACCCCTGGTCTACGTCAACCCTAAAAGCGGAGGTGCTTTGAACGCTTAATACATCATACAACAGCAACGATGAAAGATTGTAGCCAAGGGAGCAGAGCTCAGAAGATAGCTCTCATCACACACACACACACACACACACACACACACACACACACACACACACACACACACACACACACACACACACACACATACACATACACATGCACATTTACTTTGTAAGTAATTATGGGACGTATTTCTTCTTTCATAGCAATTTTCCTTCATAGCTTCTTGCTGTGAAATAGGTCTTAAATTCTATTCAAAGTGGTCTTAAAAAGTCTTACATTTGAGTTTGTGAAACCTGCAGGAGTCCTGGATGATACCAATGATGGAGAAGAGGAGGACGAGGAAGAGGGAGTTGTTTAACCCAGGATTTGTAAACATATATTTTTACACCTATTAAAGCACTTTGGACTCGAGCAGCTAGCACACTTTGCCTCCTACAATATTCTGAAAGGACACTCTGGATGAACACAGAGCTTCGGTTCGGCTGGATCTTAAGGCTAACTCTGCACTGAGAATCTGCCAATGTGAACGTGGAGCTCAACCCCGGTTGCATTGAACTTTACAAAGGTGCTTTATAGTAGGAGACGTGTACATACAAATGTAAAAGGACAGAATGTGGCTGGAAGGACTCGAACAGAAGGAGTCCAAACCTCAGCATGGATTTTCTACAACTTTGGTTAAAACTTTATGGTGAATTTGCCGAATCAGAATTTGATCTAACCTTTTATCTGTAGATCTTTTGATATAATGACCGGTGCTCAGCAGAGAGAGCTTTTGAAGTTCCTTACATTCAATAAGAATAAGTGTTTGAATTCCTTGAGTTTCTCATTGCCATAGAAAGCTTTCTGATCTTTGTAAACAGGCCACCATTTGTTAACTGAAGGACAGCGAACATGCAAGGCTAGTAACGAGCTACTTGAATGAGTCCTGCGTGAATATGATTGTTTCATTTATGCTACAGTTACACATTGCAAGCCAAAGTGTGTGTGTGTGGAAAAAGTTTTGTTTGGTTAGCATTACATTAGAAATGCTATGTGCTAATAACAGTATACATAGGCTATAAGATGAATTTGCTTTTCGTAGTTGTGCTTTAAAAGCAGTTCATGCATTGTTTAAAATGTTCTATGCACAGTTCATACATTGCTCCCAAAATATCACTTTCAGATGTTGAGGAATTTTGCACTTTACTACTGAAACATGTTGTGTTCGGCCCGAAAATGAATGTTCAAGACTGATTTTAATTTTGATACGGGTGACTTTGTGAAGGGCCTAAATAAAACGAGATGTATACATACGAATAATAATAAAGATTATCGAAATGTGCCCAGTTGTTTAGCTGTCTTTTTGTGAATTCATTTTAAGAGCATGATTTAACTTTAATGTTGTGTCTAGAATGGCAGAAAATAAGGGGGTTGGAGATACATAATCTACATTTAACTTAACTACATTTTAGAAGTTAATAAGACTGAATTTCATTACTGAAGTGGCTGAAAAAGAAACATGATGTGGGCAGTAGTTCAAGAACAAGGCAAAACATAATTACTTCTTCATGTAATAATGACCATAAGACATTTTGAGAAAGCATTAATTAATAAATGGATTTTTAGCATAAATACAAATATTTATGATTCCATAACTTTAAATCCACAGTTTGAGTCTGAAATCAGGCTATAATAGTTTTCAGAAGAGAAGTGTCATTTTTGTATTTAAAGAAAAAAAAACTATTTTCACTACCAGCCTTATTAACAACAACAATTTATCATGCACAAAAAGACAACACTGTAAACAACGCAATGACAGTGAAGCCTAACTTTCACAATTTAAACATAATACATACATTAACAAGTCAATATAATATATATTACAGCATATGACGTGATTCCCCAAATAAAGCAACACAAAATCAATATTAGAGGGAAAGTCCGAACGTGATTCCTGTCCCGGAACCTTCGTTCTGGACACAAATACGGACGGACTCATCTCTGGTGCACACTTCCGGTAGCAGCATGTCATGTATTTTGAACGCTTTTAACAAACATTTAATGTAAGCAAACATCAAGCGTGTGTTGTCTTTTAACACAGACATAAGGAGGTCGAGCTATGAACGCGGTCTTTCGAAAGGTAACTATATTTGTATGTTCTCTGCTAAATGTTGAGTTTATTCACAGAGGTCAAAGCTGCAGCTCTGATACTTTCAGTTTTTTGTTGTTGTATCTGACTGTTACATTAACATTAGTTCCATATCAAACCAGGGTTAACAGTCACTGTTTTGCACGGGTATGTTTGTGAGCTTTTGTGCAGATTTGACTTGAATTATATGGTGTTCTTCTCTCGATTAATCACCCTGAGCACAAGTTCGATTAACCCTCCTGTCGCGTTCGTTTCTCTTCCCTTGTGTCTGTTGTAACCATGGATGTATACTAAGAACGTTGTAACTGCTCTAACATTAACACAACAACCATTCATCATTACCACTTTTTAATACATACCATATCAATCTTTAAACAATGTCTCAGACTACTGGTTTACATTCTGCAGTGAATATACAAAGAATAGACGCCGAAAATGTTTTCCAAAAATGTCAATGGTTGTTGTTTTTGGTTGTGTAATATCTTGGGTTACCCATTCATTTTTGACCAGGAACACCAATAGTTGTTATAAAGTTGACTAAACCACTCATAGCTCAATGAAAGTAGGGATCAGCCGTTGTTTATGTTCAATTATAACAACTCCAGTACAGGCGTACGGACCGAGGCGCTTGCCGCAGTACTGTCGTACCAATAATGACGTTAAAGAACGGCCTCTCGTGTATGATTGCTTAAATGCCTACTGTTGAGAATAGCATAAGGCCATGAAGAAATCAAATGTAAAACACTAGATTTATGATTGATGTAGTAAATCGGTCAGATTTGACCCGAACACGATAGGAGGGGCTTTGATATCTCTTCAACCATCAGTAAAAAAAAAAACTAAAATAAATATAAAACGTTGAAAGTTAGAACCAGTTTGGTATCGTCAAGGGATTATCTAATAACAATTGGTCCATTTAAATCAATTTTTAATGTTCAATTGAACAAGCTAGCCATAGACTACAGCTGAAGAAATACACCCCAAAACCCACTAATCTGCATTTACCAGGTTACATTGTTACATGTAACCTTGCAGTGTATTTAGCTTTTAACGTGATTTATACAATAATAACATCTTAATCTAACCAACAGCATATCTATACCAGTACTGGGTAGTATGGTACTGCCAGAATACTTTAATACATAGCATAACAATCATGTGATTTCAGCAAATATTGCCTGTGTGTCTTTCATTAAAATGTAGGGATTTTGTATTCAAAATGTGTTAAAACTAGAATATAGAGAAAGCTATGTTGTAGCTGATGATATTATTTGTTTCCAGTTGCAGGCGTCTGCCACCCAGCAGGCCTTTGTGTTGAATCAAGCACTAACAACATGCAGGTAAGTCTTTTCAAATGTAATGGCTGTGATCATTCGTAGATCCTAAGCTCACATAAACCCTTTTTTATTTTACCCTTAGACTTCAAACATTTCCTTTCAACTTGTGTATTATTTCAAATTGTGTTGCCATGTTTGTTGGTTATGGTCACATTTGATGCATTTAAGTAACTGCTGAGATTTAGTTAGGCGGCGACATCTACGCCAAACATCTCAACAAAAGTGGGGTGAGATGATCTGATTAAATTATAAGTAAATCAGAAGTTAAAAACAAATATCTAAGCCACCTAATTTGGTAGGAATCACCAATATAAGAAATGGAAAAAATACTTAGAAAATAAGAATCTAAAGTTATACTAAAAGGCAACTATCCAATTTGTTGCAGGTGTACACCCATCAGTTGTTATTTCTAAGAACGGTGATATGATCCCTTTCTTTAAATCTAACTGTTTTCTAACTAATACTTGTGTGATTACAGAGCAACGCCATCCATCCAGCATCCTGTTTGGGGTGAGTATTTCAAAGACTACAATGAATACAACACATAGTATGTAGAAAACGTTATTTTTGAAAAATATGTGTTTACAGAATATGTATTAAATTGACGTTTGTTCTCTTCACCCTCAGCTTCTGTAAACGAGAGACAATATAAATCCATGCCCACCCACGGGATCGGGAGGTGGAGATATCTTTTACCTAAAGATCCGGTACGACTCTTTAAACTGGATTTCATTTTAGAAAGAATAGTTGATGCCTCTAAATGAGCTGTAGGTGCATTCATGAGATCATGCAGATAGTTTCCAGAAACCCAGACCTTTCATGTAAGGCTGTAAGAAAATAACTTCTAATGGAAGGTTCTTTTTGTTGTCGTTGAAAAATGACATTATATATGCAAGAATCAGAATTCCTTTATTAGTGGACATTGTTACAGCAGAAGTGAAGATAGAGGCACCAAATAAAACTCTATTAGATAAAGGGCATGCACATAATGGTTAAAATACAAAAGGGAAAGTTATTCCAATTTACATTACATTGCATTTAGCTGACGCTTTTATCCAAAGCGACTTAGTGATAATAATACAATAAGTGCGTTCGACCAACAAAATACAAACTTGAAGAAAACAGAGTCATATAAGTCCATCAGGTTTCATAGAGCTAAAACATTTCAAGTGCTACTCAACTGGCTTTAGATAAGCCAGCCCTTTATTAGTATATAAGTGCTTTGTTAATAGTTCTATCGATCGAAGTGGAGTCGAAAGAGAATGACATATTGCACACAAGTGTTATACTTCCTTCAAGCATGGAGCATTGTAATTACATCGCACACATTTTGAAAAGCCAACGCTGATGAATGGACAAGGAAAACATAGACAGAAAATAATATCACGGATAAATATTTGACGTAAAACTAACTAACTAACTAACTGACTGACACTCAAAACTCCTATTTTTTTAATATTTGGGACGAGAGTAGTTATGGTGAAGTTTTAGATCTTCATTTACAAATGTACAAGTATAAAGTGTAAAACATGAGATTGTGAGGAAACATGAATTGATTAACGAGATTTCCTGCTGATGGTAAATGCTACTTTTTTCCTCAATGTAAATGTAATTGTTTTCATGCAATAGTATAAAAAAGAAGAAAATAATACAAACACCAAACTTTATTTACTTTTTTGGGCAAATTGTAAATGTATGTCCTAGCTTAAAGGGGACCTATCATGCAAAATGCACTTTGTGATGTCTTTTATATATAAATGTGTCCCCGGTGCGTCGGGGAACTCACGCAGCGTCAGAAAATAAAACCCTCTCTCTTTTCCTCCGTACCCAAATCTTTTAAAAACGGGGGTACAACGAGCGGATACAGATTTGCTGCCGATCTGACGTCAAATCGGCGACGGACCCACAGAAAGTTGCTATCAGAAACAATGCCTGACGTGTTTTGGACGTAATCTCGTCTTTGTTTACATTAGCAAGCCTCGCTAACACTCAGAGCTAACCTGTACTGGAGAGCATGTGTGTTTTAAAAAGCAGGAAACAAAAAAGAAACTCACCTTGTGATAAACCTGCAAGAGAAAAAGCATTTGAGCTCCATACTGTTTCAGAGATAATCCTTGATGTGGTTTAGAACAGGATGACGTTTTATCACAGCAGAATTTAACTTTATCTCCGGTAGAATTCTGATCAGGCATTAGCTCCACCTCCTCTTATTTATTTTTTTCAAGCTAAGGACCCAAAATCCGCGTTTCTCTAACAGGGCTGAAAAAGAGGGGTATGAGCAGAATGAGGCATGGCTACAATGTGTGATCTGTTTGGTATTTTAAGCAAAAACCTTCACAGACATGTTTTATATAGGTTTGGCCCTACAATATATTTTTCAAATATAGCATGATAGGTCCACTTTAATTGAGTGGGAGGTCAATAGGAAATAGTGAATGTATAGAGCGCCCTCTGCTGGACCTAAAAGGCAAAATATTTCAACGGTCTGTGAGGCTGTGCATTTTCTGAATAGATCATCACAGTTTGAGTATTTACATTTACTCAAATGTTTACCCTACTCTTCAGTGGGTTTGATCTGCATAAGGCTGGAAAACAACTGCGTTTTAAATGTCTGCTGTAATTAGTTTTTGTTGTTTTCAGCCAAAGAAGAAGAGGGACAGGCAGCAGATGAAGGAGATCGTCGTGGAGACGGAGACGACGTACGCCACTCTGAACGTCAACGTGTCGGGTTACGACATGACGGTGGTGGAGCATTTCTCCCAGCACATCCACAACCTCTGCAACCGGCTGGGCATCAAAGTGTTGGACTGGTGAGGACATTCAGATGTAACCGTGTGTGTGTACGTTTAGGATGATCAAATATGAGTCTAGCATGGATGTTGCTTTTAATTGATGCAGTTAAATCTGGTATTTTACCATTGAAACTGGGCTTTTTGTTTTCTATAGTTTAGTGAAATCATATTTAGTGTGATTTATATTATTGTTGTTCATATATAAATCATTTGAATGAACCACTTAGGAGAATAAAAGCCTTCATCACGATAAACTGGAGGCTTCTAAGATATATTTTATTGGGTTAGTTCATTTGAAAGCACGTAAAAATACTTATAAGTTTGGTTTTGTATATTTATAATCTAAAGATGCGTGTTTTGTAAAATAGCAAAGTATTCTATCCCTTACAAAAAGTGACAAGCCATAAACACATTTTTCCAACTGTAATCCAGTCATTAAAGTTGAATCTTCAACTGTAAAGCACAAAAGGATGTTTACAATTTTATATATATTTATTTTATTGTTTTTCTCACGCAGCTATGCTTTGCAAACCAAGACCACCGAGGTCTGGCTGATGCAGGAGCAAGGAACCAAGATGTCTGTGGACTCCTTCCTGAAGACTCACAACCGAGTCGTGCAGGTACGACTCTTCAGGTTTCCTTTCCACTCAAGTAATGCATACCTTGTTTTTTTAGAAGTATTTAAAAATCTGACATTTGAACTGCGTTTGTCTTTCTAGTTAAGAAGTCTGAACGCCACCATGTGTCCTATTTTCCTGGAGGTTCTTTTGAAGAATCAACCAGAGGGAGTGCAGCTCTCTGTGCAGGAGGTAAGTTAGTCACATTATACTGAAGCTATGCTGGGAATAATGTGGACATTAGACACATCTTAGTCAAAGAAAATTCCCAAATTGGGATTAATAAAGTACATCTAATCTTATTTTAAATAGCTCTAGAAATGTCTTGATTTTCCGATTTTCTGTTGTAGGTCTGTTGGTAAAACATTTTTAATTTCCGGAGATAAGTGTCCAAACCCAAATTTAATAAATAGGAACCAGATTAAACACCTAATCATTATGCATACCCCTAAAGTCTTCATTAGAGTCAGAAACACATCTTATTTATGTTTTAAAACTTTATTAATCAAGAGTCATTTACAAACCTTTAAGGCACTTATTTTAGTCAATAACATTGAATGGTGCAAATACAGTATATATAAAATAAATGTTGAATGTTTTGCTTTATGTAATCAAGTGACTTAGTGACAAACTCTAACCACACACATCTGTCATGGACACCCGTTATCTCACACTAATGATTCATCTTCCTGTTTCCTCTCAGCACACAGAGGTGGATTACAAAACTCGCTTCAAGGGCCGTCCTGAACTCGAGGGTCTCAAGGCGAAGATCAGCCACTAGGACCCCAGACTCACCTTCTTCACTTTCCTGACTCCTTAAACTGTTTCTCACTCACATGTTAGATCTGGTTACCTGTGTTTTAATTGTTTGTATTTATTCACTGCTGTTTAAGGTGATAATTTGCATAAAAAAAGAACTGTACACATTCATGTTTGACTTTCTTTTGTGACAATTTGAAGACAATAAAACTACGTCTATTTTCTACAACGCAAGACATTGTCATATTTACTGCTCAAATTACAGTTACTTTATTTGTTTTAACATTTCAACGACATACCATTTATTTATTTTTTGGCACTAAAGAACCAAACCAACAAAAAAAACTTCAATCTCTTCATTAGTCATACAAACCTAACATTATGTACATTAAGTCAAGCACGTTGCAATACAACATCAAAAGTCAAAGATTCTTTCTCTCATTTCTTTGATGAATTAATCTACTCACAAAAGCTTTAGAACTGCAATAGATAAAAAAAAGTATTTCAACATAATATCTGTCTTTTGAACTGGACATACATTGGGTTTACATCACCTAAGATATTAAACATGGAAAGAAAGATATATACATGTCTAATGTGTAGTTATAAAGCGCTTTGAGTGCCTTGAAAAAACACTCTAATAAAAAATAATTATATATTATTAATATATGAAAAATATATAAAAAATAAGTCATGACTTTCAGGGTTTTCACAAATCCACTAATAAATCACTAAAATAGGTACTTTTTAAAAGAGTTTAAGGAGCTACATATCGTCACTCTGGTCTTCTGAGTGCTGATGATATTAAACTGTACCGTGGCACTGATTTTCACAGCAGATGCTTCAATCGTCCATAACAATACAACCTTTTACTTCCCCATACTTCATTCTGATCCCTGAAGCTCAGAAACAAGAGCCCCCCCCCCCCACTCTTCATCCTGTCGAAACAACTCACATCGTAGGTCTCAGAGATCACCTTATTTTCCTTGAGTTAATCCAGGAAAGGTTCTGTATCGTTCACTGTTTATCAGAGCTGCCTGATGGCGATCCACGAAATGCTGGGGAAAAAAGCAAAGGAAAAAAAAGTAGAATTTCTAGTTATGTGTTAAATTCTACATCAAGAAATCCCTTATCAATCCAACGTTGCTCGTCTTACTTTGTTAATGATCAGCGCTTTATTTTGGTAGTCTCCTGAAATAAAAAAAAGTCACAATGCTGGTGGTTTTTTCCTGAAACTTTCAGAGTCTCTTTACACAGAGGGGAGGGGACACATGCTTATGTATAAAAGACATGAAAAGGTGGATTTGCATAATAGGTGACCTTTAAAACATTGCTGTAGTTCCTTAAAGGGACCTCCAGCAAAACAACATATTTGTCGTCTTAGCTGTTGTTCTATTTATCAATACCAATTGTTGTTTTGGGTTTATTTGCAGAATGTTGGAGATATCAGGCTTCAGAAACATTTACCTTGTCTTGGATATAGTCAAATGTGATGGCACTCAACCACTTCTGCGTAATGATACGCTAGAAAAAAATAGTTCGTAAGTGAAACAAGATATGTGGATTATCTTGAGTAACCAGTTCATTATTTATAGAAAGAGACTTTGAGTTATTTCAAATGTACTTCTTTGTCACTTTGAGCACAGAGTCGAGTGCCATCTAGTTCCATTATATTACAGAGCAAAGGAATATGTCTTTGGCTGATTTCTCTCACACCACAATTGATTAATAGCAAAGAAACTAAGAAGAAAGTGTATTTATGATTCGGGGGATTAACCCTTTTCCATCATGTGGGGTCAGTGCATAAAAATGTGTTACTGTACTGAAGAGGCAATCATTACCTATAGGTTTGAACCTCATCCACTCTGTTGACTTCAGGTTTAAGTTTTGTCAAATCCCTGGCATCCTGTTTTCAGAAGGGACCATTTTTTATGAGCAGTCATGGTTGTTGGAAAAGCAATTTAAATTAATATAAATAAACAAATAAAGAAAACGTACCATTTCATCGCCACAAGCTCCAAACTTCAACAACCCACATTGTTTGGAGGAATCCATCTCTGAGAGTAGTTCTGCCACACAGCACAATATGATTTAATTAGTGTTGAACACCACAATGACAATGACCTTTGTCACCAAAGAACACATGAAATATTAAGTGAGCATGACGTTATTTGTATGAATTTATAATGATGTAGAGTACATACTTGACATACTGAATGATCAAAATGTTTACCATGATCATCCATTTTGTTTCATGTTCGAATGATGGGAATTACACCTTGAACTATATTTAAAATGGCCAGATAGATGTTCAGTTATGCTTGAATTATAGTATCTTACCCTTCGTGTCTGCAGTTTCAGTCTGGATGGCAAATGCTACAGGACCTTTGATGGTGAATCCAAGGTAGAAGGAAACCTTGCGTTTTCTCCAGAGGCTGTTTTGGAGATTTGCAACCACCTCGATCTCTTTCCCATCAACAGTTGCAAAGAGTCTGTACTCTCGTATCTCCCCTTGAACTTTAAGAAGGCGTTCTTTGATCCATGGATCTTGGAAAATCTTTTCATCGCTCCAATCTTGCATTGTCTCCCAATCGCCCTGACGAGCCAACTCCTCTAGGACAGTTCTGTGAACTATCCTGTTCAGTTCTTGACCTTTTCCGAGGAAAAACAGAGGGCGAAGGTACCTTGAGCGAAAGTGTTTCGCATATGCTTGTTTATACAGGTCTTGCGTACGCTTAATCATTGCACTGAGGTCAAGGATGCATGCGTCTTCATTGCCTGTAGGCCAGTGCAAGAGGAGGGCTAACATATGGGCCTCAGGTTTATCCGTGAGGTACATTTCCTGTTTGAAGGCAGTTAAATGTTTGCAATCAGACTCTGGTGCTCCCATATTTCTTAACATGATATGAGCGAAGATGTTGTTGACCATAGCTGTGTCCGGATCTTTATGAAGACAGATTTCCTCCCACAATGTAGTTATTTCCTTAAGGTCCGATTCAGTGCATTCTCTGTCAAGACATGAGAGGACTCCCGTAGTGGTGCCAGCCTGTTTGAGTTTAAGCTTCTGGATCAGATCAGCGCCTTTTTCTTTCAAATGGCTGGATGTGGAGTCTCCAACATACTTCCTGTAGCAAGCCGAGGTTTGTCTTGAAATGTATTTTGGATCGTCTTCCTTTATGTCAGGCTTGGAGTAAGTCAGATACCCGTCAAGAAAAGCACATTTTTTCTCAACTGCATCTCTGAGTCTGTATATGAGATCATTGAATCTTAAAAGTGAGCGATCTCCAAGAGATGGCAGGGCCGAGCCCAAAGACACCTTCTTCGTGAGAACTCCTCTCCAAGTTGGGTTCTGACTGACAAGTAGGTCATACACAAGATTGCAGACCTGCAGGAAACCAAACATCCCTCTGCTGTTAAAGAAACGTGAGTCATGGACATTTCTTTTCACGTTTGTCCCAACTTCATCTTTGGCAAGTCTTTCTTCGTCTTCGAATGCTTGAATGGCCTTTAAGGCAAGAGCCAAAATGTGTCCTGGTTGGGCCGGTCGCCTCAGGTTCTTCAGACGGTTCTTATGGACTTGGCCAAGTGTATCAGCAACAACTGAATTTTTGGGATCTCTTTGCTTTGCCTCCTTTGCCCACATTTCTGCCTGATCGTAGTCTCTTAGTACTATGTAATGAAAACGAGCAAGTGCTTGTGGAAAAATCTGATTTTGATCAAACATATTTGTTGCCATCCCTAAAAGTGATACACACTGAGAGGCGTCCTCCTTTGTTTGAATATGTAGAATCAGTCGAGAAAATGAATCTGAAGCACTGCATTCTTTTTCTTTTGGTCTTCTTTTGGTTAGCATGTAGTTCACAAAAGCAGCCAAAGATCGAGGGACTTCATCTCTGCACAAACATATCAAGAGGTTTTTTGCTGTGTCACTTCTGGTCACACCTGCTTCAGCCATCAATTCAGTACAACACTGTGCTATCAGAGGGTGGGCCATGCGGACTCTTTTTTCAGAACCACCTTGTTGGATAGTGATAATGAGATGGCTAAAGTCGTCCAGCATGTCTTCCAGTGATATGTCTTCCAGTGATATGTCTCTATGGCTGTAGTTGGCATGTTTGAACACATCCAGGCACTGAGACTCAAGGAGATAAGAGTCTGGTACATATGCGTTCAGCAGGGAAAGGAAGGCAGCAAGCTGAGTTTTCTCTTGTATTCCTGTTTCTTTGATGGTTTTGAATACAGAGCACGCCTCCTGGATGTAAGCCTCAGAAAAATTGCTTTGCATTATGTTAAAGCCATGGAATCGTTGGCATTTATCACCGTACTGCTTGTTGAGCTCTGCCTTTTTGTCATTAAAATGATTCTTCTCTGAGTCAGAAAGCACTTCTTGAAGGAAGACGTCATCACTCTTTAAATCTGCATCTTCTCTAATACAGCTGAGTAAAACCACCACAGGCATACCGGTGACTATCTTCTGATTAGCAATCATCCTCATAATGCTTACTTGTAGATCTTCCAAAACTTGCACACCATTCACCAACAGCAGCACGGTCTTCTGGTCGCCTTGACTGCCTGCTGTGAAAAGGTGGACCACCTCCTCTGCAACCTTTGTGATGTCCGAGGTTGAGCCTGTTAAAACAGCACTCCTTAAAGTTTTCCTAAAGTCCCACAACACCTTCATGGCCAGTGTTGTCCCCCCACATCCTGGCTGGTGGAACAGTTTAACTGTTGATATTCCAGGGTGTTTTCTCAACTTGTGAATTTGATTTTCAAGTTTAATGTATCCATCTCGTTTAATGAAAGGAGATCCGGTGCCATCTAACTCTGCCTGTTCACTGATGTGGAAGTTTAACCATTCGGGTGGGGCCCCTCTGTAAAAGTTTTCCTCCGTCTCCTCAAGTATTTCTGGATTGAAAGACTTCCCTTCAAACTGATTTGCATGGAGAACGTCCAACAGTGAGAGGGAGCGTGTGACAGTGGACAGGGACGGTCCATTCGCCATCTTGGACTCTTAGTTTCCTGCAGCAACGGTATACACACAGATTGTAAATCACCTTAACCTTTTTATACATATATATATATATATACATATATTTAAAACCATAAATACATTCACACACATATAGGGATGGGTATCGTTAAGGTTGTAACGGTACTACTACTTTTATCGATATCGTTTATCGATCCGGTCCTTTAACGGTACTCTTATCGGTTCTTTTGAAAAAATTAAAAGGAAAATTAAAGGTAGGGTAAGTAAGAATGGAGAAACCAGCTTGAGTGCGCTAGAATTTGAAAGTACAGAACCGGGAAAAAATCTGCCCCTTCCTTCAGACTTCCTTACAGAGCCCCTCCTCCAACACACACAAACGCGCACATGACCAATGAGGGCACGAGATGGAAGACTGACAAGGTAGGCCATCCAATTATCTGCAGATAATTGGTCGTGCTTTTTACAGCGCCACAGCTTCCACAGATGAAATATTTGTATATATTTATTGTCAAAGCATTTAACTTATTCATTGCTATCGAGATGTTAAGAGCATTCCATGGAATATAACAAAAAGTGTTTCTGAAGTGAATTACCTACCCTACCTAACCTGTTTAACCCCATCGACCCGCCCCCAGGCGGAAAAACGCATAATCTGTAGGAAACAGCATCTGAGGGCTTCTTAATATTTAATAAACTATGAATGTGTTATATCCATGTAACGGGAAGAAACTCAGCTAACTGATCATTATTTTATTTTTTTTGCAGAATAAACCACAAAGCTAACGCTGAGCCTCGGAATTAGCCACGAGCAAAAAAATGCTAACGGCGGTTGTACAGAAACTCATTCATAAGACCCTTATTACTTATCATAGCTGCACATCCAACATATCGAATAGCATTGTGAGAAGACACAGAATCGATAGGTATCTAGATCATCACTCCATGATAAGAACTAGCAACTTTATAAACAAAAACAGACATCACATCAGATGGCGCTAGGTAGCAAACACGGCAAAATGGCTTAACTTGGTCGTTGTCTGGTCAAAATTTGTCTTCAATGGCATTAAAATGATAAAAACGAAGCTGAAGGTTAATCCATAGGTTAATCCAATGTGTCTGTGTCCCTTTGAAATGATTTCTGATAATCCATCAGCAATAAACCTACTTTTAAGTTTTCAGATTTCAGAGCATGAGACAGGTTTCGCTTCAGGCAAACTGCATGCGCGTAGCCCCCACTTCACAATGGTAACGTTGGTGTGTATGTGAAAATTCCCCTTCGATTCTATTGGCTCTAACGGTTACAAAGAGATGTCAATCACCAAAATCGACCAATGGGTTCCAGAGAAACGGCAACAACGCCCATTTCCACCCAAATGACCCCAGAGGTGGAGTTTATTTTTGCTAAATCTCTCTAAAAAGGTCAAATGTCATTTGTTTTCCATCAATCTTGATACAGGGTACTTATTATATGTTTTACTTTGGATTCCTAAAGCTTTCAGTCTACCTTACCATCATTCAAGGGTAGTTTTCTTTTCACTATAAGTAAAAAGTAATTTTTGGACGGACACAATAATTTACAGTTTTTTACCATGTTCAATCTCAATTTTCTTTAAAATAAAAAACATCTATATTGATTCTGACTTTTCTACATCCAACTCACAGGTGTATCATTACTTTGAGAAAACAAATTATAAAATTTTTTACAAGGTCAAAGATTATAAAGTTACCTCTAATCATCAACCCATGTTTGTATAATTGAGTTAACTCTGTGTGTTGCTGCTAGCATACACAATACCTGCACTTTTGCTAAATGTTTAGACAAATTGCTCGTGTTACCGCCCTTACATGCTAAACTCTTATTGCACTTTTGGCAACGAGCATTGTCCACATCGAGACCGAGACGGGTACAGTTTAACCACATCTTGGAGCGCTTGTGTGTGTGTGTGTGTGTGTGTGTGTGTGTGTGTGTGTGTGTGTGTGTGTGTGTGTGTGTGTGTGTGTGTGTGTGTGTGTGTGTGTATGTGTGTGTGCGCGTGCGTGTGTGTGTTGCATGCATGTAGCCGCCGTGTGTGTGTGTAAACTGCCCCGTCCCCTTGCACACAGACGGGGGAGAGAGATCTCTCGTCTGGATTGGAAAAATTGAAATGACATCATAGACACATTTTGTATTGTATAAGAGAAACGGAGTTGGCGAAACCAAAACTGCAATATAATGTTTATGTAGCAATAATACATATGACATACATTTTTTAAATGTTCAGTAGTAGCCTACCAATACAAATACCGATAACTTCGGAGCTTAACGGTACCACGGTCTTTAATAATTCAGCTCGGTACCCATCCCTAAACACATATTTTGAGTAGCATTTCAAACTTCTGCACCCAAGATGCTCCAAATGATGAAGTAAATGAATACATGTATACATAAAAGAAATAGTAAATGATATACTCAATATAAAATAATTGTCTTACCTTTCCCCATACGATCCAAATGTCTCTGAAGTGTGAACATACCGTGCCACTGGACCGGTGACTATGTACTTTAGTCTTATAATCGAAGTTAACGTAACAACATGACACACCCACAGTGTGTGTGTGTGTGTGTGTGTGTGTGTGTGTGTGTGTGTGTGTGTGTGTGTGTGTGTGTGTGTGTGTGTGTGTGTGTCTGCGTGTGTGTGTGCGTGTGTTTGCAAACAAGCGCTGTAAAGATGTCACGTTGGACCTTTTGTGGAGAAAAGGAAACCTAACATTGCAGTTTCCTTTTCTCCACAAACGAAAACCTAACAATGCATCCTTTCTCTTACAAATTATTCATGGCTGTGACGATTTTGATTTTAAACTGTCGATATTTCTCCAGAGCATGGATTACATATTTGTTTTGGACTAAAGGCTTTGCATTGAAACTTTACAACATTCACAACAAGATTAGATTGCAAAATGGAGCTAATGTTTAACTATGTTTTGTAAAGATTAATCTGTGTGATGCGAGAAGAGCCCATCACAATTAATTAGGGTCCAACGTGACATCTTTAACATTGTTTTGTCCGACAACTTTTTGACAGGGTATTTATGGATATAATTATTCAATATAATGAATTAATTTGAGGAGCTGGAACCATGTTATATGTACGTTTTTACCTGAAACATGAAAAAAGATCATCAAAATACTTTCCTATTCCTTTTTCCCCATTAAAACAAAGGGAAAAAAGCCCATATCTAAGCACTGAACAATTGTTTTAATAGTTTGAAAAGAGATTGTATTACTCATTTTCAGGGGCGGATCTACGGGGGGGGGCAAGGGGAGGCAGCTGCCCCCCCACTGTAGAGCCTTTCCCCCCCAGCTGCCCCCCTAACTTTTGTTTCCCTAAAACTGTACTAAAACAAACCTACACTATTTCCACAAGCTTCTCAAGCAACAAAACAAGCATTACATTAGTTAAAATTGAATCATTTTAAATATCATTTTAGGCCCGTTAAAAACGCAGCTACGGCCCTGCATTAAACTGCGGAGCGGCGTTCACACAGACCGCGGCTCACACCGCTGCAGAGAGGGAGCGAGCTGTCCCAGCACCTATGGATCAGCTTCCCCTGGGAGCATTTCCCTTTCCACTAGTTTTGTTTTTACTAAGGACGAGAGCTTGAAACTAAATATTAATAAAACGCTGCCGTTTGAATCGATAGCGTTTAACAGACGGGCGCTGTTTCGGGCGTTACGTTACAAAATACTACGCAGACAGCGTTAGCTGGGAGATCGATCACTTTGCTAAACTACGCGGTAGCCTACTATTAAATCCACGTAAACTACACATCACAGCCATGAGGCCAGATCAATGAAACCAGGATACATCCTTTACCGTAAAAACTGGATCCAAACACAGCTGCCTGTGTGCGCTTGATCAATGCTTTCTGATGTTATATTTATGATATGCTACTTAAGTTATTAGCTAGGCTACATGGCCCTAACGTGTAAAGTTATACAAGCATTTGTACCAGTGCTTTTCACAAGTAGACTCTTGCAGGCCAGAGTATAGGAGTGATTCAACAACAACAAAAAGACATATGAGAAACAGAAAGAGGAAAAGGAAAGAGAGATGAAGAGAGCAGGAGGAAGAGGAGGAGATGAAGAGACCAGGAGGGTCAGAGCCGGAGGAAGAGGAGGAGATGAAGACATTAGTGAAGAAGAAGAAGTGTATGTGAGGAATAAAGATGAAGTATCAGAGAGAGGGCCAGAGGCAGGGATCAGGAGGCAGAGGAGACTCCAGCTGGACCACATGGTATGTTCTTATTCTCCTTACATATTCCATTACAGCAGCACAATCTAGCAGCTCTTAGTATTGACAAATATTGATTGAAATGTGTTGCTGCACAGGTCACCTGTAGCTCTCTGAAGAGATGGGTGATGTCATTTGTGTACTTAATTATAATTAAGTACTTACAGTATGCAGAATTCTGAGTATTCTCTGAATCGGGTGCCTTTTGGGTCTTTATATCTTTGAAAAATGAAACCAAAATGTTTGGTCATAACATCTGGTAGTAGTACTTACATGTTCCCACCTCAGGCACAAAATATAAATAATTACTTGGAATTTCCTTGAAAAAATTTAACAGGGTTGAAGTTTTTGACAAAAAGTAGGCATGAGACCTTGTTTAGCTAAGATATGGCACCACATGGAAGCCAAGGACATTACAAAATTGTAATATTTTGCAAAACTATTGTTTATTTTTGTAATAAACAATTATTTACTATTATTAATTCATATAACAGAGTTGAAATGTTGAGTTTGTCAATCTTAATCTGAAAATACAAAAACTGAAATATAGGTAAGAGAAGAAACTGACACTTTTGTGACGTAATTCCCTCAATGCAGATCACACATGGACTGATCCATTATTTTAATAGGAGGGTAAATAATATGGCGTGACGGGGTTGAAACAAACTGAGGGACAATATTGCAATTTCATAGATAATTCAAGTATTTTTTCAGAATTGATTTTTGACCAGTTAAAGTTGACAAGCATATGATTATATTAGCAGCAACATTTTGGGATAATTGGCCATTTTGATTTGTTTAATATTAAATTATTATGTAATAATGCTTAGTGAGGACATGCAAATATGTCTGTCTAAGACAACCAATTTTTTTTTAAACAAAATATATATTTAGTTTGACATTGTAATGCAAAACAACCTGTTCCATTAATTCATTGCTTTAAAATACATTTTGTAGTTTCCTTTCATTTAAAATGGTTGAGGTAAGCTTGGGGGACTCAAAGGGCACCCGATTGTTTGTCTGAACACCTTGTTTCTCTTGTGCATTAAGAACACTTGTGTTAGGGCATGAATTAACAATAAATAGGTTATATACAGTATAAAATACCACGTACTGTCCGCCCTCCTATGCCACCCTGGTATGACCTCTTGCCTCCCCTTTGCCCCCCCATGTAAAATGTTCTAGAACCGCCACTGCTCATTTTGGATATCATGCTTTGTATGGGGCTGAAATCTCAACGTCATAATATGTGTCATACAAAAATAAACAAATTAACCTCTCGAACCAACACATCCTCACTCCCTGGTCGGCCTATGTTGACGTTATGTCAAATCCCCTGTGTCGGCTTTTTCCAACGCAAGGGGGGGGCCCTTAGCGTACATTTTCAACTTTCCGGGATGTCCATAGGCTTCTATATAGCTCCCTAAACGTATGTTGTAGACGACTTGAGATCGCGAGCGAATTGCTACCCGCAGATCCATTCTCACAGCGTTTATCAACCTTTGTCTTACTCAATATCAAGCCACACTTATTGTTTTTACTTCTTTATTTTAATTGAATAATGTAGGACTTTTGTTGCCTTTTGTTATGGGGAGAGTAGGGGCTCAGAATACTGAAATCTGTATCAGTATCTGTATTAATGGACGTGCCGTTGTGCGATTGCGTTGCCAGGCAACGCAATAATTTACAAAGTCTTCAACTACAACCCTAATTATATTTAAAAACATTTTAGAAGGCCTCACGAAATACTTTAATGGAAATTTAAATGGAAATGTGAAGGGATGTGTGCAATGTGGTGATTACATTATTCACCCACGGATCTATGGGTTGGGGTATTGTTCCGCACGGACATTTTAGTTAACCGGACTTCCTGTTGATGTGAAATACGAAAACATTTTTTTTAAATAAAATGATACTTTATTCCGAGTGTGCTTCCTTTTCTCTTTGAAAGTCATCACATAACGGCATTGTAATACACGGTTCGGCTGCATTAAATATGACATATCTGCCGTAGTTCGCTATTTATAGAGCCCTGATGAGAAGACTTCTAGACAAACAGGAACAACTGCCGCCGAAACTGAATATGTGACGTGGATCATAAATATATCAACAATCAAACAAAATCTTCCATTTCTCTTCACACAATACGTCTCCTTGCAGTATCAACACTAATTCGGCTGACTTTTATATTTGATCCAATTGGTAGATAGGCTGTATTTACACCATAACGGTGCACAGCTGATAGAAAGGGACACCTGGTGGTTAAAGCACGTTATTGAAATGTATTATTTTGATTATTAGATATTAATAGGAAACACAGACAGACAAACTAATAAGGCTTTATTTAAACATTAAAGAATACTTTAGGTTAAGGTCTTATTTTGAATAAGAAAAAAGCTTTGGGGGTATAAATAAGCCTGACAAAGTACTAATATGTTGCTTTCCTGCAATGTTAACTGCTGTATGTGTAAGCCAGGGTTGCCAACTCTCACGCATCTGGCGTGTGACACACGCTTTCACTCTCAATCTCACGCTCTCACGCTGCCCAAACTATTCTCACGCCAAAAACAAGAATACCGAAGACTAGAAACGGTTTTGAAAACTTTTGTCAGGTAGTGATCGTCTTCTCAATAGAACATCTTTGATAATGTCTTCTGGCCAATCAGAATCAAGATAACGGCGTGGTGTTGTTGCAGGAAGTCCCGACGGAGAATACTTTTGCTGTAGTACATCTCTATATACATCGATACAACATTACGTGTTGATAGAAATCAACACGTAATGAAATAAGACCCCACGGTTTGATGATTGATAGGTGCAGGGACGTGCACAGGTACGGGCTAATGTTGCCAGGGCAACGGCCCGTTTGGCCTTTTTGGCTGACCTGCCCCTCTGGAGAGAGCGAGAGTTTATTTTTATTTTTTCTGTTGTGGCCGAATCAACATGATCGAGGATCTCATTATTTGACCTTAAGGGATATAGGCCTACACTGTGGCCCTAAAGCAACTGCTCCATTATCTGTATCAAATGCAGACATTGATGCCACCAAATGTCAAAATAAAAATAGAAAGTACTACAAATAAACTGGAATTCATTTACATCTTAAATTATGAATATATATACACAAAAAAAGGTTTACAAATATCCAACCTTCAAATTGCTTTTTTAAATCAACACTGCTCTGCACACTTGCTAAAGAACATTTGTCTGGAAATCTCAATTTATTTGTAGGGCTGCGTGAGTATGGCCAAAAGTATGGGAGTAAATCTCACTGTAAACTATTTAATCATCACCAAATTCTGTGTTATTATGACCGATCATAACTCAGCTTTATGCAGACATATTTAGCATGATGTACAGGGCCGCTTCTTGGCATAGGCGACATAGGCGGTCGCCTAGAGCGCCAGATCTGGGGGTGGGGGGGCTGCGCTGGCAGCTCTGGGAGGGAAAAAACATTTTTACTGTTTGCGCTCATCCTAATTTTCGGCCTTGATGTAACAACATTCATAATTAAGTCAAGGTAACACCCTTTTCACCCCGGTTACACTTTTCATTTGCCCTGTACGATGGACGCTTTAAGTGATGAAAGTGGGGGGTGTTGGCTTATCAGGCGTCCGCAGCTCACAGCCAAAGAGGGTGTGGGATCGAGCGAGAGAGATAAATGCAATTTATGTAAACAAATATTTCCAAGGCACTCTTTTATAATTATTGGGGTCAACAGGTTTGAAATCATTTCAATGTATACTATAGGACAGAAAACCAAACATATCGTTTAAAACTTGAGAGATACAAAAATATGCATAAACGTTAACTAGGTAAAATAAGATATGAATGAACAACAAAAATAAAATAAGTTGCATTTATTTGCTATTGGCTATGGTAGGTTATTGGTTATGTTCACATACTTATTTGATTATTAAAATGTAAACCAATCTTTTTCATATGGGTGTTTAGAGTTGTACCCCTATAGGTCAGGTCTCTAGTAATGTGTGCTCAAAGTGCACCCGATTGAAGCATTTTACTTTAAATGTTCAAACATTTCTTCCTGGGGGGGCATACCCCCGGTCCCCCCTAGAGGATGTGATGTCCACACCCCAATTCAAACATGTTCCTACAATACCGAATACATTTGAAGCCTTTTTGATGTATATTACCAACATGTCAATACGTTTCTGTTTTTGTAGTATATTGGTCTTTTGTAGAGATTTTTTCATTTATTCTTTATATATTCTATTGTGTATTCCTTGGGTACTTTTAGCTTTTCTATTGTACGATTGAAGTAAATGTGGGAAGCGTTTAACAACAGCCATTTACTTCAAAGATAGTTTGCAATGTTATTCTTATTTTTGTTAATCCTGGAAGAATGCCAGAAAAAAAGACATTTTCTTCAAGAATAAAAAAAAACATGACATTAGTAATTGTGAAAACAAATTAAATAAGTTTTTAGGTTAAGTCAGGGCCGGTTTTTGGCATAGGCGACATAGATGTTCGCCTAGGGCGCCAGATCTGGGGGGGGGGGCGCTGCGCTGGCAGCTCTGGGAGGGAAAAAAACATTTTGACTGTTTGCGCTCATCCTAATTTTTGGCCTTGATGTAACAGCATTCATAATTAAGTCAAGGTAACACCCTTTTCATCCCGGTTACACTTTTCATTTGCCCCGTACGATGCGCACTGTAATTGATGAAAGTGGGGGGTGTTGGCTTATCAGGCGTCCGCAGCTCACAGCCAAAGTGGGTGTAGGATCGAGCGAGAGAGATAAATGCAATTTATGTAAACACATATTTCCAAGGCACTCTTTTATAATTATTGGGGTAAACAGGTTTGAAATCATTTCAATGTATACTATAGGACAGTAAACCAAAAATATTGTTTAAAACTTGAGAGATACAAAAATATGCATAAATAAATGTTAACTAGGTAAATAAGATATGAATGAACAACAAAAATAAAATAAGTTGCATTTATTTGCTATTGGTTATGTTCACATACTTATTTGATTATTAAAATGTAAACCAATCTTTTTCATATGGGTGTTTTACGGCCCGTCCACACAGCAGCGTGCGTTGAAAGCTTCACCATTCACTTTGAATGGGGTGACGTCACTTTGCTGGCGTGGCTCGCTGCAAAAGTTGAGCAATGTTCAAGTTTTGAAGTCACGGCAGAAGCGTCAGCCAATCGAATCATATGCCAGTACAAGCTCTAGCCAATCAAACCGCTGCTTGTATGTCAGGGGCGGGAGATTCATGTGATTGGTTGTTGGTCGAGTTTCAGACACGCCCGCCGGCAAGCTTCAACGCACGCCGCTGTGTGGACGGGCCGTTAGAGTTGTACCCCCTAGATCAGGTCTCTAGTAATGTGTGCTCTAAGTGCACCAGATTGAAGCATTTTACTTTAAATGTTCAAACATTTCTTCCCGGGGGGGCATACCCCCGGACCCCCCTAGAGGATGTGATGTCCTCACCCCAATTAAAACATGTTCATATAATACTGAATACATTTGAAGCCTTTGATGTATATGACTTATGTCAATACGTTTCTGTTTTTGTAGTGCATTGGTCTTTTGTAGAGATTTTTCATTTATTTTTTATATATTCTATTGTGTATCTTGGATACTTTTATTTGTTCTACTGAACGATTTTCTGGCAGGGGGGGGCGCCAGCTAAAATCTCGCCTAGGGCAACAAATTGGTTAGAACCGGCCCTGATGGTGTAGGAAACGGGCTCCGTGTTACAAGACGGGTCGGGGGTTTGGCGGTACCACTGCAGACTCTCTGCACGAAGGAGCCACGGTGCTGCAGCTCCTGATCGGAGCAGAGACACACGTTCACTAAGCGGAAAAACGATATCCTGTCACAGAGATCTACTATTTTAAATTTTAAAGTCAACACATATCGACCCTAAATAAAGTCTATATTAAGAACGAGAGATGTTTTGACATTATGGCTTAAACAAATTACAAATGAGCGAGGGCGATGACGTCAGAGCATCGTCCTATGTGCCGGGGCTGAGCCCCGGACAGCCCCGGCCCAATTTAACCCCTGGTTAGAGGCCCTATTTTATCAGTATGTCTGGACTGCACAGCAGTTACAATGGTCAAACTACATTAGAACAGAATTGTCCCCATTTTTGTCTTTAATAGTTACTAACATTAGATATTTTAATGAGATATGGACCGCAAAACAAAAAATGTCCCTGATTTTCATTTTTTTTAAATTAAGTCACTGAATGCAAGTAGTCGCCTTAGCTTATTTTGTTATGAGATGTGAATTACTGTTCAATTTAGTTGATGTAATAATCATTTGGTTTCTTTTACATTAAAAAAAGGTCTTATGTTTTTTTTTTTCGGGGCGAAGCCCTTTTTCCAGTTTAGAGCAATAGCCCCTCCAAATGTCTGTGCACGTCCCTGGATAGGTGTGTGGGCTGTCTTTCATTTTGACACACAGAACAATGGGACCTATCCACCCTTATCCACAATGTAAAGTAATTCACAGCCTCTTCCCTCTTCTCTCTGTGAGGAGCAGCAGGTTCAGCTTTCAGAACAAAGTAACAAAAAACTAAAATGGCATTACTTTTTTTTAGTAATAGATTTATTTATTTTTCTTCTCAAGAGAGTAGGCTACCAGAATGTGTATTTTATGTTAGTAACCTATTTCAAAACTAAAACCAAAAAAATCTATTTGGCAGTTTGGAGTAAGTCTGTAGATTTGTTTGTGTGTGTGTGTTTCATGTGTAGCTCTCACGATAATTAATGTTGTTGGATACATTTTCCCGGAAATTATTGCGATAAACGATAATATTGTCGGCACCGTTGTATGACCATTTTAGACCACTGACATAATGATAATATATAATAATAATTCAAGTACATCCTTTCAAACTGCTAGTCACATCCTCATGTAAATGGCAATTTATCGAGTTCATTTTTATTTATCGTACGATACGTCAATTAATTGCTTATCGCGACAAGCACACAATAAAACAGTGGAAACAAACATGTGTTTGACTTTCATTAGTGAATGAAACTTTGTGCCTTTTATAGTCTGTGTCCAATATTGTGTATTTGTATATATTGTATATATATCCTATATATAGGCTATGCTAAGGTCCTGCTGCTGACACGATAGCAGTAATTTTGTGCGCATATGTAATTAAACCCATGATATCAAAATCTCACTCCAGCCAGGTACCCAAAGTTGGCAACCCTGGTGTAAGCACTTATTTTAACTGATATTATACATATGTATTATACTCTTATAAGATGTATGTAGATAGTATAATAAATGTGCAGAATACGACAGTTTAATGGTGGAGGTATACACACATATTGATAGATGTCTTGTAATGCACTGTTGAGGAACCTGTGACCCAAGTTGTTCATCTCCGACCTTGTCAGGTATTGAATATTCAATAAATAAAGAACACAGAATTATTAAATATAAAACACAGAATTTGTGTGATTATACTAAATGATTTACAAATAAACACCTGTCATTGTGCTAAAATGAATATAAATATTATATATTAAAATATATTTGCTAACCAATATATCATGTGAAGTTGCTTTCTTCCAAAGACGTTCGAGCAACACATCCTCACTCCCTGCTGGCCTATGTTGACGTTATGCACACACACACACACACACACACACACACACACACACACACACACACACACACACACACACACACACACACACACACACACACACACACACACACACACACACACACGTTTATAACGCTATCAATCTCCACTAACACAACAAATCTGTCAAAAGTAAAGTTTTGAGCTGAAAAACACAGGGGGGGGGCGCATAAATCAGACTCTTCACGCTTGTCACTACCCGATCTGCAGCTCTGCCCGATCTGCAGTGCGCATGTGCGAGATGGTCCGCCATATTGGACAACTCCGGTGGCAACCCAAATAGGACAACATTGACACAGTGGCTTTTGGCAAAGCTAAAAAGGAAAACTCGAGAGAGATGAGTTATTGTTATTACAACGTGACTTCACTATTATTTAATAACTATTTTTATTGGGTTCGTTTATTTGGGGTTAAGTACATTGTCAGAATAAGTGAGACATGGATTTAACTTCTGTTAGACAGCTATCATACTGAATACATATTTACTGTGAATGTGTGCAAAAATGTATGGCATATAGCTGTCTAACAGAAGTTAAATTCATTTCTCACTTATTCTGACAATGTACTTAACCCCAAATAAAAGAACTACCAACTTTGACTAGTTAGCTTGTGTTAGCATTAGCAAAAACAACACCCTACTAATTACAATAACAGAGACAATGACTAACCTTTTATTTGTTTAGCTCAACAAGCATAGACATGCTAACTAACTGCTAACTAGCTAGGATAGTTTGTTAGCAATATTAGCTTGTAGCTAAAGTGACCGCAGACTCTGTTTATGCTCATCTAGTTAGCAGCTGCAGTCTTCTTTGAAAAAAAACAACATATATAACTAAAAGGTTAGTTTCTGTCTCTGCCGTTTATGTTTTTTACCGCTTGTTAATTGTTAGTTGAATCAGAATTACTTTGACGTTATCTTTGCAAGATCAGGAGTAAACTGGCTAAATTTGATAGCAGTGGTTGAGCTTGTTTGCACAGAAGTTGCTAAATTGATAATTTAAATGTATCCATTTGACAATTAATGTTATAATTAGGGCTCCATACTAACTCAAGTGACTGCTTATTTATCAGATAGGGGTTGCTACTCTGGTTGGATAATTCTTGTGCAAGTACAATGAGTTAATACTTTCAAGAAATCTGGTAATAAAAACCACACTCTACTAAGTCAGCAGTCATGTCTTAAACTTTCTATACGCACCTGGTCAACATTTAAAGACAGTAACCTACTTATATTTCCCGCTCTTGGTGCAATGTGCAAGTGACAACAGATCTTGTATGAACAAAATGGCCGATTATGACTGCTTTTATATTTTGTCATGATTTGGAAACTTTCTGAATAAAATCATTTTACAAGCAGTGACCACAACACATCTGATCAAATACAACACAGTAAAACATAATATGTTCTGTTAGGGAATAATAACCTTCGGCGCGCACGCGCACACACACACTGTGAGGAAAATAAATGGGGCTCAGAGCCTCAGAATACTGAAATCTGTATTTTTTTAAACCTTTTTTTTAGGGCCGGGACTTTAACGCGTTAATTAAGATTAATTAATTACACAAAAATTAACGCGTTAAAAAAATTAACGCATTTTAATCGCACTTATTTTTGCACCGCGGAACGTTTCTCACTGGATGAGTTTCAGGCGTACCGATTATACTGGAGCACCAACTAACGTTCATGACTTCAGACAACAACAAACCACAGTGAACAACAGTGGGAAATGTTGTTTTAAAAAACGGACGGATGGAAGCGTCGATAAGAGCACGGTTGTGTGCAAATTATGCAAAAAGGAATTCGCATATCACCGCAGCACATCAAGCCTCAAGTATCACCTCAATGCAAAACATATAGCAGCTAGCGTGGAAGCTAGCGTGGACGTTAGCCTCTTTTATCGCGTTCACACCAAAAAGAGCCGGTACTAAAATTAGTTCATGAGAACCTTTTTACCCCCACGAAAGTCCCTGCTAGAGAGCAGAGAGCTGCTAGAGAGCAGGGACTTTCGTACGGCTCTCTTGTGAGAAAATAGCTATATTTCTGATTGGCTGGGCGGATTGCAAACCACGCCCCGTAAAACTCCCAAAAAGTGTTGTGAAGCCGCCATTTTATTATCCTCGCATTAGCATTATTAGCATTAGCCCAGCGCAGAAACGCAGAGAGACTAACTTATGGCAACACAAAATAAAACATGGGAGCGGTGGAGATGAGGAGGTGTCGGCGTTCTGGCGATTTACTCGGAAGGCTGCTGGGACTCCCAGCAGCTTCTACTGAAGCCAGTCCCCAACTCCGGGGACTTCCGGCCGGGGACTTTGGGCGGCAGTATACGCCGTGAAGTGGTTTGCGGCCTGCCAGTAAACCCAAAGCAGAAGAAGAAGAAGTGACGTCAGCGGCTTCATTTGCCTAATCCTCCCCCAGGTTCAAAGAGTTCTCATGAACTAAATTCTCATGAACCTTTGTGGGAAAAGTACTGCGGTGTGAATGCGCCTAATGGTATACTAAAATCCATGTGAAAAAAATTGCTTCTCACTGTTCTTAGGTCAAATATGTATATGTGATTAAAAATGCGATTAATTTCGATTAATTAATTACAAAGCCTCTAATTAATTAGATTAATTTTTTTAATCGAGTCCCGGCCCTACTTTTTTTCCTTCTAATTTGTTATTCTTTTCTAAATAACACACTGTTATTTACTCAACAATAACACACGATTATCCTTGTTTTTATTTATTTGTTTAATTCCAGAATCTCTGGCTTTTTTGGCGTCTGTCAGGAACTGAATTTCAAAATAAAAATAACCGGAAACAGACGTAGGCCGATATGGGACATTTCGAGCATCATTGCGATACACAGCCACTGAACTGATTACCCAAGATCCTCAGCTATGGTTTAAGCTCGCTGATTGGATGTTTTAGCCGCAATGCACGTTGGGAAATGGTGTTAATGCCATATCAAATCCGAAAAACATTTCGGAGTTTAGGATGGCCGAAGACACTACACTACCCATAATCCCCAGCTATCGTTTGGGACTACAGTCCCCGTGATTAATCTTCAAGCTCTGGGATTGGATGTTGGAGTGGCAGCTCGCCAAGGTTACGCCGAGCGTCTAACAGCTGTTTGAAATGGAACGAAACCACGCCAGACTATCCAAAGCTGGAATCGAACGCCCCCCCAGAACTACACATGCTGGCTATTGTGTTTCGCAAAATGTTCTATGGGACGTCTCTACTGAACGTTTTCGTTTTTCCCACAATTAGAAGTTGCCAGTATTAAACACATTGGTGTTATCAAATGTAAAACATATAATTAATAAATTGGTGAAAATCGCTTGTGTCCATAATGAGCAGCATTAATATATACCCACATGACAGCTCATTGTTACTTTGTAATTCTACTCCACTACAATTCAGAGGTTAAGCTGTTTTTTTACGCCACTGCATTTATTTTAGTTACTTCGCAGATTCTGATTAATGATGTGAAATATAAACAACCCTTAAATCAGACTTTAGTTACACCTGAGTAAAATTCAGGGAAGGTGATTGTCAAGTGCCAACAATCAGGAGAGATATTTGATAGTTGGTACTTGAGAAGACTAAACATTTATCTGCAGATTTCTATAAAGTATATTCATTACTCATTATTCTCTACTAATAGTTAATTAATTGTGAGCCGACAATTACAGTGAGAACAGCTGCTGAGGCCAGTGCAGAAAGCAGAATAGTAATATATATCACTCAATAATATAAGTAACAGGCCGACATTACACACTTTATTTGTATGCTTTAGTAAATATCTACAAATAAACAGTTGATATTTTTCATGAACCCAAATAGTGCTTTACATAACATATACATGGGCTGTAGCCTGATATATATTATATGCTTTAAGAGCTGTATGTGTGTGTTATGGAATGTATATATGTCTGTTGTAATTGCATGTGCCGCCAGCAGAGGGAGCTGCTGGACTAACACTCAACATCATTGCCAGCAGTGTGTGAGTGTGTGTGTGTGTGTGTGTGTGTGTGTGTGTGTGTGTGTGTGTGTGTGTGTGTGTGTGTGTGTGTGTGTGTGTGTGTGTGTGTGTGAGTGTGTGTGTATGTGTCTGTGTGTGTGAGAGACAGATGATGTGGAAGGCAGAGTAGCTTATCTGACATCTAAATGTTGGAAAATGGTACATTATAGGCTGTGAGCTCCCCGTTTGAGCGACTGACTACTCCTTCGCTATGTAGCATCGCATTGGATATGGGCTGAACTTGTCCTGGAATGGAAGTTTCCCGGCCATTTTCCTAGGAGGCCTTAGCAAAAATGTGCAGAAAATGCATGAAAACTGCACATTTTCAAAATGGCTGACTTTCTGTGGGGCGGGGTAAATGGAAGGCAATTTGAAAGATGTCCGCAATCATAAGAGCAATGTGTATACAACGTTTCGTGCATATTGGAACAACCATATGCGAGTAGTTTCTAATTTGCGACATGTAAATCGTCAACAATTGTATATTCTCTGTTAGCTTACGACCGTCCTGATTGAGCTAGCAACTTTTTTATTCCCAATTTAGCATGGCTGTGGATATGGCCTGAATTTTTCCTGGAGTGGAATTTTTCCGATCATTTCCCTAAGAGCAGTGTGCAAAAATGTGCTCAAAATGCATGAAAAACGGCCATCTTTCAAAATTGCCATTTTTGTGGGGGGCGGGGCTAATGAAAATCCAGTTGAAATATGTGTGCCATCATAATAGCAATGTGTATACAGCGTTTCATGAATAGCGGGATAACTATATGCGAGTAGCAGTGACGTGCGGTGAGGTTCATGGCTGGTGAGGCACTGACTCTTTCAGAGTCAGATTTACAAATATTATATTTTGACCTTAATCGAAATGTTCGGTTATTTTCAAAAGCTTTTTTAGTCTGATGCTTCGATTCATTTTAAACAGACTGTTCAACAAAAGGATACCCCAAATATGATCTAAATATTGGATTGTTCTTTCTTAGTAAGATCCCATGTTCATTTTACAATTGTGGTCTTACCTTGACTTGAAGATGAAGTCCATGCTATCCTTCTGGACAACAATCTCCATTACATTTTTGTAAATGTCCTCCTTATCTCCCTCTAGTTTCAAAACAAAAGTCTAGTTTGTTGTTACCGTCTCTGCGTAGAATAACAGTATGTAGCCGTTGTATGATGAGACCAGCGAGCCTAAATATCATATATACGTGAAATAAGTTATTTAGAGACTATGGATGGCGAGGATAAATGTAATAAAGGGATATACAAACATTACATTGGTGACATACAGTGAGATGGTGCGGGCATGCGCTTAGGGCCCGCTTTCCAGCCAGTTTCTGTGGGGTGACGCATTCTGAGGTGAGGCAGAGCTCAGCTGTGCCTCACCTCACCCCACAATAACTGCCTTGAGCGCGCTCACAAAATAAGTGCCCGTTTCAGTACCAGATATGGGCTGCTTCTCAGGTCGACTATTTTCATTTCCTCGCTCCTCGCTCCTCGGTCTCACCGGAAGTTGATTTGCCTGCGCCATCTTGAGTACCGTCCCATGGCTCTTATTTCTGCCAGAGGACCGAGGATCGAGGAGCGAGGAGCGATAATGGAGGAGCGATAATCGAGGAACCACCAGACCATCCTCCGATGAAATCCTCAGATACTCGCCCCGCCCCCTTACTGTGTATCGCTCACTGATTGGACGATGCAGTGCATGCACTGATTTCATGCTTCTTGACATGAGAGCCGTTTCCCAGCGGAGTGAAGATAATACATGAACCTCACGGGAGTCACTCCTCAGTTTATACCGTGTTTTGTTTCAATTCCTGTTTCATTTAGTTACAAATATGTGATATATCTGAACAACAAAGTGGTCAAAAATCATTTTATTCATTTGTTGGAAACATTTTCATGATCGCTTTTTTCGTTTTACATTTTCATTTATTGTTTTTATTTCCATTCAGTCAGTCATTAAGTGCTATTGAAATGTTAATGTGCTACATATCCAAACAAACAAACAAACAAAGTGTGCAATCCAATGAATGTTAATCTAACTGGGTTTTGATAGATAACATATCTCTTTTTCTTCTCTCAATTATTTTATTCCTATTGTGCACTCTAATCAATATTAATCAAACTATTGTTTGTTTATACATTTTAAGAATGGCGTTTATCTTTTTTGAGAATGAGTTCTTATTTTATTTTATTTATTGGGGTCTACAACAGATGATACTAATGTTTGTGTCAGTAAATGTGTACTAACAGAGGCGGGGGTGTGTGTGGAAATAACGGGGACAGAGCTGGCTGCTGTCAGACGATCAGCTGTGCAGCGTCATCACAAACGGACGTCGCTTCACGTGACGCTCCGGAGGAAAGGACGTCCCATTGCTCCTAAAACTAATTTCCCTGCTTCTCGTGGTTTCCTTGCGTCCCTCCATGCTTCCCTGGTGGGAGGGACTAAACGCAGGGAAACGACGCAAGTGAGGGAAGCAAGGATTTCATTTAATCGACCTGAGAAGCAGCCATGTTCGGGCTACCAGATATGTTCGGGTGTATTTCCGTCGCATCCGTCATCCGTCATATCCGTCTACTCACCTCCCTCTGCTCCCAGCGCTCTGCTGCCACACACCGGCCGTCTGCGGAATTGCAGCCGGAGGAACTCGGTACAGCTTGTTATGTGTGAACGATCTAGATCCCTCCGCTTCCCCATAATGACCACGAAATTCTTTCAAATGAAAGTAGCTAGCCGCAATAGCTCCAAGATTGCTATATCTAGTTTGTAGGTCGCCAAGTTGGCATCATTGACAGTTCTGGTAGCCCGAACATATCTGGTACTGACACCCGCGCTACATTAGTGCCCGCGCTCCAGCCAGTTACTGTGGGCTTACGTGAGGCAGAGCTCGTCCCTGCCTCACTCCTCTTCGCTCCCATGTAGTTGTAGCGGAGCTCGGCCAATTTGCTGATTTTGACTATAAAAAGCGATTGGAATCAAACATAAATCACACTTACAACACAGATCAGTGGAGACATTTTATTATTATTACTATTTAGTTTTTCTTTAGTTGTTTTTCCGTTACATTGGAGTATGACAGGTGAGGCTCTGCCTCCCCTGCCTCCCCTGACTGCACGTCGCTGGCGAGTAGTTTGGAGTCATTTGCGACATGTAAATCGTCAAAAATGGTACATTCTCTGTTAGCTTACATCCGCCCCGATTGAGCTAGCAACTATTTTATTCGCAATTTAGCATGATATTGGATATGGGCTGAACTTGTCCTGGACTGGAATTTTTCCGATCTTTTCCATAGGAGGTGAAAATGCGCTTAAAATGCATGAATAACGCAGATTTTTCAAAATGGCCTAGGGGGCGGGGCTAATGGAAGCCATTTTGAAATGGCCGCAATTCCATGAGGAATGTCTGTGGCAAGATTCGGGTAGTTTGGAGAAACTATATGTGACTATCGCACAATAGGGGGCGCTACTGAGCTGGTTTACAAAAACGTACGATTTTTTTGTACAGTCTGGAAAAGGTCGTGGGCTGTGACGTGTGTTCCAAGTTTTGCGTCCGAAGCTCATTTTAGCGATTTTGTGACATTTAAATAGTCAACAATTGTACATTCTCCGTTAGCTTACGAGCTCCCCGTTTGAGCAGTCAACTATTCATTTGTAATTTAGCATCATATTGGATATGGGCTGATCTTGTCCTGGTTTGGAATTTTTCTGATCATTTCCCTAGGAGAAGTGTCCGAAAACGCGCTTAAAACGCACATTTTTCAAAACGGCCGACTTTATGGGGGGCGGGGATAATGGAAGCCGTTTTGAAATATGTCCGCAATTCTATGAGGAATGTCTGTGCCAAGTTTCGGGTAGTTCGGAGAAACTATATGTGACTACTGCACAATAGGGGGCGCTTTTGAGCCGTATTTGCAAAAACGTACGATTTTTTTGTACAGTCTGGCAAAGGTCGTGGGCTGTGACGTGTGTTCCGAGTTTAACTCATTTGAACACAAAGGTATGAATATTCTTTGAATATTTGCCTAACTTTTCCTTTTCAGATTGTTAAACATTTTGAGAATTGTTTAACTTTTCCCTTCAGATTTTGAGATGACATAAGGATTGATAGTTCAAGTAATGTAATTATGTTATCATGCCATAGTCTTTTGATTTAATATTTAATGAAGCTAACGTAAATATAATCCTAAATTGAAGACACTGCAATTTTGTAAAGCACAAAAGGATGTTTACAATAGAAAGATTCCTTAATTATCTATATTTATTTTATTGTTTTTCTCACGCAGCTATGCTTTGCAAAACCAAGACCACCGAAGTCTGGCTGATGCAGGAGTAAGGAACCAAGATGTCTGTGGACTCTTTCCTGAAGACTCACAACCGAGTCGTGCAGGTACAACTAACAAGTAATGCATGCCTTGTTGTTATTTAAAAATCTGACAATTGAACTGTGTTTGTCTTTCTAGTTAAGAAGTCTGAGCGCCACCGTGTGTTCTATTTTCCTGGAGGTTCTTTTTGAAGAATCAACCAGAGGGAGTGCAGCTGTCGGTGCAGGAGGTAAGTTAGTCACATTATACTGAAGCTATGCTGGGAATAATGTGGACATTAGACACATGTATATCTAAATAGCTCTAGAAATGTCTTGATTTTCCGATTTTCCTAATTTCACCGTAGGCAAATTGACATTGTAGGTCTGTTTGTTTAATTATTTTAGAAGATAAATAACAAAGCCCAAACCATTATAAAACAGACTTAAACTCATATTAAATAAGACCCCAGATGAAACACCTAATCATTATGCATAACCCTAACCAACACAAGTCTTCTTTATGCAGTCAAACACATCTTATTTATGTTTTAAAACTTTATTAATCAAGAGTCATTTACAAACCTTTAAGGCACTTATTTGAGTCAATAACATTGAATGGTGAAAATAAAGTATAGATCAAATAAAACAAACAGTTGGCATTTTACAATAAACAAAACAATCATTAACAAAGTAAGGGTCTACTCAAGTAACATAAATAAGGAGAAAGGTTTCTGGGAATGTTTTGCTTTTTGTAATAAAGTGACTTCCATCCATTGATGCAGGGCTTACCCTTCGGTCAGAGACAAACACTTTAACCACAAACATCTGTCATGGGCACCCGTTATCTCACACTAATGATTCATCTTCCTGTTTCTCTCAGCACACAGAGGTGGATTACAAAACTCGCTTCAAGGGCCGTCCTGAACTCGAGGGTCTCAAGGCGAAGATCAGCCACTCGGACCCCAGACTCACCTTCTTCATTTTCACTTTCCTGACTCCTAAACTGTTCGTCACTCACATGTTAGATCTTTAATTGTTTGTATTTATTCACTGCTGTTTAAGGTGATCATTTGCATACAAAAAGAACTGTACACATTCATGTTTGACTTTCTTTTGTGACAATTTGAAGACAATAAAACCAAGCCTATTTTTTACAATGCAAAACGTTGTCATTTATGGCTCAAATTCAGTTTCTTTGTAACATTTCAGTTACAGTTTTTCTGGTACCACTTTACAATAAGACTACCCTTATAAAGGGCTTATAATTAGGTTATGAATTAGGTTGTAAACACTTTATTAATCCTTAAGAGCAATTTGTAAACCAGTTTTAACATAGTTATAGTCATACATCAACACAGGCTCACTATTTGGCAAGACGACTAAGCCTTATATTCGCTACTTAGCGAGAATCAACTCGGTGAACAACAGATACCAAGGATGCTGATGAAGAAGACGAAGTAAGCTAAGTAGCCAATATAAGGCTTAGCAGTACAGATAAATGTGGGCTCACTATTTGACAAGCAACCGGTCACAGTTGCCCTGTTTATCTCATGTCTTATAAAAGCTTATTAATGATTTATAAAGTGTTCACAACCTAATTAATAAATTAATTACAAACCAATACTTTTGTATTACATACTATACTCTGTCGTTTTTTTATTTTTTCGGCATTAAAGAACCAAACCAACAAAAAAACCATAGTCATACAAATCTAACATTATATACATTAAGTCAAAAATGTTGCAATACAACATCAAAAGTCATATACTCTTTCTCTCATTTCTTTGATTAATTAATCTACTCAAAAGCTTTAGAACTGCGATAGATACAAAAAAAAGTATTTCAACATTATAATCTGTGTCTTTTGAACTGGACATACATTCAAGGTTCAAGGCTTTTATTGGTCATACGAACATAGCTACAGTGTAGTTATGTCGATGAAAATCTCAGATTCACAGGCTCCTCCAAATAAAACAGAAAAAATAGTTCAATAAGAGTCTATATACAAGTGATTGGAATATGATATATTAGATAAATATTTTGTAAATTGTAATTTGTAATTTGTAAAGCATAAACATTGGGTTTACAATACACCTATTTGGCTGGAGTAAAGTATTATTTCAAAGAAAGAAATTAAACATGGAAAGACAGATATAACAAAAACATATAAAACAAATAAAATAAGTGTTATGATTTTCAGAAATCCACAAATAAATCACTAAAATAGGTGATTTTTAAAAGAGTTTAAGGATCAACATATCGCCACTTTTTTCCTCTGAGTGCTGATGATATGAAACTGTTCCGTGGCACTGATTTTCACAGCAGATGCTTCAATTGTCCATAAGCAACATTACCTTCTTTTACTTTCCCATACTTCTTTCTGATCCCTGAAGCTCAGAAACAAGAGCCCCCCCCCCTCTTCATCCCCCTCACATCGTAGGTCTCAGAGATCGCCTTATTTTCCTTGAGTTTATCCAGGAAGGGTTTTTTATCGCTCATTGTGTTTCAGAGCTGCCTGATGGCGATCCACGAACATGCTGATGTGACGCAGGGGGAAAAAGTAAGCAGAATTTCCAGTTATGTGTTAAATTCTTCTTAAAGTGATGAAGAGCAAGATAGCAATAGTGTTTGAAGTAATCGTATATCCCTTATCAATCCAACGTATTTCTCGTCTTACCTTGTTAATGCTCAGCGCTTTGATTTTGGTAGTCTCCTGAAACAAAATAAGTCACAATGCTGGTTGTTTTATATTTTCTTACATTGAATTCACAACACATATGGCATAGGTTTATGCATATTAAGTTAAAGAGTACAATGTGGCTGCAAATCAATTGCAACAAACTCTGACCTTTATGAATGGTACAGGTCCAGAGAGTGTCTTTCCCACTTTGAAGCCAGAGGGTGAAGTCGCTGTTGGTGTTTCTGATCAACACCTCAAAGAAAATGCTTTCATATCTGAGCTCTCGGGCCTGTGGAAAAAAAGGGGGTTGAAGTTTTATTGCTGTCATTATTTTCTATTTTAAGGATTTTTCCCTTGATACATTCTCCACGTTAAACCCTTTTTACACAGTGAAATAAAAAAGTGATTGGAACATACGCTGGGTTGAATGATTGCATCTGCCTGGTCTGTTGTGAGGGACACATGTTCTCCCATTTGCATGGACTTGTCTGGACCTGGGTTTAGGATTAGTATTGATCCAGAAGACTTTGGCTTTTCTTCCACTTCCTGTGAAAAAAAAAAAAAAAAAGATATAACACAATCTTCAAAGTTACAATGCTGATTTCTCTATAGAGTGGTGTAGTGACGAGTCCTAAAACCCGGAAGTGAGTTAGCATTTTACCACTTCCGGTTACCTCGTCTCAGTCAATGGGTTTTTTGAACTAGTTTTTGGAAAATATCTGGAAATAAGGTCTGTGGTTGACACAAATTTAAGAGACGGATCACGTTTTGTTCTACGACATTAAATCCATCAGCAGTGACCCCACTGGTGATTTCTGAAGAGTTGACGTGTCTGAAAAACGATGGTTGTTAACAAGTGGCTGAATAGGACTACAGAAGTTGTCGAGGACGTTGTACGTCATTACGCCGAACACGTAAACCCTCCTCTAAGTTTGTTTGCCCTGTGCTGATTGAAAGCAAGTCCCTGCCTCCCGCAAACTGTTCAAACAAACACTTCAACTTGTAACATTTTGAATCTGTATTTTTTAATATGGATCTTAAGTTGGCGTGACGTTGAAGGCCCTGTCACACTGTCCCGAAATTGACACCCGATGGACACACGAATATGGAATTGTGAATTTCGCACGATGATGGCCCCGAACCACACACGAAGGCAACATTTACATTACATTTAAGACATACAACTGCAATGAAAGTACCAAAAACAATTGTGTTACAGTACTATGATACTGTACTGATATCTTCAGACTTTGTTCTTTACTTTATCCGTCGTTATATGTAGAAAATATTACGTTTTCTCCGTAATGTTGTTTCCATAACAACAACAACTTCCTGTCAACTGTCCTTCAAAATAATATATGATATCCTTTTTAGTTTCACAGAACACAAATTGGGTTATTTACATAATATATTTACATGATTTTGTTGTGCAATAAAACAACCCGATGGACACACGATAAAGGAAATGTTCAAATTCGGCTGTGATCGTAGCAACATCGGGCCATTCGTGAGTGCATCTTAAGCCATCGTATGACCGCCGGTGGAGTTTCTCAGGCTCCGGCAGCAACTTCGTGAGCGGTGGCAAAATCTTTGGCATGCCAAAAAATTGCCGAAGGACCTTGCGAAGGTTCATTTTCGTGGTGAATTTGTGTGTCAATTGTGCCCTTCGTAAGGCCATCGTGAGGGCATCGTGTTATCATCGGTGCCATCGGGCATTCGCCCCGATCAGAGTGAGGGCGAATGCCCGATGGCACCGATGATAACACGAAGATGACACGATTTGACAAGATGTCCTCACGAGTGCCTTATGAAGTTGCCGCTCACTAAGTTGCTGCCGGAGCCTGAGAAACTCCACCGGCGGTCATACGATGGCTTAAGATGCCCTCACGAATGGCCCGATGTCGCTACGATCACAGCCGGATTTGAATATTTCCTTTATCGTGTGTCCATCGGGTGTCAATTTCGGGACAGTGTGACAGGGCCTTGAAGCAGCGACCCTGCTGTAGTTCGTTTATAGCATAACGTTAGCATTAAGCTTTTGGCGATTATATTTATGATTCGTAATAATAAAAGTAGGGTCGACAAGTGGAGATTATCCGGCTGAACAAAACGTGCATTTATCAAACAGGTTAGTTTTCCAAAGATCTTATTTTTTACAATATTACAAAATCCTATGGAGAAATCCCATTGCTTTTTTGTCGAGGGAACCCATGCGCAGCTCACTTCCGGGTCGGCCTACACAAATACGTCATCACTGCATCACTCTATAGGTAATGGAGAAGTTAATATGTTGTCTTCCCAGGTGAAATGTCTTTGTTTGATTTAATGAAATAATAACCTGTTGTAGAGCAGAATCGCGCGGCACCACATAAACATCCAATGTGAGGAACTCTTTGTTCGTCTTGTATATCAACACATCGTAGTAAAATGGGATTCCCGCCATCTTTCGGATCATGACCCCCCTTGGAGGGAACGTTGGCTGGAGAAACTTGATGTGGGACGATGTCACTTTAGCTACTTCTTCCACAACATCACAGCAGGGAACAACGTGAAGAACCGCAAACTGGCCAGAAAATGTAGAGGTTTGATCTACAAAGTACAAAATAATGATGAAGTATATGCTGAATCAAACTGATTATAGTCCTTTCCCACGACATGAACACTCACCGATACAGACCCTGTGGGGCAGATGCACTTCTTCTATCTGCCCAGATGTGACTGTGATGTCCATGAGGGGTCCTGCTGGCATGTAATCCTTACAAACAGGACTCCTCATGTGTTCCTCCCATGAGAGGAACTTGTATTTGAAACTGACTTCTTCCTTACACACCCAGCGCAGGCCAGACACACTGCATTCATAGTTGCCTGCATCAGACTGGAGGCTATTTTGAGGGGAAAATATAACAGATTTTCAGCCCAATTTGCACCATTACTAGTTTAAAGGTCCCCTATTATACTATTTTTCATCAATATATTATTGGTCTCAGATATATATACAAAGCATGTCTCTGAAGTGTTTGGCTCTAAACACCAAACGGATCATTGCAGCATTACCCATAATCCCTTCTGTTTCAGCCCTGTTTCCAAAGTGCTGATTCTCTGTCTGTTACTTTAGATGAAAATAAGGAGCCCCTCCCCACGGCCCTCTGAGAGAGATTTGGTTACAAAGAACACAATGGTGCTCTAGGAGGAGATGCAGGTGATAAAGTTGGGGGGGGGTGGTTACCTTGGTTGGTGATTGGCTAATGGTTACACAAGACAAAACATCGTTATGACATCATAAAGTGGCCAAAATCTGATCAGCTCATTTTCAGACAGGTTTTTATATAAATGGATCAGGACAGAAAGAGAGAGAATCTTTGTTCCTGAAACTTTCAGAATCTCTTTATACAGAGGGGACACATGTTGATGTAGAAGAGACATGAAGAAGAGGGGACACATGTTGATGTAGAAAAGACATGAAGAAGTGGATTTTGCATAATAGGTGACCTTTAAATCAATGCTGTACTTCCTTAAAGGGACCTCCAAAAACAACATGTTTGTCGTCTTAGCTGTAGTAGTAGTTATATTTGTCAATACAGATTTGTTTTGGGTGGATTTGCCAAATGTTGGAGATATCAGCTTTAGAAACATCTACTTTCTCTTGGAGTAAAATGTGATGGCACTCGCCCACGTAATGATACTCTAGAAAGAAAATAGTTCGTAAGTGAAACTGCTTACAACAAGGTATGAGTTACCAGTTGATTAATAGCACTAAAACTAAGAAGAAAGTGTATTTTATGATTCTTTTCCATCATGTGGGGTCAGTGCATACAAATGTGTTACTGTACTGAAGAGGCAATCATTACCTAAAGGTTTGAACCTCATCCACTCTGTTGACTTCAGGTTTAAGTTTAGTCAAATTCCTGGCATCCTGTTTTCAGAAGGGAAAATGTTTTATGAGCAGTCATGGTTGTTGGAAAAGCAATTTAAATTAATATAAATAAACAAATAAAGAAAACGTACCATTTCATCGCCACAAGCTCCAAACTTCAACAACCCACAAGGTTTGGAGGAATCCATCTCTGAGAGTAGTTCTGCCACACAGCACAATGCAATATGATTTAATTAGTGTTGAACACCACAATGACAATGACCTTTGTCACCAAAGAACACATGAAATATTAAGTGACCATGATGTTATTTGTATGAATTTATAATGATGTAGAGTACATACAAGCAATGCAATTTGTCAATTTGTTACTGAATGATCAAAATGTTTACCATGATCATCCAAACTGTATTTTTTATTTCATGTTCGATTTATGGGAATTACACCTTGAACTATATTTAAAATGGCCAGATAGATGTTCACTTATGCTTGAATTATAGTATCTTACCCTTCGTGTCTGCAGTTTCAGTCTGGATGGCAAAGGCTACAGGACCTTTGATGGTGAATCCAAGGTAGAAGGAAACCTTGCGTTTTCTCCAGAGGCTGTTTCGGAGGTTTGCAACCACCTCGATCTCTTTCCCATCAACAGTTGCAAAGAGTCTGTACTCTCGTATCTCCCCTCGAACTTTAAGAAGGCGTTCTTTGACCCATGGATCTTGGAAAATCTTTTCATCGCTCCAATCTTGCATTGTCTCCCAATCGCCCTGACGAGCCGACCCCTCTAGGACAGTTCTGTGAACTATCCTGTTCAGTTCTTGACCTTTTCCGAGGAAAAACAGAGGGCGAAGGTACCTTGAGCGAAAGTGTTTCGCATATGCTTGTTTATACAGGTCTTGCGTACGCTTAATCATTGCACTGAGGTCAAGGATGCATGCGTCTTCATTGCCTGTAGGCCAGTGCAAGAGGAGGGCTAACATATGGGCCTCAGATTTATCCGTGAGGTACATTTCCTGTTTGAAGGCAGTTAAATGTTTGCAATCAGACTCTGGTGCTCCCATATTTCTTAACATGATGTGAGCGAAGATGTTGTTGACCATAGCTGTGTCCGGATCTTTATGAAGACAGATTTCCTCCCACAATGTAGTTATTTCCTTAAGGTCCGATTCAGTGCATTCTCTGTCAAGACATGAGAGGACTCCCGTAGTGGTGCCAGCCTGTTTGAGTTTAAGCTTCTGGATCAGATCAGCACCTTTTTCTTTCAAATGGCTGGATGTGGAGTCTCCAACATACTTCCTGTAGCAAGCCGAGGTTTGTCTTGAAATGTATTCTGGATCGTCTTCCTTTATGTCAGGCTTGGAGTAAGTCAGATACCCGTCAAGAAAAGCACATTTTTTCTCAACTGCATCTCTGAGTCTGTTTATGAGACCATTGAATCTTAAAAGTGAGTGATCTCCAAGAGATGGCAGGGCCGAGCCCAAAGACACCTTCTTCGTGAGAACTCCTCTCCAAGTTGGGTTCTGACTGACAAGTAGGTCATACACAAGATTGCAGACCTGCAGGAAACCAAACATCCCTCTGCTGTTAAAGAAGCGTGAGTCATGGACATTTCTTTTCACCTTTGTCCCAACTTCATCTTCGGCAAGTCTTTCTTCGTCTTCGAAAGCTCGAATGGCCTTTAAGGCCAGAGCCAAAATGCCTCCTGGTTGGGCCGGTCGCCTCAGGTTCTTCAGACGGTTCTTATGGACTTGGCCCAGTGTATCAGCAACAAATGAGTTTTGGAGATCTCTTTGCTTTGCCTCCTTTGCCCACATTTCTGCCTGATCGTAGTCTCTTAGTACTATGCAATGAAAACGAGCAAGTGCTTGTGGAAAAAACGGATTTTGATCAAACATATTTGTTGCCATCTCTAAAAGTGATACACACTGAGAGTCGTCCTCCTTTGTTTGAATATGTAGAATCAGTCTAGAAAATGAATCTATCTCCTCTTTCATCTCTGTAGGATGTATTGGGTTCTCTTCTCTTCCCTTTTCTTTTAGTCTTCTTTTGGTTAGCATGTATTTCACAAAAGCAGCCAAAGATCGAGGGACTTTATCTCTGCACAAACATGTCAAGAGGTGTTTCGCTGTGTCACTTCTGGTCACACCTGCTTCAGCCATCAATTCAGTACAACACTGTGCTATCAGAGGGTGGGCCATGCAGACTCTTTTTTCAGAACCATCTTGTTGGATAGTGATAATGAGATGGCTAAAGTCGTCCAGCATGTCTTCCAGTGATATGTCTTCCAGTGATATGTCTCTATGGCTGTAGTTGGCATGTTTGAACACATCCAGGCACTGAGACTCAAGGAGATGAGAGTCTGGTACATATGCGTTCAGCAGGGAAAGGATGGAAGCAAGGAGGGTTTTCTCTTGTATTCCTGTTTCTTTGATGGTTTTGAATACAGAGCACGCCTCCTGGATGTAAGCCTCAGAAAAATTGCTTTGCATTATGTTAAAGCCATGGAATCGTTTGCATTTATCCCCATACCTCCTGTTGAGCTCCGTCTTTTTGTCATTAAAATGATTCTTCTCTGAGTCAGAAAGCACTTCTTGAAGGAAGACGTCATCACTCTTTAAATCTGCATCTTCTCTAATACAGCTGAGTAAAACCACCACAGGCATACGGGTGACTATCTTCTGATTAGCAATCGTCCTCATAATGCTTACTTGTAGATCTTCCAAAACTTGCACACCATTCACCAACAGCAGCACGGTCTTCTGGTCGCCTTGACTGCCTGCTGTGAAAAGGTGGACCACCTCCTCTGCAACCTTTGTGATGTCCGAGGTTGAGCCTGTTAAAACAGCACTCCTTAAAGTTTTCCTAAAGTCCCACAACACCTTCATGGCCAGTGTTGTCCCCCCACATCCTGGCTGGTGGAACAGTTTAACTGTTGATATTCCAGGGTGTTTTCTCAACTTGTGAATTTGCTTTTCAAGTTTAGCGTATCCATCTCGTTTGATGAAAGGAGATCCGGTGCCATCTAACTCTGCCTGTTCACTGATGTGAAAGTTTAACCATTCGGGTGGGGCCCCTCTGTAAAAGTTTTCCTCCGTCTCCTCAAGAATTTCTGGATCGAAAGACTTTCCTTCAAACTGATTTGCATGGAGAACGTCCAACAGTGAGAGGGAGCGTGTGACAGTGGACAGGGACGGTCCATTCGCCATCTTGGACTCTTAGTTTCCTGCAGCAACAGTATACACACAGATTGTAAATCACCTTAACCGTGATTAAGTGTAATACATACACACACATATAGGGATGGGTATCGTTAAGGTTTTAACAGTACTACTACTTTTATCGATACCGCTTATCGATCCGGTCCTTTAACGGTACTCTTATCGGTTCTTTTGAAAAAATGTAAAGGAAAATTAACTAAACACATTGTGAACTAAATTAACATTGTTTTTTATTTAAAAATAAATAAATAATATCTCACATCAAAAGAAACAGCACCAGGGTTGACTATTTTAGTCTCATTGTACCTGAAACTTTAACAAAATAAATAACTCAGTTACCTCTAATCATTAACCCATGTTTCTATAATTTTGTTAACTCTGTGTGTTGCTGCTAGCATATACCGGCTCCAAAATGGTGAAATGAGCTCCCCATTGAAATCAGGACAGCAGATAGCTTGCACATCTTCCGGGGGAGACTGAAAACTCATCTCTTTCGACTCCACTTCGAGCGATATAATTACTAACAAAGAATTGCTAACAAAGCACTTATATACTAATACAATGGCTGGCTTATCTAAAACCAGTTGAGTAGCACTTTAAATGTTTTAGCTCTATGAAACCTGATCTACTTATATGATTCTGTTTTCTTCAAGTTTGTATCTTGTTGTTCGAACGAACAACAAGATAAAAGCGTCAGCTAAATGCAATGTAATACCTGACGTGGAAACGTTACTCGTTGATGGGGCTATAGAGCTACTCGAAAGACAGTCGAACCCGGTGCATTTCTCCATCTGAATGTGGTGCACGTGTGCAATATGTTTAGACAAATTGCTCATGTTACCGCCCTTAAATACTAAACAAATTCTTATTGCACTTTTGGCAACGTGCATTGTCAAACCTCGAGACGGGTAAAGTTTAACCACACCGCCGTGTGTGTGTGTGCGCGCGTGTGTGCGCGTGTGTGCAGGGCCGCCCCTCCCTACAGGCCAATCACGCAGGCTGCATGGGGCCCGCCTTGTGCAGGGGGCCCCGCTCAGTGGGCCCCGCTCAGTTCTCCGCGCACCCTCCGCGAGAGTGAGAGGTGACAAGGGGAGCACCTCTGTAACCCGACACCGTTGCAATGAATCGACATCTGACCAATCACGGCTTTGATACGGCCACTAGTGCAGGTGAAGAAATGTCGGTGAAAAGACAGTTTCAGTCCGGCGCAAGCAAGAGGGAAAAAAAAAAAAAACATGTAGAATCTAGAGCATCACTCGAAGGTGGGTTATTGTATGAGTGAAATGTACAGCTTGCGAATGTCAAATTGCCAATTGCCATATTAAAACATCAGCTGCAATTCATGACAGGGAGAAGGTCTCTGCATAGCATATAGGCTAATGGAGATGCAGTTATTTCCAGCATTCTTTATTTACCATTCATTCAAGTATGTGATGCCTTTTATCTTCTAATGTACAGGAGGAAGAGTGATACACTGTCTGTCTAGTTGGCTTACATAACAGTTAAAGTTTACAGCCTAAAAAACATGGAGCATTTTTTCTCCTTTTATTCATTTTTATGTCAATTTGCACATTTCATGGTGATGCTCAGCCTCTCCGCTTAACTCCTAACAGTCATCATCATGTCAACCACAACACAGAGAAATACTGATAGAAATGTGTGTGTAGTTGTTGATACATTGCTGACAGAGGGAACTACATTTGAATAAAGATTTAAGAAATATCAGTTTTTGAGCATGTCATAAACATGTTTTGTCTTGACTATATTACAAATAAGTTATAATAAAATAATATAGTATTTATATTATTGAATTGATTATGATTATGATTATTAGTAGAAGTAGTTTATTTGCATTAATTATATTTTAATCTTTTTTGACGTATTCACCTCACATTTACCATTTACCTCACTGTATAAAAAAGTAACTGTGTTGATAATAATAATAAACAGGAATTATATTTGCAAAGTATTCTACTTTGTTTCCAACATGTTTTTCCCCACTCCTGTCGGTTGGGGGGGGGGGGGGGGGCTCATCTCACAATGTCGCTTGGGGCCCCAAGTTGGCCAGGAGCGGCCCTGTGTGTTGCATGCATGTAGCAGCCGCGTGTAAACTGCCCCGCCCCCTCGCACACAGACGGGGGAGAGAGATCTCGTCTGAATTGGAAAGATCAAAAATACATCATAGACGCATTTTGTAGTCTTATTGCATAAGAGAAACGCAGTTCGCAAAATTAAAACGGCAATATAATGTTTATAGTGCTTATGCAGTGGCGAGCCTGCATAAGCCGTTAAAAACATTAAAAAAAACAATATTTTTTAAAATATTTTTTGTTGTTATATTTTTCATTAGTTTTACCAAAATAACTTCATTTAATTGTATTTAAAATAACATTTCCAAAGAAATAAATCCTTCGAATCTGCCTATTCAGTTTCTGTTGGAATGTGAAGGGTTAAATGAAAGAAGCTCGTTTCTGCGAGTTACTGTGAAGAGAGGAGCTGTTGGACGTCCAGGCGGTCCAGCTATGAATTCACACAGGGCCAGCTATAGTAACTGAACGAGAGAGTAATGTCAAATGACAGTACAATTGACCAATTATATCTTCCCTCTAAATGGGTGGGTGTTATTATCGCGGACTTTATGACAAGTTCCGCCCGCTGTGAAACGTTTCTTGTTTCCATAGCAACACTTGCTCGCCTTCAAAACTCGCCTTCAAAATAAAAGCATGCCAAATTACACTTAAGACATACAACTGCAACGAAAGTAACAAACACAATGCAATATCCTTTTCAATTTCAAAGAACACAAATAGGGTTAAGTACAGGTGTTGTTTTGTGTGGTAGAGGGTTGCTTTCATTGATACGTTTTGCACCCCGGGCCGTTGTTTTGATATTCCGCTGAAGTATACGCTGTGACGTAATAACTCGAGGGAACTCACGGCTCGACACTGTGTTTATGTAGCAATAATACATGACATATATTTTTTAAATGTCCAGTAGTAGGAAGGCCGATAACGTCGGAGCTTAACGGTACCACGGTCTTTAATAATTCAGTAACCCGGGGCCCGTTTAATACCGGGGCTCGGTACCCATCCCTACACACATATATATATTTTGAGTAGCATTTAAAACGTGTGTGCCCAAGATGCTCCAAATGATGAAGTAAATGAATACATATAAATTAAATAGTATATGTTAAATATACTCAATATCAAAGAATTGTCTATTACCTTTCCCCATACGATCCAGATGTCTCTGAAGTGTGAACATACCGTGCCACTGGTGACTATGTACTTTAGTCTTATGTAATCGAAGTTAAGGTAACAACATGACACACCCACAGTGTGTGTGTGTGTGTGTGTGTGTGTGTGTGTGTGTGTGTGTGTGTGTGTGTGTGTGTGTGTGTGTGCGTGTGCGTGTGTTTGCAAACAAGCGCTGTAAAGATGTCACGTTGAGCCTTTTGTGGAGTAAAGGAAACCTAACATTGCAGTTTCCTTTTCTCCACAAACGAAACCTAACAATGCATCCTTTCTCTTACAAATTATTCATGGCTGTGACGATTTTAAACTGTCAATATTTCTCCAGAGCAGGATTAAATATTTGTTTTGGACTAAAGGCTTTGCATTGAAACTTTACAACAGTCACAACAAGATTAGATTGCAAAATGGAGCTAATGTTTAACTATGTTTTGTAAAGATGAATCTGTGTGATGCGAGAAGAGCCCATCACAATTAATTAGGGTCCAACGTGACATCTTTAACATTGTTTTGTCCGACAACTTTTTGACAGGGTATTTATGGATATAATTATTAAATATAATTAATTCATTTGAGGAGCTGGAACCATGTTATATGTACGTTTTTACCTGAAACATGAAAAAAGATCAAAATACTTTCCTATTCCTTATTTTCAATTTGCAAATTGATTAACCATTCAAATAAAGGAAAGAAAAAGCCCATATCTAAGCACTGAACAATTGTTTTAATAGTTTGAAAAGAGATTGTATTACTCATTTTGAATATCATGCTCTGTATGGGGCTGAAATCTCAATGTCATACAAAAATAAACAAATTAACCTCTCGAACGTCTTTGAAAGAAAGCAACTTCACATGATATATTGGTTAGCAAATATATTTTAATATATAATATTTATATTCATTTTAGCACAATGACAAAATGGCATAATTTCAGTTTAGTCTCATTTAAATCATGACAAAAAGCCACACCTTTATATCTGTTTGAATAATACATCATATCATAATTTGTTGCAGTCTTTTGCAAAATCACACCTTTAAGTACTTCTTGCTCCATGAGAGGAAAAACCTTAGCAGAAGTTTCTAACAGCATTGAGCCTATGGCATCCAACGGGATTATGTTATGAGCTGTAAACATGATGTAATGGCGCTCTTCACTGCATCGTTAAGAAGTGTCACATCCTCCAAACCCATCACTGAGAACTGGATAAATTCATTGTCTTAAACCAAATTCAAATGTATCGCATTGTCCAACAACCGTAAATGTAGATTAATTATTTAAGAGCAATAAGACTTGACTAACAGGATGGACTGGATTGACGCACCTGTCACTTGCTACACCTTTTGAGAAAGAAGCACATCACAAAACAACAGGCAGAATATGAGAACACACACACACACACACACACACACACACACACACACACACACACACACACAACACACACACACACACACACACACACACACACACACACACACACACAACACACACACACACACACACCCACACACACACACACACACACACACACCACACACCACACACACACAACACACACACCACACACACCACACACACACACACACACACAAAGCGCAACTAAAGTATTAAACGCAGCAACAACCTTAAATCAAAGATAATGTCTTTCTAACGCTATCAATCTCCACTAACACAACAAAACTGTCAAAAGTAAAGTTTTGAGCTGAAAAACAAGAGACAGGGGGGGCGCATAAAGCAGACTCTTCACGCTAACGAAGGATCACTTCTTCTTCTTCAGGGCAGGGAAGGCTAAGCAGTACGCAGGCTACTGTCCCGCAGCTGTTGCCTCTCTGTTAGACTCCGGTACTGCACATTACTCACGAGACGTGAAAAATTGCTTCAAGTGAAACATTCGGGGCTTTTCAGAAAACATCCGGGGCTTGAGCCCAAGTAGCCCCCTAGCGCCGCCACTGACACCACAGTAAAGGTAATTAATTAAACCTCCAGTAACAACGTTCAGATTACATCTAACATAGCCTCCATAGTCCACGCACACACTTCAGAGCATCCCAGCCACAAGCGTTAATGTGAGTCAGAAATTAAGATTGTTCACTACAAACATTATGAGACATTGTTTAAAGTCAAGCATGTCATGATCTCAAATCCATGCATCCCAGCAGCTTGCAACTGAATCAAGTTGGCACTTTTACCACAATGTAAACTGTATTCGTTAAGATGTGCAGCTCTAGATAAATGAAATAGGTGTTTTAAAGAGCGTGTGCACTATGCGAGACATAATGTGATTCACGCACTTTCTGTGAAGGTTAAAAAGGAGTTCATAAAAACATTGCTGCACAACTTTATACGATATTCAGCATTCCTAACATTGACACACCTTATGATTATTATCACCATGTGACTGTACAGCAGCCTTGTGCAACACCTGCCACATACAAAACTTACTAGAGGCAGAGATAAACTCAGATATTTATCAAAGTACGAGCCTTTATTTTTCTCTGCTATCACCTCAATCAGCTACAACCCAAACTACTCTCACTCATGTAGTTGCTTCTTCACTTTATAACTTCATACATGCGTCCATTAAACATTCAACGACACCCACTTGAATAAAAATAGCAAATGAAACTATGGAGCCTCATGTGTTCAATGTTGAACAGAAACAGTACATTATGAAACAAAATAGCATGAAAACATTGTGTAAAATATATAAAGAAATATACTTTTTTTATTCTAAAAGGCTCAACTTCATTAGGCCATTAATAGATGTTACTTAACCATTCTTACATTTGAACAAATGTTAATTTGATTTAAATGTATTTTCTCCCGTAGTTTTAAGCTAGCAAGCTCAACAAATGCTACCAACTTTAACTAGTTAGCTTGTGTTAGCATTAGCAAAAACAACACCCTACTAATTACAATTCAACAAACTAATAACAGAGACAATGACTAACCTTTTATTTGTTTAGCTCAACAAGCATAGACATGCTAACTAACTGCTAACTAGCTAGGATAGTTTGTTAGCAATATTAGCTTGTAGCTAAAGTGACCGCAGACTGTGTTTATGCTCATCTAGTTAGCAGCTGCAGTCTTCTTTGAAAAAAACCAACATATATAACTAAAAGGTTAGTTTCTGTCTCTGCCGTTTATTTTTTTTACAGCTTGTTAATTGTTAGTTGAATCAGAATTACTTTGACGTTATCTTTGCAAGATCAGGAGTAAACTGGCTAAATTTGATAGCAGTGGTTGAGCTTGTTTGCACAGAAGTTGCTAAATTGATAATTAAACTGTATGTATCCATTTGACAATTAATGTTATAATTAGGGCTCCATACTAACTCAAGTGACTGCTTATTTATCAGATAGGGGTTGCTACTCTGGTTGGATAATTCTTGTGCAAGTACAATGAGTTAATACTTTCAAGAAATCTGGTAATAAAAACCACACTCTACTAAGTCAGCAATCATGTCTTAAACTTTCTATACGCACCTGGTCAACATTTAAAGACAGTAACCTACTTATATTTCCCGCTCTTGGTGCAATGTGCAAGTGACAACAGATCTTGTATGAACAAAATGGCCGATTATGACTTTGTGACTGCTTTTATATTTTGTCATGATTTGGAAACTCTCTGAATAAAATCATTTTACAAGCAGTGACCACAACACATCTGATCAAATACAACACAGTAAAACATAATGTTACATAGCACAAAATACAATTAAATGAATGTCAATTTCTTTTTTTAAATCATCACCCAAAGCCGAAACAGCAAAACATGAATGAGCAGAATAACATGAATTATAAAAGTGTTGATGCATGGTCTGCTTAACGTTAGATAAGCAACATGTTTTTCTCCCCTTGATTTGTTTCCAGTTAGTTAAACTAAATCAGGATACGTAAAACAACAATATATAGGCATTAAATAAATTAATCAAGTTCAAAACAAACAGTGATATATTCAAAATACATATATTTACAACCTAATAAAATGAAAAAACTAAACCTCGTCTTTTAGGGTAAATGATGTTGGAATTAATTTTAATTGACGGTTGGCTGAATACCTTCAAAACAATATTTACCTCTTGATTTCCTACATCTATGTATTGGTGTTACGGTTGCTGTTGTCTGCTCATTAATCTGCCTGTGAGTGTTTTCAGCTGGGTGCGTGTGTGTGATTATGCAAATGAGCTGTGCAGTTCCTCTGCGGTCATTGGCCGTCCCGACCTCGCAACATCCGCGGTGATTGGACGGACGTCATCCAATCCCCGCCCGCTTCTGCCACGTCATCCGGGAGAGGAGTACAAAGGCCGGGCACGGACATCATTCTGGAGGCTCTGTATTATGGGACAGACGCCTCAAGCCTCTCGCTATATTACCGCCATACTTTGTGGTTCGTTAGACTGCCTAGCAGTGTGTTAGTAGGGTTCTGTGTTAGCTACACGGACTAGCCGTGTGTTATAGTATTCTGTGGTTAGCCTTCCTGTGTATCTTGCTTAGATCTGGGTGATTAGCACCTGTAGACCAGCACCAGCTGTGTTCTCCCACAGCCCCGTTTTGTTTCCACTTTAGAAGTGAGGTATTTTCTTTCCTTTTGTATAGTACTGGGCAACTCTCTTTTGGAGACCCTTTTGTTAGATCGTAACAGCTTGACCCGTTGTTGGGCCAAGTTGTTCGTGTATATCATTTTTGGCTCAGTTGCAGTTACGAATAAAACACCTGTAACATATACCAATTCTACTCTGGTCGTGTCGTTTCCCTTTTGTTCCCCTAGCCAATTGGGAACGTAACAATTGGCTATTATCAGGTATTCACCATTAATACATTTATTTTAGTATGTTTATACTTTTGCAGCATTTACTAAATTGATATGTACTTGGTACTTGAAAATCCAAATTTGACAATCTGTGACTGATATGTTTATATAGTATGTGCCGATTGGCTACCAAAGAAAATGGTGAGCATTGCCAAACACTTAATGAAGTCAGAGGGGCTGTGCCATAGTGACATTAATACTGGTTGACTTTTGAGGAGTAGGAAACAGGAAGTGGATGTAGAAAACATAAAAAAATGGGGGAGGGTGCGTTTCTATGCTCATTACACTTTGGTTTTATTAATCCATTGACTACACCTCTCACCAGAAGCCTCTAGAGAGCATCACGCAGTTTTTTTTTCTTTTTCTGATGTGTACAGATATCGCATGGACACACTACTGACAAACTACCTCTACATTATTAACATGAATCCGTTGCCTACTGAAATTCTGAGAGAGAGAACAAAAAAAGTCAAAGTCACTTGGTCACATACATTGAAATTCACAAGTTTCAAAAAGCACTTCAAATAAAAAGAATAAAGTAAAAGAAAATCGCCCAAATCCAACCCTGTTAAGATTTTTGTACACTACTGGAAACACGTGCTAAGATCTGGAAAGGAAAACCTGCCTTGTGGTTTATAAAGTCACCAAAGCGGAGTGGCAATTTAACATTTTCTGCCACACATCCATTAAAGCTGGAAAATACCATTACCCACAGGTCATAGCAGTAAGTACAACTGCCTCCCTTTGCCCGAAAAACTGTCTCCGTGAAATGCAGCGATCACACTTTGTGTTCACTGGGATCGAGCTAAAGGGAAGGAGCTACCGCTTCACTTCGGGTCAGGTCGAGCGTGGGCTAGTCCGGACGCTGAAGGGAAAAATCCAACCAGAAATACTCAAAACACGGTCATAAATCTGTGTAAATCAGTGCATATACCGGGGTATAATTAAGTGTTGACTACAAATTGTAGTTGGTTTCAAATGGTGACGCTTGGCCAATTAATGTCTCCCTCTCTGTGCAAAACTACAAAAACACAGTTTGAAGAAGCTCGTTCTCTTTGATTCTTAAAGGATAAGTAATAAAGAAAAATATACTTGAAATAAAACTAAAGTATTACTAAACTCAGATGTGGCTTTATCGATAATTAGGACTAAAAGTAAGTCAATGAAGTTTAAGTTCTAGCTTAATGCTAATGTTTTTAGGCTAATTTGCCAAAAGACATCGGTACATCTTGGGGTCATAAACTCAAGTACTGGACAACAAAAACTCCTCTGTTGGCTCGATGAAAAGTCAGAATATCACCAAAGGCATCAGGATTTATCCTAAAGCGGCCATGAATGTTTGTACCAAATTCCATGGCAGCCCATCCAACATTTGTTTGACATCTTATCACTAAATTGGCGGACCAACACTGCATTATGGGCCCGGTTCAATCGAACGTACAGCATACAGTGTTTGAGTATTTCAGTGTGGACCGTCCCTTTAACAGTACAATAAAAGGCTTAATCTGGCCTAGATTAACTGTAAACTATATACTTTTGAATGTTACTGTATGACTTTGCTTGCAAAAGGGTCGAGTTGTACAGTATGGTTGGTCTAACAAGTGTTTCCCCCCAGTTTTTAACACGTTCCTGAACTGCACACTTTTCCGTCATGCAGTTTCAACAACTTCTTATCTGGATTACGTGATTTGTTGAGAGGATAAATTACAGTGCAGATTTTTCCCTACAGACGAAAATGCATAGGATATAAATCAGTCCAACACTACAGTATACGGCGAGCAATACAAAAGAAGAAGAAAATAACGGATCACGTGAACTGTGATCGAAATAAAAGTCGTGGTCATTGGCACTGGGGTTGGAGTGGAGCGGTGAGGAGAAGGAAGGAGGGCCGGGAGAAATTACTTGTCAAACACTGATAGATTAAACGTTATCTGTTTTGTTTTTTTATCCTACAGCTTTGATAGCAATATAAACGGGGGCAGAAATAAACCCAAAGACATTCTCGACACTGAAATCCTTCAGAATAAAAGTGCCCTCTTTAAAAGTCAGAGCTGATTTTTGAATAACTTGACGTGTGTGCCCGCCATCCTTACACACACACACACACGCACGCACACACACAATCTCTCACACACACACACACAATCTCTCACAGTTGTGTAACATTTCGGGTGAACAGAAAGTCCGCTAAGGCTTCAACGCGGGGAGAAAAAGAGACACAGTGTTCGAGAGAGCAGTTGTTATAGTGACGTTTCAACAGTCTTGCTAGCTATTGTGTTGGTGCGTGGCGGGTTATGAGTCGTCACAATCTGCTTTATGTACAGTTTATCACATGCCATGTTTGCTTTCTGTCATTTGCTCCCGTCGTTCACCTTGATCCGCCCTTGTTTTTTTTACTTCTAGAGACCTTACCTCTCCTACAGCGAAATCTGTGCAACGAAGGGGGGAAATAAAATTTGCCACACAACGTTTACACACAGCAAATATAATATGATCTCTCAAAATATACTTTTGTATTCTCTAAAGTAGAAGTGCTTGCTAAGTGTTTTTCATCTCAATTTGTCAAGGAGAGACGCTAAGTAGTTTCAGATTAGACAAAATGAAGGTGAGTGAAACACACACTACAGGGTCAATATATTGTGTCTGCTATCTGCCTCTGATATATTATTTGTATATATACAGCTCATACAACAGACCTTCATGCTAACTGTTTCCCCTTTGATGAAAAGAGAATTTATGTGTTGAAATAATTGCAATAGCTTTCTCTATATGTTTCTAAATAACTCTCGCTCTGATTATAAGCTAAAGGCAAATATTGGCTTTTCTATTCAAATCAACTTTAAATATCTTCTAAAATATAAGAATTGTTTCTGCTTTTGAAACACGATATAATAATCTATGTAAGAGTAAAGGGAGTGCATAAAGAACTGTCATTTAAGTGTTATATTATGAACACAGTGAACGCATGTCAATGTGGCCAAAGGAGGTCAAAATATGTAATTAGTTTATTGTAATTGACTATAATGGGCTTTAAAGGAATAGTTCCACATTTGGGAAACCTTTGATTTGCCCTTATGGCAATTTAGATGAAAGCTCCATACCAATCATGTGTGTTACATGTTACATTATTACTCAAGTCTCAAAAAGAGAATTATAGTCTTTTCGAAAATATTGAATTAACCCTTTCACATTAAAAACACCGCTGAAATATCAACGCAGCTAAACACAAAAAACCCTTTTAGAGATGAAGCCGTCATAGATGTGAGATTAAGGTGTTGTTTTTTCTACTAGGTATTAACTTTAACTGCAGTTTAATCTCTAAAATCCTTTTGATTTTATAGATTTACATGTTTCAGTTCTCCAGAAGTAGTTTTATGTCCATCATTTGTACCATGTTGGCCGTTAAAAGAGCTCTGCTGGATTATGTTAGTCGTAGTTATGTATCGCTGTATATAAAATAAGAACAACGCTTATTTGTTTTTATGGTGAGCCTCTTTGAAGGCAGGGTTTGTAGTTTTTGGGTGGATGTCTACACACACACACACCAGTGTGTACAGATACACTCATTCTGAACTGACCCACTCAGCGTGTGAATGGAGGCTCGACTTTGTCTCTCTCCACACACACACACACACACACACACACACACACACACACACACACACACACACACACACACCACACACACACACACTACACCACACACACACACACACCACACACACACACACACACACACAACACACACACACACACACACACACACACACCACACACACACCACACCACACACACACACACACACACACACACACACACACACACACACCACACACACACACACACACACACACACACACACACACACACACTGGTGGCCCAGTCTCCAGATTTCTTCTTCTTCTAATGTCTCTTTTTCCGCAGCTTCCCGAGGAGGTGGCCTCGCTACGATCTGATTGGTTGCGTGGTCGGTGGTGGTTGTGTGTCATGTGTTAGTACAAGGAGGGGGGCGTGGCTGGATGTGTGTGTGTGTGTGAGGGGGGGAGGCGATGTGGGGCGAGTGATGGGGTTTGGTCAGATTCGGTTGGTCGGTTGAATGGAGTGCCAGAAGTGAAGAAATCAAGGTGCAAAGATTGGGGCTGAGGGGCGGGGCCTCACACTTTTTTAGGGGGAGGGGCCAACTTGATGATCTCATCTTCAGAGGGCTGGCGGATGATGTCTTTTTGGGGAGGGGTTGGAAAAAGAGGGTAGAGAAAGAGAAAGAGAAATCATATGAAACATTTTCTCCAAACACAGAAATGTATAGAAAGTAATTACATCATATTCAGTATCACAAGCAGAGCTGGATACTAAACGGTTGCTTTATGTACAAAGTCAACCCAAATAATGAAAATAATAAAACAAAGAAAGTAGTTTAAATGTTAACTTTTGTAATAGTTATACTAACTAGTTTATATAGCACTTTTCTAGTCGCTTTACAAAACAATTCACAAAACAAAACACATTTCAAATTAAGTAAAATAAAAACATGACAAAGAAAAATCCTGAACATTAAGTGAACATTACTTAGAAGTATTCATTTAATTATACTTATTTATATTGTCTGTGTGTGTCATTTCATGCAGTAATAAGAAGCACTTTTCTTATCAGACTTTTTGTACTTAATATATAATATAATATTTAAATATATAAAGTACAACAAAGATAGTGCTCTCTAGAGATAGACAGGACAAAGGAGACGAATAAAGCAATAAATACGTATTTGACATAATAACAAAAATATAAAAAATTTGTAAAATATCTGTGTAGAAAAATCACAGAGTATTTTTTTTAAAGAGGAACTCAAGTTATTTCAGTGCATGTTTCATAAAAGTGACGTTTTGAGAGAAGAACTGAGATAAGCAGACATTTCATCTCTTTTTATAGCAGAGGGATTGATGTTTTTAATTTAGCCAATGCACCTGTGTTTTATGTCGTTTTAACTCAAACAGGCGTAAAGCTTAATTTCCCCGTGAGCTGAACTGAGCTACAAAGACGTTTTGAAAATACACCTAATAATGGCAGCAGAAAGCCGGTTTAGAGAAGCAAACATAACATTTTAGAGCAACCTCTTCTTGAAGCTTTAATTTATTTTAAACACAGAAGAACATACATACGTTTACAATTCAATCAAGATGAATGCTTTAAAACCACAGTTCATCCAAATGGAAACCAGTGAAACAAAAGCAGGGGAAAATAAGTTGTAATGAACCACGGCCAGAAATGTAATTAAAAAAACTAAGGCAAGGCTTCTTTAACAGTAAGTGTCCTAAACGCGTGTGTGTGTGTGTGTGTGTGTGTGTGTGTGTGTGTGTGTGTGTGTGTGTGTGTGTGTGTGTGTGTGTGTGTGTGGCCTAGCATTACTATACTTGTGGGGACCTAAATCTGTTTGCACAGTCACGTGTGGGGACTGTGTTAATTAATTTTAGGGTGAAGACTTGGTTAAGGTTTGGATAAGTCTCCAGGAAATGCATGCAAGTCAATGTAATGTCCCCTGAAGTGATGTATACATGGTATGTGTGTGTGTGTGTGTGTGTGTGTGTGTGTGTGTGGGTGTGTGTGTGTGTGTTACCTTTGTATTTCTTGGCTGAGGGGATGCGTGTGAGCTTGGTGTCGATCTCGTCGTCCTCGGAGATCTTCAGCACAGTGGTGCGGTACTCGATCACCCCGCGTCAGCAGGTCCGGTCGCCGCGAGATCTCGAAGATGTGCTCGAGGTACGACAGGTTATCTGCGCGGGAAATATTGTTATGTGTTTTAAGTCTAAAATGTTATAGAAAGACAACAACTGTTAGTAGTTAAAGGTCATCTATTATGCAAAATCCTCTTCTTCATGTCTCTTCTACATCAACATGTGTCTCCTCTTCTTCATGTCTCTTCTACATCAACATGTGTCTCCTCTTCTTCATGTCTCTTCTACATCAACATGTGTCCCCTCTTCTTCATGTCTCTTCTACATCAACATGTGTCCCCTCTTCTTCATGTCTCTTCTACATCAAACATGTGTCCCCTCTTCTTCCTGTCTCTTCTACATCAACATGTGTCCCCTCTTCTTCATGTCTCTTCTACATCAGCATGTGTCCCCTCTTCTTCATGTCTCTTCTACATCAACATGTGTCCCCTCTTCTTCCTGTCTCTTCTACATCAACATGTGTCCCCTCTTCTTCATGTCTCTTCTACATCAACATGTGTCCCCTCTTCTTCATGTCTCTTCTACATCAACATGTGTCCCCTCTTCTTCATGTCTCTTCTACATCAACATGTGTCCCCTCTTCTTCATGTCTCTTCTACATCACCATGTGTCCCCTCTGTGGAAAGAGACTCTGAAAGTTTCAGGAACAAAGATTCTCTCTCTTTTTGATCCATTTCTATAAAAACCTGTCTGAAAATGAGCTGATCAGATTTTGGCCACTTGGTGATGTCATAACGGTGTTTGGGCTTGTGTAACCGTTAGCCAATCAGCAACCAAGGTAACCAAACACTTCAGACATGTTTTGTATATATCTGAGACCTGTAATATATTGATGAAAAGCAGTATGATAGGAGGGGACCTTTAAGGCCTATTGTATGTGAAAATAAGAGGAGCTTTATCATCTGATTGATGATTCGACACGCAGGATCAGGTCTCTGAGTGTCTCACCTTGGGCCAGCTTGTCGTTTTTCTCCAGGTAGCTGAACCACTCCTTGGAGGAGGTGATGTTGTTGCTCTGGTCCTCGGGGATGTCCTCCTTGCAGGCGGACTTGAGCTGCTCCAAGTCCTCGTTGGTGATGTTCTCGGACAGGTCGCTGAGGAGAGAGCTGTACTCCGCCATGGTCTGCTCCACACAAAAGAGAGGGGAAACGTTAAAGCTTTTCAAAAGCAACAACAGAAAAAAACAGTGATTTTTTTGTGTGCAAACAGCCCACCTACTTCCCACACTCCAGAATGGGAAGTTAGGAAATGTTAGCTAATGATAAAAACATACTGTAGGGGACGGATGGAAAGCACAGAGACCGAGAACATATTATGTCAATCGTCTCAATTTTGTAACTGAAAGCAGGGATTGTCAAAAAAGGTCATATAAAGGACGTCCAAAAGGGGGACATTTGCACAGTGACATGTCTCTTCACTACAGAGAGCATACACAGTTATTCTGACTCAATCACACACACATCGTCCCGGTACTTGAAATATTCACTATCGCACCAAATGTGGATTAATCACAGCTAACTAAAAGAAACCTCTTTGAGTAAAATAGGGTTTAAATAAGAGGCTACAAAATGTAAGGAGATTCCTGAACCTTTAATCAAACTATATACATGTGGGCGTTTTATTGTTTTCATATTTAGTGGGAACCAATTGGGTTGGAGCAAAAAAGGCAATAGATGAACGCCTTTTCATGGGATATGTTGATAATAAGAAAACTACAGAACAGCCTCGTCTATTCTAACTCTGCTTAAAATACATTTTTAAAGCTAGTAAAGTATAAATGTATCAACAATATTATGAGTGAAAAGGGGGAAAACACATCAAATCAACTCTAATAGACATGTATGAGGCTCTCTATCTCCCTCTAGTGGACACATGGAAGAACTACATGCCTGTGCTTCTGTATATTAAACAGGTGTTTGTCAAATCTGGCTTATTCTTTGTGTGTTGGATAATAAGCAAGTCCTCCTGCGAGAGTTTCTGCTCTCATTAATGTTCACGCTAATGATTTGCGGAACAATAGGTTCAGACAGGTGGTTCCCTATTTATAGCCATCCTACTCGACAGAAATAGATCACAGACTGCTCAGCATGCAGCGAAGATACTTGAGTACGTGGCTTGATTTCAGATTTAGACCTAACAGAGGAACAGTGGTGAAAGGATTCAGAACATAAGCATGCAGTGGGTACAAATCAGGCGAGTGTAAAGCAATGGGTGGTCTTGCCCTGCGTGTGTTTGGGTGTGTGGGAGTGCGTTTGTTGGCATGTGAGGAGTTTAAAAACAGGCAGAAACTGGTTGGAAAACGATAAAACAGACGTGATTCGGGCGTGTTGTGAGGCTCCTTTCAGCCGTTTAGACGAAGCAAAGAAAACAGATCCAGATGCCATCTCATACCTCGGGTATCAACAGATTTGGGTCGAGCTACTCATATGCATATTCATATACAGATACTGTACAGCAAGTACCTTTATGTTCCTGCAGATATCACAAAGTACATAATATATATAATCTATTAAGGGTGCATGAGGTAAACCTTACTAATCAGTCAGTTTGGGCTCTGGGAACTTTTTATAAAGAATATTTTCCCTGACATTTGATAGAACAAGCGATTTAGCACTCATTATTTTTGAATATCAAATAGTTTGCCGATTATGTAACTTTAAAATGTAGTGTCAACCGTCAAGTGTAAAAAATGTCTCCACACATGGTTTTGAAATGTCTTATTTGGGTAGTCCTACATGATTGTACATTGTACATGATAAGGGGGTCTAAGCAGTCGACCATTCACAACAGAGCTGGCCAGCTAACCAATCCGAGAAGACTGGGCTCTGGTTTCAGACAGAGGGTGAAAAGAGGTGCTGCAGAACAGGCAGTGTGAGAAAAATACTTTTTGAACATTAAAGCATGGAGACACTACATACTGATATACACCTGAACATCAGCAGGAGAGGACTCTTTAAAGTAGAGACACTACATACTGATATACACCTGAACATCAGCAGGAGAGGACTCTTTAAAGTAGAGACACTACATACTGATATACACCTGAACATCAGCAGGAGAGGACTCTTTAAAGTAGAGACAACTACATACTGATATACACCTGAACATCAGCAGGAGAGGGGACTCTTTAAAGTAGAGACACTACATACTGATATACACCTGAACATCAGCAGGAGAGGACTCTTTAAAGTAGAGACACTACATACTGATATACACCTGAACATCAGCAGGAGAGGACTCTTTAAAGTAGAGACACTACATACTGATATACACCCTGAACATCAGCAGGAGAGGACTCTTTAAAGTAGAGACACTACATACTGATATACCACCTGAACATCAGCAGGAGAGGACTCTTTAAAGTAGAGACACTACATACTGATATACACCTGAACATCAGCAGGAGAGGACTCTTTAAAGTAGAGACACTACATACTGATATACTACATACTGATATACACCTGAACATCAGCAGGAGAGGACTCTTTAAAGTAGAGACACTACATACTGATATACACCTGAACATCAGCAGGAGAGGACTCTTTAAAGTAGAGACACTACATACTGATATACACCTGAACATCAGCAGGAGAGGACTCTTTAAAGTAGAGACACTACATACTGATATACACCTGAACATCAGCAGGAGAGGACTCTTTAAAGTAGAGACACTACATACTGATATACACCTGAACATCAGCAGGAGAGGACTCTTTAAGTAGAGACACTACATACTGATATACACCTGAACATCAGCAGGAGAGGACTCTTTAAAGTAGAGACACTACATGCTGATATACACCTGAACATCAGCAGGAGAGGACTCTTTAAAGTAGAGGCACTACATACTGATATAAACCTGAACATCAGCAGGAGAGGACTCTTTAAAGTAGAGACACTACATACTGATATACACCTGAACATCAGCAGGAGAGGACTCTTTAAAGTAGAGACACTACATACTGATATACACCTGAACATCAGCAGGAGAGGACTCTTTAAAGTAGAGACACTACATACTGATATACACCTGAACATCAGCAGGAGAGGACTCTTTAAAGTAGAGACACTACATGCTGATATACACCTGAACATCAGCAGGAGAGGACTCTTTAAAGTAGAGGCACTACATACTGATATAAACCTGAACATCAGCAGGAGAGGACTCTTTAAAGTAGAGACACTACATACTGATATACACCTGAACATCAGCAGGAGAGGACTCTTTTAAAGTAGAGACACTACATACTGATATACACCTGAACATCAGCAGGAGAGGACTCTTTAAAGTAGAGACACTACATACTGATATACACCTGAACATCAGCAGGAGAGGACTCTTTAAAGTAGAGACACTACATACTGATATACACCTGAACATCAGCAGGAGAGGACTCTTTAAAGTAGAGACACTACATACTGATATACACCTGAACATCAGCAGGAGAGGACTCTTTAAAGTAGAGACACTACACACTGATATACACCTGAACATCAGCAGGAGAGGACTCTTTAAAGTAGAGACACTACATACTGATACACACCTGAACATCAGCAGGAGAGGACTCTTTAAAGTAGAGACACTACATACTGATATACACCTGAACATCAGCAGGAGAGGACTCTTTAAAGTAGAGACACTACATACTGATATACACCTGAACATCAGCAGGAGAGGACTCTTTAAAGTAGAGGCACTACATGCTGATATACACCTGAACATCAGCAGGGGAGGACTCTTTAAAGTAGAGACACTACATACTGATATACACCTGAACATCAGCAGGAGAGGACTCTTTAAAGTAGAGACACTACATACTGATATACACCTGAACATCAGCAGGAGAGGACTCTTTAAAGTAGAGGCACTACATACTGATATACACCTGAACATCAGCAGGGGAGGACTCTTTAAAGTAGAGACACTACATACTGATATACACCTGAACATCAGCAGGAGAGGACTCTTTAAAGTAGAGACACTACATACTGATATACACCTGAACATCAGCAGGAGAGGACTCTTTAAAGTAGAGACACTACATACTGATATACACCTGAACATCAGCAGGAGAGGACTCTTTAAAGTAGAGACACTACATACTGATATACACCTGAACATCAGCAGGAGAGGACTCTTTAAAGTAGAGGCACTACATGCTGATATACACCTGAACATCAGCAGGAGAGGACTCTTTAAAGTAGAGACACTACATACTGATATACACCTGAACATCAGCAGGAGAGGACTCTTTAAAGTAGAGGCACTACATACTGATATACACCTGGACATCAGCAGAAGAGGACTCTTTAAAGTTGAGACACTACATAATGATATACACCTGAACATCAGCAGGAGAGGACTCTTTAAAGTAGAGGCACTACATGCTGATATACACCTGAACATCAGCAGGAGAGGACTCTTTAAAGTAGAGGCACTACATACTGATATACACCTGAACATCAGCAGGAGAGGACTCTTTAAAGTAGAGACACTACATACTGATATACACTTGAACATCAGCAGGAGGACTCTTTAAAGTAGAGACACTACATACTGATATACACCTGAACATCAGCAGGAGAGGACTCTTTAAAGTAGAGATACTACATACTGATATACACCTGAACATCAGCAGGAGAGGACTCTTTAAAGTAGAGACACTACATACTGATGTACACCTGAACATCAGCAGGAGAGGACTCTTTAAAGAGACACTACATACTGATATACACCTGAACATCAGCAGGAGAGGACTCTTTAAAGAGACACTACATACTGATATACACCTGAACATCAGCAGGAGAGGACTCTTTAAAGTAGAGGCACTACATACTGATATACACCTGAACATCAGCAGGAGAGGACTCTTTAAAGTAGAGACACTACATACTGATATACACCTGAACATCAGCAGGAGAGGACTCTTTAAAGTAGAGACAGACACTACATACTGATATACACCTGAACATCAGCAGGAGAGGACTCTTTAAAGTAGAGGCACTACATACTGATATACACCTGAACATCAGCAGGAGAAGACTCTTTAAAGTAGAGACACTACATACTGATATACACCTGGACATCAGCAGGAGAGGACTCTTTAAAGTAGAGACACTACATACTGATATACACCTGGACATCAGCAGAAGAGGACTCTTTAAAGTTGAGACACTACATAATGATATACACCTGAACATCAGCAGGAGAGGACTCTTTAAAGTAGAGACACTACAAACTGATATGAACCTGAAACTGAGCGTATGGCCCCTTTAAGGATAAACGTTTTCTAGAAAAAGGCGGAGGCATAGTGGGATGACATTATGCTACAGTGGAAAAAAAACTAAAATACTTCCAACTGTTTCAGCCTCACAGCCAATCGAATGGCTGCCTCAGGATTTCCAAAAGCTTGGTCTCCCAACATCTAGCTGAGATTGTTCCCCAGGCAGCGGTTTAGCTATGTGCAAATGATTAAGGTCACTTAAAAGCAGCTGCATTTAAGGGATCCATTCCTTTGCTCAGGGGCCCTTTGGCAACTTTGCGTAGCATTACAAGTTGCATCCTCCCTTTCCTCAACATAAGCTTCCCACAAACATTATGCATCTCTTTCTGTGTCACACACCAACCCCCCGCACGTTCCTGGCATCTTCGCAGCTGGCGAGAAGGCTGCCGCTCAATGCAATGCATTATGGGCAATGGCACGAAGCTCAGATCCCCTCGCTCTCCTCGCAGATAAACACGGCGTGCAGAAAGCCCAGAAGAGGCTCTGCGATGAGAGCTGTGACCTATATAACACGGGCTGCTGTTACATGTAGCCGCCACCAGAGGGCGCCCCCTAACTGTGCACCAGATACTACAGATTAAGCATTTGATGGTGCAACAATGCTATCAACGTTAGCATGCTCACAGAGACAAATAGGAATTGATGGGAAAAAAGGCAAATTCAATCAAAAAAACTGACAAGAAATCAACAATTCCAGTTACTGACTGAAAGAGTAGGTTTACATGTACTGACAAACGGTGAAGGAGTCTTCAAGGCAGCATGCATATTATGGGATGCTGCAGTCCCAAAGCGTCCTTGGGTCTCTTGGAAGGCGCTATAGTATACAAATTGAAAGTATTATTATTATTACTTTGGGTCATGATTTGTTTGTCTGTTCTCTAATGGCTAATTGGTGGCATTTAGTTTGGTCTGTCTGAGGCATAATCTCAGCCTCAGGGAGAAGGCACGAAGATGACAGAGCGCTTTTACAGAGCATGAGGCGAATGAGTGTGTGTGTGTGTGTGTGTGTGTGTGTGTATGTGTGTGTGTGTGTGTGTGTGTGTGTGTGTGTGTGTGTGTGTGTGTGTGTGTGTGTGTGTGAGACTGATGTGTCTCATTTCAGTTTTACATTTCACATTCATCTCCTCTCTAACCAGAGCAACTTGCTCCATCAACACAAAGCGGTGCGTGGGAGCGAGCAGGGATATGCACCTTAACTCAGATGAATACAACTGTGTGTGTGTGAGTGTGTGTGTGCGTGTGGCTCCTGGCTTGAAATGCAAGTATGTGTGTGTGCGCATGAATTTAAATGAATGTGTGTTTGAACGCTTCCACTCACAGCTAGTGAATTGTGTGTGTGACAGAGAGAATACGTGTGTGTGTGTGTGTGTGTGTGTGTGTGTGTGTGTGTGGCCCCTCTCGACCCAGGTCGCCCTGCCTGCTCTCTGTTTTGCACCACAATAGACTGGCGCTGCTTTTGTGTACTTTTAGAGGAGAAGAGTGAACAAAAAACAACAATGGATAGAGTGGCTACATTTACATTTTGTACTTAGTGTTCCTCTCTCTTTCCCACCACCTCGCTCACATCCCTCCCCCTGCCTCCCACCTTTAACTCTTACCCAACCAACAAATAAAGATGTTTCCATCAAAAACTATCAGTGATGGCCATGCTTCAAATAAAGAAATGTTACGACAGCTTTGAAAGCCCACAAAGTACATTTTTAAAAGAAAAATGTGACAAAACTTGCCAAAAAATAATTAGTTTTTCCCCATTTTCTGATAGCCACTTAGCCAAAGGATGAATACATTAATAATAATGTCATAATTCTGTTTAAATGTTTTCTTTTTGGCCTAACTGGGCTTCTGTACAGATGATCTCACTCATGGGTTTCTTCTCCTGTTATAAGGTGTAAGTAAAACGTCATTATTTAATATTGCTTTGTCGCTAATATTCTGCAAACAAAGCAATATTTAGTTACAAGAAACATTGTCATTATTATAACTTTATACATTTTGTTGTCATAACTCGGATTCATATGCAATACAGGTGTCCTGGTGACATGTTGCTTTGTTCTGCTGTTAAAGGAGAAACGAGTATAACATGTTAATGGGAGGTGATTGATTCCTCTTACAAAGACAACAATTATATATACAAATAAATGAAAGCACCGTTATTGCGTGATTCTCTATCATAGTGGTCATAGAGAAATGTCACATCCATTTCCCTGCAACCATGACTCAGCATTTATGCAAAAAAAGTGACACAAAAACGGCGAAACTGAAAGAAATATTTGCTTCTTTCAGTTCCTGTGCGACACTGCAGTCATCATGCACACCAAGTAAAAAGAGTTTGTGAAATCCCCTCAAACTAACACCCCCCCCCCCCCGCTTCGGACGAGCCTGACACTGCGTCCATACATAGAGACCCACTGTGCTTCACATTCTCATGCACAGACGTGCTTTTGTCTGCTCGTTCCTCTGTGTGTGTGTGTGTGTGTGTGTGTGTGTGTGTGTGTGTGTGTGTGTGTGTGTGTGTGTGTGTATAAATAGAGAGTTGGCACTAAATGTATGATTCAAAAGTGAATATCTGCTATACATCAAAAAGTGTTCAATAAGTCTGAGCAATGCAAATACATGTTAAAGAATGTTTTTGGGATGAAACCAATGGAATAAAATAATAGCAGTAAGAAAATACCCTCCAATATAGATGTATAACTATTCTTAATGTATGTGGGTTTGGTTAAATATGGAAGTTCATTAGTGACGAAACTTCTGGATAAGCAGTAAATGTTTTGAAGCTGTGATCAATCTGCAAAAGAAATACTTCTCACAGTTTTCTCTGAGTTTATTGGAGCTCATGAACAACATTGGCACCCGGGCATCAAGAGAGTTACTTTTTTGTTTGTAATTCCTTGCTAGATGTGAGATTAGGAGGTTGATATCACGCCCATATTGGTCTTTTAAATATGAAGCTACAGCCAGCAGCTAGGCTAGCTTAGCTTAGCATAAATACTGTACACGGGTGGAAACAGCTAGCCACGCTCTTTCCTTAGAAAGCTAAAAAAACAAGACAACAAGTCACCAGTTTACCTACATTCCCAGTCCTTATGCTAAGCTAAGCTAAGCATACTTAAAAAAAGCTTGAATTACTTAAGCACTATAGTTTTGTCGTTGATGAACTCCATAGCCCTCATGGCATGAATGGATGCTAAGCAGTCTTCTTCCTCTCCGTGACTAAACTGTTAACCCCCCCCAACCACATCCTCCACAGTGAGCGATACATTGTGAAATGGAGCCATTATCCATCCAGACGAGACCCACTGTTCTCCCTTCATCACTCTTTTCCTCTCCTCTCTTTTCTCGTCTCTTTCCCTGTTCGATCCTCACCCTAATGCCTGTCTTTCATACACAGCATGCAGGCTCATTTAGAGACGACACAGCAGCAGTTTGATCAATATGTTGCATCGAGCTCATGAATGCAGTCCTGACTAGGCAGTGTCAGTGTGGAGCAATACAGATAATGCCGAGAGCCAATGAGAAAGACCTCGGTCTGAACGCTGTGAGGAAATCTTAGAAAGCACTTTACAGAAATCAAATCTCTTATTTTATTTTCCATTTATCAACTTCATAACACTTTCACTGCTCCATTTTCTCCTGCTTAGATAATCAACCTGCTGACAGCTCTTTTGTGAGCACACACACACACAAACACACATGTACACACACGGAAACACACACACACACACATGTACACACACGGAAACACACACACACACAAACACACATGTACACACACGGAAACACACACAGAAACACACATACACAACCAAAACTCCTTTCACCCTCCACACCAATGACGTTGCCATGGATACCAGGCCTAGCTTTGCCTTTAGGCCTGGAGACTGTTACCTAGCGACAGGGCAGAGACCATCCTCCCCTCCTCACAGAATAAAAGACCTCGTTAGGGTGATTGACAAACTCCAAAAAAGCTCACACTCGTTTAAAAGTGTGACGTTCGAGGGATTTTCTGGGATTATAATCAATTTGCAACCAAAGAAACACTGCATGTTGTTACAAACAACACCCGCTTTGGTTCATAATAACCACGGTGGTGATAACACATTCAATAAAGGTGTCAGGAAATCACTGTCCACACATATGTGAGTGAGCACAGGAAGACAATATGAGACGTCGTGACACTCTGCTTCATTTACATGCTTACGCAACTCTCTTTTTTATCAAAGCCGTGCATAAACACCAACAACTCACACACACAAACACACACACACAGCGCTGGCCAACTGTGCTGGACTTCAGCATGGAGACAAGCCTTTAGATTTCACCATGGCAACCAAAGCACTGGGATAGCAGCTCAAAAATCTCTCCGACTGAGATCTGAAAAGAGGAATAGACTGTTGTAATGTTTTCATTTCAATGTTTCCAGAACCTGTGTCTTTGCCAGCTTTTGCTACATCCCTCCTTCCCCTCATGTATTGTCCTCTTGTTGTTGTTGTTGTTGTTGTTGTTGTTGTTGTTAGTTCTAGTACGTTCTGGCACTTGAATTGATATATTACTTTGTGTGTATGCTGAACAATAATGCTTAGTTGAATACTCGATTCTGATTGGTCAATTTGGACATTTAAGAGGTTGTTAATACTTGCTAACAGACCGCTGCTAAGGAGGAACAAGGGACTATATTCAGTGATATCAATCCACAGAAAAAAGTGGTCAATAACACGTAATCTGTGGACAACAAACACTAGACTCCATCAGAAAACATAATGAAATACATTTGGAATATTCATTTTTATATTTCGGCCCACGCTGCACACTTTCACTTACTTACTGACATTACATCACATGTCATTTGTTAGACGCTTTTATCCAAAGCGACTTACTTATTCAATACTGTGGACAATCCCCACAGGAGCAATTTGGGGTGAGGTGTCTCAGGGACACAACGACATGCTGACTGCAGTGGGACTCGAACTTGCTACCCCCTGATTTGAAGTCCAGCCCCCTTCCACTGAGCCACAGCCTCCCACCACTGACCACGTTGTTGACATTTGATTTTGCCAGAAATATGCATTTTGATTTGAGCTGTTATTTTTTTGATATAGGCCGTTTTGGATAGAGATGCCCAAAAGGTAATATTGCCTTGTTTCAACATTGATTAAAATAAACTACTTAAAAATCTTTAAACTGCTTGAACTATCAGTGCATGCATATTTTATTCTATATTTTCCATTAACTGGACTGCTTCCTTTCCATTAGCGAAGTTGCTCTTCATTGGCTGATATCACTGTTTTATTGTTATTCCTTTTAAAGATTGATGTTATTAGGGCTGCTCGATTATGGCAAAAATCATAATCTCGATTATTTGGGTCAATTAATTGTAATTGCGATTATTAAATGCGATTATTCATTGACTTTGAAAACATCCATTTATTGTAGAAAAAAATGTTGAACAGTATGTTTTTAACAGTTGATTACCCTGAACGTTAAGTTTAATTCAACTGGAAAAGCAACAAAAAAAAAAAAAAAAAAAAAAAAAGTAATAATAATAAAAAGATAATCGTTTTATTTCGATTACGTTGTTTTCGTAATCGTTGCAAGCCATAATCGTAAGCGCGATTAAAATACGATTATTGATCAGCCCTATGATGTTGTACACCCTTATTTTTTGTGATGAAACTACAGTTGATTGATTTTACATGTGGTAAATGATTAAATAATGCACAACTTCCCTACCTCGTCGTACTCTCTTCTACTTCCCGCTCCTTTGTGTTGCTTCTTGTTTTACTCGTCGAGTAGAAGCAGTTAGTCTCGATCCCCCTCATTACATCTCTTATTAAATAAACCCTGACATTTCACAGCCTCCTATGCTCTCCTTCTCTCTCTCTCAGTATTTGTTTTTCTCTTTAACTCAAATGAACTGAGAGTGTAGGAGTCCCTCCCACTCTCCATCTTCATATCTCCCATGAAACTCACGTCGACTTTAAAAGAAATCTGTTCGACTGTCCATGTACGGCATTTCCATTACAATACATAACAAATGAGAAATTACCTCGTTAAACTTTCTCTAATTCCTGCAACGCGTTTGCAAGTTTTAGGGATGTTAGCGTCTCCATATTTCTTTTGGCTTTCCGTCTTTTAATCTATATGTATCGCTCTCAGTGCCATTAACCATCTTCCTCTCGCTCAGAATGTGTCTTCAGTCCTGCAGGAGCAGCAGGGGGTGAGGATTAGAGAGTGGGAGGCAGAAGAGCTCACAGCTGTGGTTCGGAGCGTTTGTCCGCCTCCAAAAATCTACCTCTCAGGTCAGAAGTCTATATCGTTTTGCATTTTTGAAACCTGAAACTAATTGTCTTTTCAAATTCACTCGTTCTGATTCTCAATAAGAGACATTATTCAGAAAATATCCAACGGTACATATATAATATCCATGAATGCTTGGATGTACCTTACGTTAATACATGCATTAAGAGTCCTTTTAAGGCAGCATGCATTGCACTGTACTTGTTATTATATGACATTACATTGCATTTAGCTGACGCTGTTATGTTCATAATACCTGAGTGCTGGTATCTGTGGGTGCCATTTTGTTGGCAGAGCATTTGTACAATTCTTATATATTGGCTCTCAACTTAAAACTTAACTCAGGTTACAGTTAAATCTATAGCGTAGCAGAAGTATTGAGGTATGCATGCCCTAACCCTAACCAAGTGGTTAAATCATGGGTAAAAATGCACATGGGTAAAAATGGCAAAATAAATTGTTCTTAGTTTTGGTTTTTGGGTTGTATCCTAGAGTTGTTTGCAGTGAGTCATTCTAGATCAGGTAATGATAGGCTATCCTCGGTCACACATGGAACTTATTTGACTGGATGTGGTTTCTTGCCATGTTGACAGATTGAACTAAAGAAATTGGTTAAATATTGGTTTTCACAATACCTAATTTTCCATACTACTGATGCCAGTCCCAACTGTCCTCAAACGCTTATTTACATAGTTCAAGAATCCATTTCAACTTCTCATTATTCAAGATGAGTGAATGTGATTTAGAGGTGACATTATACCTAAAGAAATACATAATAAATGCCTAGCTTAAAAACATACTCATAACCAAACTAGAACTTCCTGTTTGAGGTTGCTACAACAGTTCTCTGAATTTCTTCCTGCAAATACTGTGGTTTCAGGCAGGAAGTACACTGAATCACATGCTCATAGACCAATCTGACTGTCTCTCAAGCCACAGTCGGACATTGATCAGTTCTCAATGCCAGAAGCACGAAAGCGATCCAATGTGCCTCTCTGCGGGTTTCCTTTCCAATGGCAACAAACAACAAACAGACGACAGCGAGCGAGGAGGAAACACTGTCCGCTCTCTACAGGGGTCACGAAGCCTCGCTGCACATCGCCGTGTATCAGCTTTATCCACCGCTGGACTACAGAAAGCAGCTGTGACTCCTTTTCCCTTTCTGACAGAGGAAGTTGGGGGCAATGGGAGTTTTATATATGTCCTGCTTCTGGCATTGGTTGACATCTTAAAGAATTTACCAAATGATCAAATAATAATAAAGCTTTATTGATATAGCACTTGTCATACAACACATGCAGCTCAAAGTGCTTTACAAAATGACACAACAACAGTTATTTGTTTGTTTGTTAAAAGGTACATGCAGCAAAATATAACACTTGATCAGGTCAATAGACACAAGGAGGTAAAAGGTATGATAATAAAATAAATAAATAATGGTTTCCCTCCGTCAGATAAGACACAAGACAACTGAGTCGATGCAAGACTATCAAATATAATATAAAATAAAACCCCATAAAACTGTCGTCGCAACAAATCAGCTGCTGTCTAGAGTAAAGGATGAGTTAGGCAAATATGCAAAGAAACACAATATCGATATAAAGTATTTTGAGATCTTCATTTAATGCTTGCAAGCAGTGACACCCCCAAAAGAGAGTGCCCTGTTCTGTCTGAAACAGACCCTCCTTATAGGAAGACATCAAAGGTTATTGACATTACAAACAACATTTTGTGAGGCCAGCTGGTGCCCCATGGCACTGTATGCAAAACCTCACACTCTACAAAGACAGGCTATATGCAGGAATCCTGGAGTCAAATGTAACACCTTTTAAGACCTTTTTTGAGACACTTTCCATACATTTTCAGACCTCATCGCCACTTTGAGTTCTAACCGGTTACACACTGTACCTCACATTGACTATATACAGTATTGATTGTCCTTCCTCCTTATCTTCCAACCATTTGCATTTCCCCATAACGATGCTGTTTAACAACCGGCGTAAACAGACCTCCGCGCGCTATCAAGCAGTGAGCGTGCGATGTCCTGTTCAGATGACGTCAAACCCAACGGGATGCCATAAATAAACTACACAGAATCACACTTCACACCTACGCAATGATTACATTCAGGCAGACTGTAGAATACAACCTCTTTGGACCATTCATATACTTCTTGAAAACAAGCTACAAAATGTGATACCTTGGAAGATACCGGTTAATACTTTTTAATAGCCTTCATTTCCGCTAAATTGATTTATCAACTTTTAATACTTTTTAAGACCCCGCGGACACCCTGAAAGAACAAATGGGATATACAGATAACCCCTTATCGTAGATTCCTTCCACTCATCGTGTCTTCCTGTGGTTGTCATAAAACCCCCTTCCAACGACATCTGTTTATCACAAATCCGTTTACATGACATTCTCAGGATGCAGCAGTTACATTTCATTTAGGATTACACTGTATTAAGCTTAACAAAACAAAGTGAACATATAGGTACAACAGAAATACAAATACAAAGATTAAGACCTATAAAATAAATATATAAAATAAAATATAAATAAATATAAAAGTAGGTAAATAATAAAGACTAAAAGAACATTTAAAGTGGGGGGTTGCTAATAAAAAGCTAATCTAAAAAATATGTGTCTTTAGCCGTCGTGAAATAAAAGTGTTAGTTGATTGGGTATGGCATGTTTCATGTCGTAGTATTAGCAGATTCCTGAACAACTGATTCCTGCCAACATGAAGTAGCGTCATCATACTCAAGAGTTCATCCAGATATCTCCGAAGCCTTTTTTACTGTACTTGAGTTATTACCTCTAATTTGTACTTAAGAACAGCGTATGCTTACTTACTGTGCAATACTCCACCACTATTAGGTAATGCACTTTCGAGGCTGGCAAATATCACAATTTAGCTGACTCAGTTTACAATAATCACATTTCTGGAAATATGAAAGGGATTCAGTAATGGACATGGTATGATTTATTCAAACCGGATGATGAGCTAACAGTTGAGTTAGAAGCACTCAGTCAGACGTCTGGATATTAAAAACGGGTTCTTTTAAAACGAGGGGTTAAAATGAGGCAGATGACATTTACGTTGCCATTACAGTATGCCATTAAGCGTTGTGCTGCTCTGGTACAAGCTTTTACGCACACACACGGACATCTCAAATCAAACTACAATCCCGTCTCTGAAAGGTCAAACGCACTGCTCCGAGGTTTTGACATGTGCCTTCCACATCATCCTCAAATGCCACTCCTTTTCTGGTGCTTTCTACTTCTTGGTCTCTACCTTATTTTCCATCGTTTCTCTGCCTTTGCTTGATACTTTCCTTCTTCATAATTGTTTTTGTATGCATCCCGGGGGTCTCTACAGCACAGAAACAGGGCAGGTTTTATAGTAGACACCATCACAGGAGCATTGTGCTGCCGGTAAACATTACTATTGATGTCTGACCATTAATCTCTCGCTGCCTGTGTACAGTCGCCAAATAAAACACCAACTCTCCTGTCTTTTCTCTCTTAAGCTCACGTGTGCTGGCCTTCTAGCCCCCTTTCTGTAAATCCTGCCGTTTCTGCATGCTTTGGAAGAGATTCCCCTCCCCATTACCGCGGGATTAACCCTCGTCCGGTCGGTCGAGTTACTGCACCGCTCAACTGCCATTCCCACCACAAGCCTGGACAGCGAAAAGAGGGATATCTTAGGGAAAAGGAAGAGCAGAGGGAGGGATGTTGTGCACAGGATTATGGTTTGAGAGGGGGGGGGGGGGGGCGGGATGAGAGGGGGTTAGAGGATGGAGAGAAATAAGGAGGTCCTTTTCCTTACAGACGGCCTCATGTCCACTGAGGCGGCGAGCACTGCCAGCTCTCATCAGCTCAAAGCCCAGAGCGTGAGGAATCGGGAGAGAGAGAGAGAGGAGAGAGTAGAGAGAGGAGAGAGAGTAGAGAGAGTAGAGAGAGAGAGGAGAGAGAGAGAGAGAGAGAGAGAGAGAGAAGAGAGACGGAGAGAGAGAGAGAGAGAGAGAGAGAGAGAGAGAGAGAGAGAGAGAGGGAAGGTGGAGGCGCTAATCTGGGGAGAAGCCGTGAAGCGCCGGAGAATATAGGCCAATGGTCCATTTTTCATTGGGAGAAAAGAAGATTTGCTGCTTGTAAAAATAGTGCAGTTGATTTAAATATATTTTGTCTAAATCACTCATTTTTGATTTGGGTGCATTTGTGCGAAGCCTTTTTCATGAGCTCGGTAACTTTATTTCATTAACGTGATTTGGGACATGTTTGAACAAGTGAATCAATATAAATGTCACAAATGCTATTGTTGGGAACGTTAGCAGGATTGGAAATAGGTAGCTGACATGGCAACCCAACGCTACCGTGCTTGTGTTTAGGTATACTGTTAATACATTTGTATTTACTACTAAACTCACAATACGGCTGAGGCTGATGTGAATGATGTTTGATTCACAGATATTTAGTAATAAACCAGATTACTGGGCAAATTCTTGGTACAAGAAAGAAGGGACGTGAATTTCTGCACCAAATGTATTGGCAAACCATCAAATCATTGTTGAATTTGGACTAAAGTGATCGACCAACCAAAGAGACTGTTGTCTGACGTCTAGAAATAATCCATGGCTAAAAATAGCCCACCACACATGCACATCTTACTCCTTTTGAACAACGCTTTCTAAAAACTACAGTATCCATCTGTCAGGGTGACTGTGGCTGCGAGGGAGTGCGGTCGTCTTTCAACCAGAAGGTTGTGGGTTCGATCCCAGCCCATGCAGTCAACATGTCGATGTATCCTTGGGCAAGATACTTAACCCTGAGTTACTCCCGATGGCTAACGGTGTGTGAATGTTAGGTCCTAGAGTGAGGTACACTGCTCTGTATGAATGGGTGAATGACATGTAGTATGTAAAGCGCTTTGAGGGGTCTTAAACTCTGGATAAAGCGCTATATAAGTACAGTCCATTTACCATTTCAGTAAATCATAAAGCCATACAAAAATGAAAATACAGATTTGTGACCCGTTTCAAATGTTTGATTCGTCATTAAGAATGAAAGGGCTTGGCGAGTCGAAGACAAAATGGTCGTTGGACAAACACATTGTACCATCTTTCATTCAATTTGTTGACATATATCTGAAGTTTTAAAGTGTTCAGGAAATCATTTCCATGACAACTGGGCTCATCCATCTGCTGTGTAGGATACTGTAATACGATTGAAATCTGGACCACTGGCTTTATCCTTTAAATCCTCAGCAGCTACTGTTACCATGCAACTGGCCTCTAGTTTCAGTCAATCAAAAGCACAGTGTAATAGCCAACATGGATTTCATACACAATAAGGTAAATGCATTTTTCAATAAGCATACTTGATGGAAAGAAATCTATCATTATGTTGGCTCGGTCAATCAAACCTCATACAGTCCCGTGCTCAGCGTGAATGAAACTTGATTAAAGGCTGAAGGCAGAACTGACTGAGGCTTTGTGCTCTCAGAAGAGTGCTAATGGAGGTCTTAAAGGTCAGTGTATCCAAAGGACAAAGAAAAACATGTTCAGATTACATATAGGGGCAGGGATCTGGTTTTATAGGTCGATTTTTGATGTTGTTTTAGCTGCTTTTCCAACACAAAACCTCTCGATTACAAATGATGTTTTCTGAAATGTCTCATTTCCCATTTAGTGCATTGAAACTTCTATCTGCCATCCTAGAAATATAAAAATCTTGCTACAAAATGTTCTTATTCTTTAACTTTATGATGCTTCTTTATTGTCTCGTTTTATATGCACAGCTACTCAAATGTATACACTAATCTCTCCAGCCAATATCTTACCAAATATCCTTATGCAGCCATCTCTGAACTTGTGAACGTTTTTGATTGATATGCCTAACAATACCTTGATTTGAATGTACATAATCTAGTATTATATATATGTGTGTAGGTATGATAAACTAGTCATAGTGACATTCATTCGACTGTGATTCAGTTTATCTTTTTATTGTAATGAACTGCAATAAAGTTGTACTGGATGAATATGCTGGTATTTAAATTGATGTGTGCATGGGTGTGTATACTTTAATTGTTATATATTTGAATAGATAATATGTAATGGTGTTGTATGTAAATTAATGATTTTACTAACTCCACAGTGAATGCAGATTTACATGAAATTAGCTAATCGCTGGAATCTAGCCTAAATCTTAATTTTTCATTTTGAGATATACAGTAGAAAGTAATAATGAAATTGTTCCAACTACATGTTCGTATTTCTACATGCATGATGGTATCTTCCTCAATCTCCTTTTTCTCTAAGCTATAGAACAACGCCTGTGAAGAGCTTGTGTGTAGGGTAGGCAGCACCAACAATCAATCCTCCCAAGTGACACCCACACACACACACACTGGGCACTGTGTAGATGTGTCCTGCATACAGATGGACCTTCTTTTTTTGGCACAAGCTCGCGTAAAGCCAGAGGGTTTAAAGGTCAGGAGAGAAAGACACCACGGGAGACTTTCTGCAACTAGATTGAAAGTGCTGCACTGGGTGAAGACCAGAATAAAAACCAAATGAGAAAATGTGAGTGTGGAGGCATGTTCTAAAAGGAGAAGAACCTGCATGTGGACACGAGTGTCACCGTGGGTGGGCCAACAAAACACAACATGGCACTTTCAACTGTCTTTCCTCTGCGATTCATGACAGAATAACTGATAAAATAAGCTTTGTACTGCCTCCTTTGATCCAAAATAAACACATCAGAACTGCAAAAGATAACTCCCCAGACTGCTGGAGAAAATGTGGACGTTCAAATGCAAGTCATAATCATGTTTTCTAGGACTGTTATTGAGGTCTTTTGGAGAGAGATACAAAAGTTAAAAAAAAGTCCACTTTATTGTTAATCTTTTAGTTTGTGCGTACAGACAGAGAGATCGAAATGCCGTTTCCCACAATCCCGAATACAAAACAAATGTATATAATAATATGTGTGTAAATATGCACACACACACACACACACACACACACACACACACACACACACACACACACACACACACACACACACACACACACACACACACACACACACAACACACACACACACACACACACACACACACACACACACACACACACACACACACACACACACACACACACACACACACACACACACACACACACACACACACACACACACACACACACACACACACACACACACACACACACACACACACACACACACACACACACACACACACACACACACACACACACACACACACACACACACACACACACACACACACACACAATCTATATTTTCAAATGTAAGAGTAAGACTCATACCTCAAGAATGGACTAAAAAAGACAAATATTTATTAAATCTGTTGATGGTGGCAAGTAAAAAAGCTCTTACAAGGAATACCAGATAACCCCATTTTAAAAGCAACATTTACAAAATGGAGAGGATAACATCATCTGTCAATCACAAACTGGAACTATTTGTGTCACGATGGAGAAAGTGGACTGATTTCGTAAAACCTCATTGGCCAGATTTTATTTTTACAAACGTATGATTTTACTGTGAAGTCATAATCTCTCCCTAATGTTCGTATTGTTCGTACTTTTTACTGTTTTTATTTTATCTTTGTAAAGGCATTTCGGACAGACAAACTTAAGAGGTACAATTACTATGTCTTGAAAAAACACTGTAATTGTTTGCTGCCAAATGTCAATAAAGAATATGTGTGAGGGCTTAGTTGTGTAAGAAAAGAAGATATTTTGAGGAGTTGCAGACCGAGGGTCGCGTGTCGTGGAGACCAGGCTGTGAATGACCAGCTTTACTTCCTGCCGTCACCATGGGAACACTTCCTGGCCCCGGGTGTAGGGCAGCGGAAAAAACAGCAGCCGCCAAGGGAGAGGGAGAAAGAATAGATAGAGAGTGGTGGAAAAAAGGGAGAGCAGAAAGGATGGAGGGAGGAAGAGAAGGAGAAAGAAAAAAGCTGGGAATTAAAACTGGAGTTAATCCCTTCTGCTTTGTTCGACACTGGCCTCGTCCTCCTGTCTGTAACTCTTCCCCTCGGGGCTTTATGCGGGACATCCTGCAGACAGTGGCTCTCATTTTGAAAATGATTGTTCTTAAAACTATGTGCAGAAGATGCTTCAAACACATCCACAGGAACACGATTGAAGCTGATTCTACTGAAGTCTTCCGAGTAAATCGTCAGAACGCCGACACCTCCTCATCTCCACCGCTCCCATGTTTTATTTTGTGTTGCCATAAGTTAGTCTCTCTCTGTTGGTGCGCGGGGCTAATGATGCTAATGCCAGCAAATACAATGGCGGCTTCACAAAACTTTCCCGAGTTTTACGGGGCGTGGTTTGCAATTCGCCCAGCCGATAGAAATTGATACTTTTTTCTCCTCAGGATAGTACCACCTCTCAGCAGGCACTAAAAATGGGGGTAAAAGTTCCCGGCACTAAGTACTCTTTTTGGTGTGAACGCAAAATAAGAGGTACTAACGGAACTAAACGGGAAAAGTACTCCGGTGTGAACGCGCCTTTTGAATAGCGGCCTTTTTGGCAACACTTTTCTGTGTTTCAGTTCTGATCAAGACTGGAAAAAGTCATCACTTTAAAGTCGATGTCAGCAAACAATTGGCGTTGAGTCAATCAGAGATGGAGCATTCATTTGGATATGTGGTGCAGTCCACCCTATATTTAGGTCTAAATGTCACACTTTAAGCTCTGTTTTTGGTCTCCACCGACTCCTGAGGAACATTTTTTGTTGAATGCGCCGATATATTCACCAGCTAGTGCCTTAGTTTACCAGCTTTACCATCACACAGCTGCACAACAAACTATATACAAAGGTGATATCCTTTAAAACAAAACAGCGACCAATTATAAAGACAATATTTCACTTACGATAGATTAGCTTAGAAGCTGCTATTCGTAGTTCCTTTTTTTGCCATCACAATAAATATCCTTAACAAGTTGTTGAACATATAATCTGATTACTACGATACAGCCTTTTCAATCACTTATTTTGATTCAGTATCAAATGCATACTTATATATAACCAAATAAACCTAAAGCATTTTGTTTCTTTTGATTCAGGTAGCAGGATCCTAAAATGCTCATATACAGTAGATCATTTTTGTATAAATAATGAGAAACAAACCCTTTTTTATCTTTATTTAAATTAAAGCTATTCTTACCTCAAACATAGTCACAGATTAAGGTGTAGGCTCCAAGTGAGCTCTTATACAGCATTACATCTGTGCATGTATACTTCAGTACAGGATATATAGCCTTTTGTATCCTACATTATACAGTGTGTTTGCATTGCTTCTGGTCTGAATGCCTGAACAAGGGTTGGCAATGTATTTGTCTGTATGCATGAGTAGCTGCATGAATATGAAAAGCTGCATGTGCCACACACATGTGGATGCGTGAGAGCTAGAGAGAGTAGAGAGTTACTCCCTCCCCTGTCACTGCTTCTGTTCTAAATCCTAAATGGTAAATCATGGCTGCAGGAAAATACCAGATGGCCACGACTAAAGCAGAGAGAGAGCAGATGTGTAGGGACGCAGGAAGAGACACCGGCTTCAGAGAAAGAAGGGGAATAAAGACTGACATGTAGGAGATGAAGGTAAATGGGTTAGAGCATGTGCAGGAATCCCAGGAGTTATTATGCAGCCTCCCACGTGTACGTTTAAACACACAGAGATACACAGCGCTTTATCCTTCCTCCAATTAAAGCAAATCCCCGTTTATTCTGGGACAAACCTCACCTCGGCGACAGCGGTCACGTCATAACGAGACAACACTTGCAGTCACGCAACACACCCCTGCGTCGCTGAACGTCCAGGTTTAATTCTCTAATCCATTCAAATCCTCCTGTGTGAGGCTAAGCTTCCATAAGCAAGCGGGTAACCTTCAGCACCTGGTAAGTCGGAGCAGTCGACAGACATTACAAGCTGTTTATGCTTCAAAGTTGTGTTAAGCTGCCATTAGTAATGTTGTTTCCTTTTGTTTTCACGATGCAGGTGTTGCTGCCTCGAGCTTATTCAGACATCTTTCTCAACTGAGACCCTGAAATCGGTTCTGAGGGAACAATGGCAGGTGTGTGATAGCCTCTCACTATAGAGATGTCTGAAGCCCATCATATTCAGTGATATCATGTGTTTGGCAAAACTTTAAGGGACCCTAATACGCTTCTTGGGGTTCTCCTGTAGTGTGTTATATTGGTGTTTGTGCATGTAAATTGTCTGCAAAGGTTAAAATCCTGAAACGCCTCCATTAGACTCCTTTGTTTACTTCCATAATGTAACACTCATGCTTCTATTGGCTAGCGCTCCGACACATTGTACGTGATAGGCTAAGGGGTGGGACATCTCTAAGCGGTTGACTTATCACAACAGAGCCGGCCAGCTAACCAATCAGAGCAGACTGGGCTCTGGTTTCAGACAGAGGGTGAAAAGAGGTGCTGCAGCACATGGAGACATGTCACAGTAGAGACAAAGGAGGCGTGTGGTGCAGTGGGTTGTCCGTAGGTGTTCGCATCAGGGGGTCACAGCAGGTTCAAACCCCACTGCAGTCAGCATGTCGTTGGGTCCCTGAAGACACGTCACCCCAAATTGCTCCTGTGGGGATTGTCCGCAGTATTGAGTATGTAAGTCGCTTTGGATAAAAGCGTCTAACAAGTGACATGTGATGGAAAGTAGAGACACTTAATACTAAAAAGTCACAGACACATAATGCACATTCGCAATAATAAGGTATTTATTCAATGGCACACAGTATGAATCCACTACTGTTCATACAGCACATTCAAAACAGAGTGGCCAAATCCACCGCCTGCACAACTTCTAGATTTAGCCATGAGGCGTTTCTCCATATATGCTGTGTGTTTGCAGAGGACTATCAGACATTAATCCTCACAATAAGCCACCAGAGAACAGGTATGTTTCTCTTTGCCTCTGCACTGACCCGATAGCATTGGGGAGGAATGATATCATGAGATGCCAGGATGCAGTCTGTGTTTGATAAATGATAATATGTGGCATCATGTGGACTGAACACACATGCCGCGATGGCGATAACATGATAGGGACAACTCTGGGTCCCATGTTGTAGATTATGGATGTGAAAGCAGTGGTTATTAATCTTATGATACAGAAGGAGAGGAGAGTGTACTTCCTCATTGCATTTCCTATGTGAACCTTTAATGTCTGCAGATACTGACATAAATCAAGTTCATGCTATTTAAATACTGCCAACTATAACTAAAAATGACGACCGGATCAGGTTTCTGTTTCCTTTAACTCATTTTAAATGTGAATACACTCATTCAAATGACCTGTAGATTCATATATGTGTGTGTTATTTGTCGACACAGTCTATCGTCAAAACCCTCGGATCAAGTAAATGGACCGGAGAGAAGTGGCATCATCTCACCTCGCTCTCTCTCTTACCTAACGTGATTTTAAGGCATGATTAAACGTCTGTTTACGAGGTACAATTATCACTGAAATGCCTCCGACACGACACATATTTGACACTCACGCACTGTGACAGTTTGTGTTCACAACAGCAGACAGAGATGTTGCAGTGTGTGGATCAGCAGAGCCGGATTTAGAATTAAAATAATCATGGAAATGTATGTGTGTCGTCGATGCTTCATTAGCGTTTGGGCTTTATGGGCGATAAAAATATCTTTGTGCCTCTGGGAGGAGAGAGGATGAGGAAGGGAGGGGCTGTTTTTCTTATGCGCTGAATGTGTGTGTGCAGAAGCGAGGGTTAGACAGTGACATCGTTTTGAGCAAAAACTTCCAGACAAAAATGTGACAAAAGGTACACATCACGAGCCGACGTCAGCCTCTCCAGACACCCTGCTGTGAGTCGAAAATATCTCGCGTCCTCATCTCTGCCGCCTTCACTCTGCAGCTCCTTCATCTAAAACCACACTGCAGGCTTCTGGAAAACCGTGTGCAGCGGTGCAGGAAAACGTGCAATTGTAAGCAACAAAGAAATTGTAAGGAAATGATGTCATTCAATCGCCTGAGAGCAAGCTAGCAACAGGCTTTATGACTCACCTTTCGGGCCATTTCTGACAATGACTAAATGGTGCGTCATTACACCAAATTGCACTAATTCCAGATTCATTTGTTTCGCCGTGACCTGCTGGGTAATTATAGAGTAGTACAAGGTTTTTAACAACTAGCTTTCACGTCAAAAATGGGCAGTTGAACAGCTTGAGATTGTTAGGGAATAATTTGCCTAGGTATTCAACCTTTGACACAGTTCATCATTTTCTCCAGTCTCCTTTCCCATGGCATATGTCTACGACCTTGGGTATTGCTGCTATCTCTCTTAAGGAGGGGCAGCTTGGGCGCATTGTTGTTGCCAGTCTATGACAGAGCACAAGCCGCCATGAGGTAGTTTACTGTTCAGGGACGAAGGTTCCCTGGCTCACATTCTTTTCTATGGACGAGAGCTCTAGTTAGATTCAGGGTCCATAATGCTTTAGTCTCACTGATAAAGAATGTTGATTATTACACTCCGAACTAGATAAAACCTCGAGCTACAGAAAGAGTTATTCAGAATTGGTTTGGCAACCGCTGTGTCAACTTGTGACACACCACCTGTCTCGTCAATTCTCCGGCCGAAACTCCGAATAAACCATCAGTGTTTGACATCAAAGCTCCTGCTCATCCCGTGTCTCCTTCATGAGTCGGTGACTCCCACTGCATTGCTACACAGAAGTTTCCTCCACAGAGATGAAGGACTGTTTTAGATCACAATGAGAACAGAATCAGCAAAATATGGACTCAATATATCCAAAAAAGAGGTCGGAGGTCGGTGAAAAGACACCTTAAAAAGAAGCAAAGACGCATTAATATGTACTTGCATGATCCTTCATATTGGTTTTATACATTAATAACAGTCATGCCATGTGGTGATCATCTCTGTTTTTTTGGTCTTATTTCTATAAAAGTCTAAATAGGCGCATTCACACCGCAGTACTTTTCCCACAAAGGTTCATGAGAACACTTTAGTTCTCATGAACAGATCGCGTTCACACCGGAATAAGTCCCCGGGGGAGGCTTAGGCAAATGAAGACGCTGACGTCACTTCTTCTTCTTCTTCTTCTTCTTCTTCTTCTTCTGCTTTGGGTTTACTGGCAGGCCGCACACCACTTCACGGTGTATACTGCCACCCGAAGTCCCCGGCCGGAAGTCCCCGGAGTTGGGGACTGGCTTCAGTAGAAGCTGCTGGGACTCCCAGCAGCTTCTACTGAAGCCTTCCGAGTAAATCGCCAGAACGCCGACACCTCCTCATCTCCACCGCTCCCATGTTTGTTTTTGTGTTCCCATAAGTTAGTCTCTCTGCGTTTATGCGCTGGGCTAATGCTAATGCTAATAATGCTAATGCGAGGATAATAAAATGGCGGCTTCACAAAACTTTTTGGGAGTTTTACGCGGCGTGGTTTACAATCCGCCCAGCATCAGACATAGGAACCTTTTTCTCCCACGAAAGTACCTGCTCTCTAGCAGGGACGGAAAAGGGGGTAAAAAAGGTTCTGATAAACTCATTTTAGTTCCGGCTCTTTTTGGTGTCATTTCGGAACTATATCGGAACTAAAGTGGGAACAGTACTGTGGTGTGAACGCGGCTCATGCGACTGCAAAATAATGATGAATTCAGAATAAATATTATGTTAATATTAGATTGTTCTTGTGAGGAACTTGACAGTCATTTGTGTGACTGCAGGCGACTCGCAGTGTTAGAAAGTTAAAGGGAATTAAAAGGGACAGTGAGTTTAACTGGATTTATTATATCCAGCCCGTTAATGTCACATGACCAATGTGTGCCGTATGAACAAAGAGACGCCGCAGAAAAACACTAAATTCGCAGGTATGTTTAAAAAGAACTTAATAATAGAAATAGAAATCAAAGCATATCTAAAGAAAATGTATAATAATTTTAAAGGAAATGAGTTGGTGTGTTTCATGGTAGAAATATTTTGGTCAGCACTAATTTAATATAAAATATAATTGTTCCAATGAAAGAACATGTATTTTTAAAATTGCTTTTTAAAATTGGCTACATATTTTTTTTAACTATTTTTTATTTATATAGAATTTGTGTACTTTTATTTTCAGATAATCAGATTTTTTTAGCTTTAAAATGAAGGATATTTTTCTAAATGGTCAGTTTATCCGATCCATTTAAAGGATACCCAATTCTGAAATACAGGGTTTTCACTGGATGGCAAACATGGCTCAACTCACTCGTAGCTAACGGGCTAAAACATGCACAGAAGGATCGTCTTAGCTCAAATTCATTTTAAAATGAAACACATTTTGTTTCTCAAATCCACACAAATCAACCAAAAAATTCCGTATTATACATTTTGCCACTGAATGTCCCCCCTCTGGTTAAAAAAAACAACGAGTGCCAGGCAGACAGGTGGCCAGGTAGTCAAGCGGGAAACTAATTAAGAGCCAAAAGCATTGAGACGCCTGCAGGGAGACGCTGTCGGGTGTTTTGAACTTTCGTCCAAAAATGAAGACAATCAGGAGCTGGCTGGTCTCAGATCAGCTGATGGCCTGTTGGTGCGTTTTTACAGAGACACGAACACACAGAATAAAAAAGACAAGCAGAGAAACAGCCCTGAGGGAGAGGAGGAGGAGGAAGAGGAAGAGGAGGAAGAGCGGTGTTGAGATGTTAAACTCCAGCAGCCTGTCGTGAGATACGCTTTCACTTGACTTGTGTTTGGAGGCATTTACAGGCCGTCTCCTGAAGAGAAGATGAGAGCCAGATGGCAGAGAAGTCGATCTAATGACACCTTGTTTCCTCGAGGGCTTGGAGTTCACAGGAAATATTCACCGTTTGAAGAGGAAAGGGGTAAAAAGGACTAATACTCTTTGGTCAGGAAGCAGAACACGAGCATTTATTGAGCTCAAAGCCTCCTTCGATTATAAATGCAAACACAGCAATGCAGCAAGTACACAAGTTGAAGGAATAGGTTATTTTACCAAGCTAATGTCTGGATAAAAACACTAAAAAGCACATGTTACAAATATTTGATACATGAAAAAGGACTGGTTTGTTGAAAATACTGCATTAACTTTAAAAAATACTCTCAGACACCTTGTTACCTTCCATGGTATTTGAATGATATAGGCTTTTCTTTTCAACTCCTACTGTAACACAACAACAACGCAAAGTCGGCCATCTTTAGGTACGGATTGAAGCTGTTAAAACGAGTTTACGAGGAGCACTTGAAGGCATCACCACTGCTGATAGGGAAAGTTTGTTTCAATATAGATCTTCAATCAAAAGAGAGAATGTAAAAAAAAAAAAAGAAGATATTTAGAGCTCCTTTGTTGTCTTTATGCTAAGCTAACGAGCTCGTATTTAGCATACAGACATGAAATGGGTGTTGTTTTTCTTCTCAAAATCTCTTTGACAAAAGTGGACCCTCCAAAATGTCAAACTATTCCTTTAATGGATTAGAATAAGACCATTTGAAAAGTGTCTCTTGCTGTGATTGTCTTTGAAGAGACATGTAACACTTCAAGTGACGTCAGTAAAGGAGTGCTGCAGGCAAAGAAAAAAAACTTTACACGTGGCTTCGTTTTCTCTTCTCACTTTGTCAGTTTCCGACACCTTTCTTTGATTTCCCATCCCCTATTTTCTCCCCCGAACATCTCCACCACCTCCGTCCTTCTCTCCCGTTCACTCCTATTATCACATTTCTCTTTTCCCCCCGCTCACATAATCTCACACCTTCAATTGTTTCCCTATTACGCTCTCTGGGAATCTTCCAACGTCTAACAATCTGTCGTATGTGAACCCAGTTTCTGTCATCTTGATTTCTACGTTTTTTAATCTCTTTGATGCACTCTGGAAAGCAGAGTTATGTCAATCAAAAAAACTCTCTCTTAGCGTCTCACGACTATTCCTGTCTAATGCAACCAAGATGCTTTCCAGTTTTCAGAGTCGTATTTTGATATGCTTCCATTTTAATCTGTGTAAAGCATGTTTACGAGCATGAAAGATTCTTTTGGCACTTCCTGTTCGCTGCCATCAATCACCGGGGACTTGACTTGAGCCACTCGGGCGGCACTTCCTCTCAGGCTGTGTAACTGGGTTCAGAAGCTTTTGTCAAAACCCTTCGCCCTAATCTCAACCACAAAGGAACAGTTTGGGATCTTCGGAAATATTCCATTCATTTTCTTGACAAAAGGACAAAGAAATATTCCCAGTACGAAACTCCCTGAATCCACAAAGAATATATAGTGTACATTTGCTTTAGAGGAGGATTTTGTTGGCTCTTGAACCCCAAGTCCTTGTGCTAAGCTAAGCTAAACCGCTACGGGATATAGCGTCTTATGATACATGTTTTCATTTGATTGCATTTACTTGTTTAAAATTAAATGTGTCTTTAGGTTGACTAACAAAATCTGTCCAGGGACTACAGATGAAAAATAGCCTCTTGGCTAACTGTGGCACATTTACAGAAATGTTAATTAATGTGCACTGTCCCTGTTAAATAAATGAATAAATAACAATTCTTAAATCTTCGACTAAAAACGCATATACGGATATTTCCTTAATGTCCAACTTGGTATTCAATATGAATGATTTGATTGGTAGTGCTTGGGAAGGGTGGCGCACCTACCTGGGAGTCTGCACTCAGGGAAACAACATCCCAAAACAAATCCTAAAACGTTGAGAAGAAGAAACAAAAATGGCTAAAGACTAATTTATGCATGATGAAAAACAAGCTGAATTTGACACTTACTTTATAATCACTAAACGCTTTGACTGTAGCAGATAAATGACAACAGCCTGGACCATGACGTGGCTTTTCTGCCCTGAAAACAACAACAACAACACCTCCATCACACAATCCTCTCTCTCCTTCCAACAAAGGCAATGAAACAACACCAGGACCAAGTGACCCACATGCTGGGTCAACATCTATCAAAAGCAATGCTGATGAAAGGTCCACTCTGACTTTGATGGTGCAGGGTTTGTTTCTCACTTCCTTTTGCACACAGCACATTTGCATGAACACATTCAAGACGCTGACTGCACAAAAACAAGACAAGTTCCTGTTTGCCTCCTGCCTCATCGAGAAGAGATGGAAAAATGCTTCTGGAGAGTTTGGACGAGAGAAATATAATTATCGCTCATAGGGATGCTCCGATCGATCGGTCACCGATCGATATCGGCCGATACTCACTCTCTACCGATCGATCGGTGCTCTCTAAACATGCCGATCGCGAGAGCCGATCGCATGACGTAAAATACATGACACTTTTCTCTGTGTGCGCCAAAACAAGCTCGCCAACATGGCTTCACCGGTCTGGCATTATTTTAAGGTGTCCGAAAAAGACAGTAAAATAGCGGTACGCAACGTGTGTGAAGCAGAAATCCTGCAGCTCCGCCCGCCGGACAGGTAAGCGCAGCGAAACACACACACAGGGAGAACCAGACCGCAGTTCATTTCCTCATATTCCAAACGAGAAATTACGGTAGCAAATCACCCGGTTCTTTACGACCAGAACTATTAACGGGATACAAACCGGAGGAACCAGGCATGGAGGGAGGTGGCAGAGACAGTGGGTGAAACTGGTAAGTTTTCGCCTGTTTGGGGAGTTTATATATATATATATATATTGCTCGCATTAAATCCCCGGGGTTTTTTGCTTTGTATGTCGGGGGCGGGAGATTCATGTGATTGGTTGTTGGTCGCGTTGCTCGCAAAAAATCCCCAAGCTTTCAGACACGCCCAGCTCCAAGATTTTCAAGATTTTTGAAAAGCTGCTGTGTGGACGTACCGTAAGACCTAACACACTTAGCTATTTTATCTACCTCTGGAACAAGCTAAACTAGTTATTATAAATATATGTATTCTTCATTGTCGGGTCACTCATTACTGGATCAGTGAGCTGCATGAGATACTGACAGGCTGTCAGGAGAGAGAGGAAAAGAGAGCGCATCCGCTAATTTCTCCCGTGTTATTCTCCAAAGTGAATGTAAACTTGAATAATGTACATCATTTGAATGTAATAATTAAGTTGATTGTTGTTTGTGGAAGCTCCAGTGAATGAGCATTAACTGAGTTTTAAACATCACTTTAAATGGAAGATTTAAAGTGATGTTTAAATCTTCCATTTAGGCCCCGCCCACTCGATCGGATCGGCGATCGGTATTGGCCGATACTGATTCCGGCGATCGGCCCCGAAATTGGCGATCGGAGCATCCCTAATCGCTCATGTTATTCTGTTTTGAGGACTCCAATATAAGACGGGAGTGGCTATATACAGGACCGTCCTGTACACAACGCCAAATGGCTATATACAGGACGGTCCTGTATATAAGGTCTCTGAAATGGCTATATACAGGACGGTCCTGTACACAACGCCAAATGACTATATACAGGACGGTCCTGTATATAAGGTCTCTGAAATGGCTATATACAGGACGGTCCTGTACACAACGCCAAATGGCTATATACAGGACGGTCCTGTATATAAGGTCTCTGAAATGGCTATATACAGGACGGTCCTGTATATAGCCATTTCGGAGCTTGTATACAGGACCGTCCTGTATATAGCCATTTCAGAGAGCTGTTTACAGGACGGTCCTGTATATAGCCATTTGAGAGACCTTATATACAGGACCGTCCTGTATATAGCCATTTCAGAGACCTTATATACAGGACCGTCCTGTATATAGCCATTTCAGAGAGCTGTGTACAGGACGGTCCTGTATATAGCGATTTGGCGTTGTGTACAGGGCCGTCCTGTATATAGCCTCGGCCATATAAGACAGCGTTTTCTTTCTCCAGCTCCATCCACTGCACATTGTCACACTGTGTATTTGTATATTTGACGGACACCTGCACATTTCTCACATTCTCCAAGCTGTTAGAAACGATCGTCTTCAACAACATGTTATTCTCTCCCATTGTTGGCCTGTGGTATTTATGAGTGTGAAGCATATGCAGGAGTGTTATCCTGCCATGGGAAATAAGCCGCACAGAGGGAAGGAAAGAATGGACCAGACACATGTTTACTCTCCTTATGAGTTTTCATTGACCCTGGCAACTACATCTACAATCTAATTGATGATCCAATTTGATTTACAATAACCCATTGCCCCATTAAGAGTGTTTCATACTCCAAATTTAGAATATTAGTGGAGTATAATTTTCAAACATATCCTAATTATACCACTACAGTAGAAGGAGGCGGGGGACGGGGGGGTTCCTCAAGGAAACACACACACACACACACACACACACACACACACACACACACACACACACACAACACACACACACACACACACACACACACACACACACACACACACACACACACACACACACACACACACACACACACACACCACACACACACACACACACACACACACACACACACACCACACACACACACACACACACCACACACACACACACACACACACACACACACACACACACACACACACACACACACACACACACACACACACACACACACACACACACACACACACACACACACACACACACACACACACACACACACACACACACACACACACACACACACACACACACACACACACACACACACACACACACACACACACACACACACACACACAGTGGTCCAGATGCCGGCATTCTCCACAGTGATAATGGGGCTGTATCTCACTGTAATGCACAGTTCACTGAGGCTGGCTCCGCTCCAGATGGAGAGGCAGCAAGGAAAAGGAACAGGATACCATAACCTCGCCTCACAAGAGCCACAGCTGCAGACACACACACACGCACACAGACACACACACTCACGCCTTTATCAACCCACACGAATGCTTGCATCTACATGAAAACAGACTCAACATACGTTTTATCGTAAAACATGTCCACTTTCAAATAGGGCTGCTCAATTTAACAATTACGATTGTGGCTTGCAACGATTATGAAAACAACATAATCGAAATAAAAAGATTATTTGTATTTTTAATTATTTTTATTGGTTTTTCAGTTGAATTATACTTAAAGTTCAGGGTATTCAACTGTTAAAAACATACTATTCAAATGCATTTTTTCAATGAATGGATGTTTTCAAAGTAAATGGATAATCGTTTTTAATAATCGTGATATCAATTATTGACCCAAATAATCGAGATTATGATTTTTGCCATAATCGAGCAGCCCTACTTTCAAACACATAGTTCGATGCACAGAGGCCGACACACTCACCAGAACAAACACATCCTCTACACACAGTCAACACACACCTTCACATACACCTGCAGTACACTGGCTGTAATCATGCAGCACCTCTGAGTATTTTCCGTGCGAGAAGAAAGGAAATGAGAGGATTTGTCGCAGAAAAGTAATAATGTTATTCCGCCCCGTTCTGACCTGTTTAGATGAGAAAGCAAAAAAGCTTCCTCAATGCAGCTCACACCCGCAGGAGCACAGCGGGGAGCAAATGGAGATCTGCACGACACTGACTGTGTTGTTTTTTTTTAAAAACCCTCTGAGACTAAATTATTTTGTGATATTGGGTTATATCAATAAACTTTGATTTGATGTTTCAGACTCCAGGCTTGACTGAAATTGTCAGATTTATCTTCCCGCAAACTATTTTCCTCTTCAACTCGTCCTTTATTTCTCTTTCCCTCCTCTCCATTGTCCCATTACTAGATTAAGTGCGCCGGTACAAGCGAAGAAGACGGGTATATTTCAGAGAAAATGAAACTCAGTCCATCAGCCGGCATCAGGGGAAATGTAAATGGCGTACTTTACCTGCCTTTTTTCGTTGCCTCTTCACATTAAGGCTCTGTGATGGATTTCTATAATAACACCGGTTGATGAATTCTCTGCATGTCTACAAGTGGCTATTTCTCGTCCGCATTATTAAAGGTAATAACTCAGAGTTAAATGATTGTTCCTGTTGGCAGAGCAGGTCTACGGGGGTGTTTGTGTTTATGTTGGCACCTGTTGACTGACGAGGGGGGGTGCAACTCGTTCTGTTGGACAAGAGTCTACTGCCATGAAGATGAATTACGAGATGTGGCGTATAAGATAAATGCTAATGTCCTAAAAACGCAAATGCAATGAATCCATTCCCTATAAAATAACAACAAACACAATTTCAAAGCTAATTCACTGATGTCTTGGTGGTGTAATGTTCTGATCATTAGCATTTCAGACGAATACCAGCAGAAGTATGGTTGGACGATATAGCAAAAGACGTCATCAAAACATGTTGTTTTTGTATTGATCAATTATCAAGTATTCTCCTTTACAAAGATACCTAGAGAAACCAGAAGGGTAGTGATGGTTTATAATAGTCCCATGTTATTTTAAGGTAAGCTTTGACAAACGATTACAATGTATTGGCTGTGTGTCTAGTATTTGGTAAATGGATTAAAAAATGACTTGACATATAATTATTGTTGTGTTCAAGATCGGTTAATTGCACAGCCCTAATAATGCCTCTGTCAGGTATTTGATTTTAACAAAAATCTAAATTTGGACCTCATATTGATGCTGAATTTTAAGCTAGATCATTTGAAAGTTGTTGAGAAACTTTACTCAAAACCACGGAAAAGTAAAAAGTAATGGGGAATCTGGTTTCATTTGGAAACCATGAATGTATAACAATAAATCGTGACAATCCATCCAATAGTTGTTGAGAAATATCACTCAAAAACGAAGATTAACCTTTGTCTAACTAGGGGAAAGGTAAAGGTATCACCACTGGAGTCATTAGGATCAATCCTCTGGGAACCATGAATATCTACTAATATCAAACCAAACTATAATATCTAAATCCATGATTAAACGTATCCTTTAAGATACGTGGTACTTAGTAATGTTACATAAAGCGCACTTCCATAGCCCAGACGTGCCCATAATTACAGCGAAAGGACAACCTCAAGGGTATCGCTGCCTTTACACCTTAGAATTACCACGTGTCAACTGAATTATTACGAGACGTAGTTTATCATCATAAAAGGTTAGCTCCTTGGTTACCCATTAGCAACCAAAACAGCTTTGTCTTCTTTCAGTAATTATCACCGTGGCTCGAACGCAACTTTCCTCACCCCTATTGCTACGATGCAATTACTGCTTATGTAATACAGCTATTTAATACAGCGATTACACATCCTTGTTGTCCCACTAATGTGAGACGAGACGCTGTGTGGGGTCTTTAAAAAGGAACGCAGGGTTATTTAATGCTTCCCTCTCATTTCCTCATTATGTGCCCCTTCCTGTTAATGCTGAAGTAAAGTGGACTTTCCTGCTCGATTGTTCCCCATCTGTCGAATCCCCACCGAGAGACTGTGGACAAAACGAGGCACAGAGCAGAGCTGTGATGACTAAGATGTTTTTTTTTAATAATATTGTGGATAGAGTGTGAATCAGTAATGAGATGCATGCAGGACGCCGTCAAACAGTTAGAAAACAGCAAAAACAAACTGGATTTTGTGTGGCGCTTCAGTCTAGAAACTGACTTACAGAACGGTATCTATTGACACTTTGATATACAGTCATTTTACCTCGTGAATAAGAGCATGTTCTGAATAGAAAGCACTTCAAAGAAAGCAACAGATATGGATCCGGACTGAAATCAAACAACACGGATCGTGGGATGCTCGCTTCCCATCTCGGGTTTATTTTCTCTAAAACATCGGTGAAAAAGGTATAACATGAAAGCTTCTTCTAGTGCGGGCCTTTGTGCAACGGTACAATGCATTAGTGCGAGCTGAAATACTTCAAGCACGAGGTGGGTACACAGGTCCCCTGAGGGTTACATAAACACAATACACAGAGCAAGTTTTTACGCCTGCATCAGTTTGAGCTGAGAGAGGATACACGTGTGTGAGTTTCTCATCTCTGTGTCTGCGAGGTTAACCTGATTCCTGAGGCTTTCTCTACCACACATTAGGGCTGCTCGATTATGGCAAAAATCATAATCTCGATTATTTGGGTCAATAATTGATATCACGATTATTAAAAACGATTATCCATTTACTTTTAAAACATCAATTTATTGGAGAAAACAAATTTGAACAGTATGTTTTTAACAGTTGATTACCCTGAACTTTAAGAATAATTCAACTGAAAACCAATAAAAAAATAATTTTTAAAAATAAAAGTAATAATAATAAAAAAATAATCGTTTTATTTCGATTACGTTGTTTTCGTAATCGTTGCAAGCCATAATCGTAATTGCGATTAAAATAAGATTAATTGAGCAGCCCTACCACACACACATTACACTAACATGCACATGCGACCACATGAGGAGCGGAAGGAGGTAATAACATAGAGGCAGGAAAAGACATGTTTGTGGCTTAAACGGACAAAATCAGGAAGCATATTTCCATTTTTAGATGCATGACATGGATGCTGAGAGAGAGAGAAAAGAAAAAAAAAGGGAAATGCAATGCATAGGATTTAGGTTTAAACATGTGTTTCACCAGCTTGTTGTTGTCCAGAATGAGTATTTCAACCCAGAAAGTCTTTAAAAAACTGGATAACATTTGGTCTAATTAAGGGTGACACATGAAAACGGCCGCTCTGAATCACCTCACCGAGGCCCTCATGGCTCATCAGCTGTTTAAGACCCGTACTTCCACCCACACCACTAGTTCCTTCATCTCACACACACACATATTCGTCATCAACTACAGAGCAGATGAAGAAGCACAAACACCCCAGGCACGGCCAGCTTTTCCCCGTGTTCATCTGTCGCACTACAGAAATCTGGCCAAAAAGTGTTATTTTTGTGACACTGGCAGATAAACACACAAACGCACCAGGGTTACTTCAGTTCAGGAGTTTGCTGCTGAACCGTTTTCTGTGGGACTACTTTTTTTACCGAAGAAATAGTCCCTACAAAAATGGTTGACACTATTTACAGCACGACACACCAAAATCCATCCCCTTCATTGTAATAATACCCCACTAACCCTTATTCTATCTTAGATACTGGACTTTCCCACAACCGCTGAAGGCAACACGTAGGTTAATTCTGCCTGGAAGTTGCTGCAGGAAGCCAACCTGCCTGTTAAAGTAATCGTGACTTGTGTGTGTGTGAGGATCTGTGCAGATGTGGTTGAGAAGACCATGTGAAATGCATCAGCTCGACAGCACTGAGGGGGACTCGGGGGAAGCAGCTGACTACAAAACATCCTGTCTCATGATGTTTCCCCCAGGAAGTAGCAGATAGTTTGGCATGATTACATTTACTGTGTGAAAACAATTTAACGCAAGGACTTTTTCACAGTCGATTTGATTATTAAAACTGATGTGAGCACTAGAGAGAGGGAAAGGCAATCAATACTTTACAAAATATCCTGTAACAACTCAAACACACACAGCCACACACACAGACACATACCGCAGTACTGTGTTCACCTCCCTCACCTCCTGCTTCAATCGAATCAACGCCTATCAAATCTAATCAGACCCACTGAAGCGTTTCATTGTGGAGTCGAGCAGTGGAGTTATATTATGCAAACGGGCGAAGGGGAATGGCCTGAATTGAAGTGTGTGTGTGTGTGTGTGTGTGTGTGTATAGCCACATGTTTGTGCTTGTGTGCCCATCTGCACTGTTGCTGTTTGTGTGTCTCTTTCCGACTCTGTAGGCTTAGGTGTCATGCGTGTGTGTGCGTGTGCGTGTGTGTGTGTGTGTGTGTGTGTGTGTGTGTCTGTGTGTGTGTATCACTTCATCCATTAATCTAGCCACTGTCAAACAGATTGGGTTTATGCAACACTTCCACAGCTGTGTTAAAATAGGCGACAGCATCACTAAAATCAACAAAATTGCTCAAGTTTTTTTGGCACAAAATCACGCTGAAGCCATACCTTTTTCATCCAACCCAAAGGAGGACATTTGAAATCTCTACAGCATGACATTCGCATGGATTCAATTACATCAGAGAGCAGATAACAGCATGAAAAGTGGAAGCAAAAAGTAGCTTTTTGCTTGTAGCACAGCAACCAACTGACCACGCAACCAAGCAGTTGCTGCAGGGATTAGATCTGTGTTATTGTTGTGTGTGTGTGTGTGTGTGTGTGTGTGTGTGTGTGTGTGTGTGTGTGTGTGTGTGTGTGTGTGTGGCTGCAGCCTGCGATAGAAAGGCTTAACCTTAGCAGGGTTAGGGAGTTTATAATAAATCAATGCACATGTTTCAGCTATACAACCTATCAAGATACACATCTTCTTTATGACTGGATGCTCATTTCCGATTCCTATATGATCTTTTTTTACATGTATGCTATCAAATCAAATCAAGTTTTATTTATATAGCACATTTATAAACGATTTTTGGTCGAGCCAAAGTGCTGTACTTTACAGCAAATACAACAGAACAGATTGTTCAGAATATCAGTATGAGAAAAATGACACCCTCTATCCTTATGCTATGTAATCATCAACATAATCATCGTGCCAAATACACCGACCTGCAAATGAAATGATACATTTTCATATACTGTAGGATAGTGGGTTTAAAATCTATAAAAACAACCTAACAAAAAACACCCTTTTTGTTGCATCTAGATCAGGGGTCAGCAATTAAGTTTGGCCTTGGGCCGGAACATAATCAAAGGCTTTGAAGTAATTGATTGTTAAAACATGTGAGACGTTTGAATGCTTGGGGGGGGTGCTAATTAACTGTCAACGGGGGGGGGGGGGGAGCCTCGCTGCGGTGCCGTTCTGTGATTCTCCAGATTCTCCAGATGGCCAGTCCGCCCCTGCTCACAAGCTTATTAAGATCCAAAGCTTTAGTGCGTTTTGAACACAGCCAGTCTCTTCTGTCATTGTAGACCGAATGCTTCTCGTTTTGCGCCGTCCCGTTCAAATGACAATCACATTTCCAAGCTCGCGCCAGGGCCGGGGGATGAGGTTACAAGCCTCACGCCTTGTGCTGCATTCACTTACACTCGGACATTTGGGATTTTCTCTCATAAATGTCCGATGAGCCAAAACCTTTCTTTCAAAACAAAGCTTCTAACTGGGCTGGCAGCATATGCACCAAAACCCCTCGCCCTCCATGATCAAGCGGCTTCTCCGATTTTGTTGTCAATGTTTTGACTGAACTTTGATACTGTTCACATATAGATAAACATTACGTTTGAATGATTTAGTGAGCTGGTGTTGTTATTTTTTTTAAACCACAAACCGCATGTTGGCTTTTTCAGCACCTCGCGCTACTTATTGATCCACTATCAGCGTCAGTGCACCCCGCTGCCAGATTGTGCCTGTGCTGTGTGTCATTCACTCTCAACATGGATTAAAGTACAATAAGCATTCTTCAGGTGTAGGTAGAGTCTCTATTCAGACATTATAGCCTATATGTGCGACTGTTGGTCCGATATTGTAAAAAAAAAAAATAAAAAAAAAATTTGTATTCTCAAAATAATTTTCCGGGCAAGATATTATTGCTGACGGGCCGCCTATAGCCGACCCATGATCTAGATGAAAGAGAAATCTGTGACAGAGAATAACAACCGGTGATGTAACTGGAAGCTGTACTTCCCCTTTCAGGCCTTACTTCCTGTTTGCAGAGCATCCAGTGTCTGGGTGACCACAACACAATGTTGTTGACTCTCTTCTTTTTCTTTTTTTTTAAACTAGAGGAAATCTTAGCTCTGGGTGGTGTTTTCACTGTCAGTGTTCGCAGTATCATTTCCTAGGCCTGAGACGGATATATCAGACTGAGGACAGTTCAGAAATCCAACAAGTCAGCTCCGATGTTTAGGGCGAATACTCAACTCTGGGTTTTGCCGTTTCTAAGTTTATAACATACTATGCTGTAAAACTGAATGGCTTTTTGTAGAATGACGCAGCTGTCCAGAGGGCACAGATTTGACTGACAAATGAGGTTCAGCTCGGGGTTTGTAAACTGATTAGTCATATCATTTAGGTTAAGGTGATAGCCAGTTAGTCAATGGGAAGGTCTTAGACATCATTTGTCAATTAAGCGTCTTTGTGTATTAAGATAAAGCATGAGTCAAGGAAGAAGCTCTTAAAATATTGGAGTGGATTGGCATTAACGGATATCAGATGTATTCAACTGTCCTTCCAGTTCTCTTCATCATTTCAAGCATTGTCCTGGCCTGCCGGATCTACAATGTAAATGTTTTGCATGTTCTAACCTCAAGATATTTTGCTTGTTGCATGCATAACACATGTGTAATTGTTGGTCCGGAAGAATTAAATGTTGAGTTAGAAGTCGGCATCTGCTCCAATGGTTGAATCTGTAAATGGATACCTAGAACCGACCTGATACCTAGAAGAGAAGACAATGCAACCGGGAGAACGTAGCGCAGAGTATAGGCAGTGATGTAACCAATGACAATGACCCTCTGTAACTCTCTGAGAGTCCAGCGCACACAGGGTGGAAGTTAACAAGCGCTCAGCGGGAGGGGGGGGGATGGGGGACAAAAGGACGGGGTCGTCTGACAGTGACATATTCGTCCCCTCTGTGTAGCAGGAAGTGACCCTTTCAGAGGGGCTGAAAAACACGGGTGGTTTTCATGACATCCGAGTCATTACTTTGACACAACGCACTTCAACAGTAGAGTTCTTAATTACCCCTAATTGCTGTGTTGACGTGCATTGTTGCCGGATCAGGCTAATACTGGGCTTTATTAAATATTGAATGTCGGCCTGTCAGTGTGGAGGCAACGGAGGTTAGTCTGGGTCTCATGATAATTAAAACGTTATACACCGACAACAATGCAAGCCTTAGGTTCAAGGTTCTTTATTGTCAGACTAACATAGCTACAGAGTAATTATGTCGTTGAAGATCTTAGGTCACAGGCTTCTCCAACAATGCAACACAATAATACAGATAAGCAGACAATGTTAACCAATATTAAAATATACTATATTAAAAGTAATACAAAAAGAAAAATGGTTTTTCTTTAGATCCTCAATCCAGTCATGAATTGGAGTTCAGTTGGTTCCAAGCAAGTTTGACTTCTACACTAAAATGTAGAACTTGCTTGGTTCTAACTGGACTCCAAGTCTCTTTCTATAATCAAGCCAAAAAAGCTTTCAGTGCTCTGACTGGAGCTTTGTGATGCCTCCTGAGGAAGGCAAATGCCAAAAGAATCGGGGAATTTTAAGTGTTTTTGACACAACATATCTAACAAATAAACTAATGGAATAACTGTTTGACAACTATTTTCTATGCTTTAGATTTTGTGCATTTCTTTACGAAATGTCGATATGAAAAATCCAAAAATATATAGTTGAACTTGTATTACTTTACAAGATAATTGGCTACATTTTAAATGTTGTTTGTGCATGATGAGTCAAATGACTAAACTGTGGAAATAGAGTTATTAAAATCTGCAAAAATCTTAATTTCTAGGGGTTTAGCTGGCCACATGAACTGACCTGTAAACGGTGCATTTTTAACTCAAATATGTATTGTACTGTAAGTCAACAACAGTTTAAAACATTCGATATTTAACTTGTGTTAAGTTATGCTCCATTATTTGGAAGAATGAAGCTTGAAAGAAAAGAATATTTTCTTGGCAGTATTTTACAGCTTTTGATATCAAATGAAAGAGAGAGAGGAAATGGATCAGATGTTTCTGAGTCAGGTTTCGTCGGAACGATATTCCATTCCTCATTTGTTCTGTGGTTGCAGAAGTGACTCAACACCAGACTTTCACATTTTGGGTACAGTTGAGTCAATTTAAGGGTTTCAGTTCGTTGTGAAAAGATGCTCTTCCTGCATACTAATAAAAAGGAGTGTAACTACAATTGATTTTTTTAGGGTTACGTTGACGTTTATTGTATTGGGTGTGCTGGAATCTGTGAGATTGAACAGTTGGCTGAAAGAAAAGTCAATCCAAGAAGGAAAAAAACTGACATGATTTTCTTTTGTTTTGATTGTGTAGAGTTACACCGGTTTACCGCTGATCTTCCCGAAAACTGTTTGACTCAGCCGACCACAAACATTCCCCTGGCGGCGGCGAGGGACCACACACACACACACACACACACACACACACACACACACACACACACACACACACACACACACACACACACACACACACACACACACACACACACACACACACAGCACACATCACACACACAACACACCACACACACACACACACACACACACACACACACACACACACACACACCACACACACACACACACACACACACACACACACACACACAACACTACACACACACATCACACACACACACACACACACACACACACACACACCACACACACACCACACACACACACACACACACACACACACACACACACACACAACACACACACACACACACACACACACACACACACACACACACACCCACACACACACACACACACACACACACACACACACACACACACAGGAAATGAACCCGAGAGAGGAAGCACATTTCTGCTGCGCTGCCCGCTTTTTTTCCCCTTCACCGTCCGAGAAGACGGATCGATATGTATCAGAGAGGAGACAGGCACCTAACAAGCTGAGTCAAGGCACACACACACATATATATTTGTACTTGTATGCATGTGAGGACCCTTGCTTCTAACCACAATGACCACATGCCTGAACTTACAGCTCAAAACTCTTATGTTATCCTTTAAAAACCTCAACAGGAAACCACTAACTTCCAAAAATGCAATTCTTGGATTACAGGGATGCTATCTGTTGTAGCATTCACCGTTTGGAGAATAAATAAAGTTGACCATTTTGCCGTACTGGGATTGTGTGAAAGCGTGGAGGGATAATATGACTGGAATGCAGCCTCGCAGGAAATGGACTGACAGCTGTCATGCTGTACAAGTGTCACACACTCTAATTGTGTGCAGCATATGGATGAATGTACTGTGTGTGTCGCAGGGGGTCAGGGTGCAAGAGAAGGACAGTGAAGCGATTAGGAAAATCAATCAAGGAAGTGTCGAGATAACTGAGGAATCGTTTGTCACTTTGACACAACCTTGAACTCTGTGAGATAACACTAAACGTTTTTCCACTATTTTCTGAGAGGTGACGATAGACTTTTAGACCAAACGAGAAAATGAATCGTCATAAAAAATCACAATGGCTTTCACTGCTTTGTGGAACACTGCCAGTACTCTATTAACTGCGCAGTTATGAGTTCCTAAGATTTAACAAGAATGGTATGCAAAACATCACCTACAAATAAAGTCTTAGCTTTGCAAAACCTGTTTCTGTTGTACTTTGTTTTATTACTTTATCATGTTTTATTTTATGTATTCTGCATCAAATCTAAGCCAGAACAACAAGAATATTAGCAGAATACATCTATGACAATATCAGGGGATTTAAACGGAGACAATACTGGGATTTTAGGTTATATAAAACAGCTTTTGGTGAGGGAGAGGAGTACTAGTCACCCTCATCCCTTCCAGCACTCCGGACAAATCCATTCATAAAAGACCCACCCCTTCCACATCCGCTCATACACACACGAACACACTCTCACAATCCCACACACTGCCATCCGGGACGTCACAGGTGGTCACCGGCAGTTTATTACCACCTTCTTCCTGTGTGTGTGTGGGTTTTAATGCAGAACATTATTGATAAACTGGCTGCCGTGAAGCGTACAATACAGATGTATGACCCAGTTTTCAAAGACGGAGTAACACAGCTATAGGTTAATATTGTATAAGTTATGCAACTTAATATGATTCAATAGAAAGACACTTGATAATATCAATAGCTCTTGTCTCTGTAGGAATATTGTGGGAATATTCGTCTGGCAAATAATGAAAAGGACATTGGTGAATGCCTCCAGCGACACTAAACCCAATCCAATTAGTTGAATCAATGGTGTGTTAAATGCCCTCCTCGGAATGGGACATTTACCAACTAGCCACTTAACAGTCAAGTTCAAGACTGAGTCATGTCAAGTCAACAAGGCATTGCATTTCACATGGCTCGTTACTCCACAGCACATTTTAGATATAGAAGAAAGTCCTGTTTCTATTTAAAAATATGTTGATTTAGTTTTTTGGAGATAGAAGGAAGTATGTTCATTTGAATGAACTTGATCATCTATTAAGACCATGAATGCCCCATTTCTTATACTTTCCCACCTTAATCGACCAATTTTATACCAAAAACAAGTTGGAAAACTGCATTTTACAGGCCGACTGTGAAGAAGCCAATCTCACACAGACGTCAATTATTGGTTTATTTGTTCAGTTATTGTTGTCAATCGTTTTTTTTGGAGAAAGTTGTTGCAAAACATGTGAATGTTAATGACTTTGACTAGATACAAAAACAATTGTCTCTATTTAGGCCAGGAAAGCCCCATTTCTTCAACTTCCCCTCCCCAAAATGTGATGCCAAAGCTACATTTTACAGACAGGCTGTGAAGTATCTCACACATACATCATGTAACATTACGCAATGAGGGAAATTATCTTATCCCTGACTGACTCCCAGCATGATGCATTTAATGAACTACACCCGGGAGGAGTTTGTCTTAAAGAAATATCCCCAAACACAAAAAAGACAGCGTGTTGCATATGAGGAAAATAAAGAGAAAAGGAGACTCGGTACTCACCCCGGACGCAGCGAATATGAGTCAGCTACAGACGGGGAGAGATGATGGGAAGATAATCTCCTCCGGAACAGAAAGCAGCTGTGTGGGAATGTTATGTCGGCCTGAGAGAGGATAGACGGGAAGAAGAAGAAAAGAAAAAAAGTCCACTCCGTCAGTCACTTTTTGCAGCTTTAAGTCGTGCAGGGATGGGTTATAATATTTGGCATCGGCGTGGGGAGACGGGTCCGTGAAGGGGGCACCGGGGAGATGAAGTGTCACTCAGTGTGGAGAGAAAGAGACAGAGATATTTAGGAGGGTCGTGAGTCTCTGTCCGCGTGCCTCGCTATCCGCTGCTCAGTCACCGGCTGCAGAAACGTGGAAACGCCTTTTCCTCTCTCTCTCTCTCTCTTTTTGTCTCTCTCTCTCTTTCTGTCTCTCTCTCTCTCCCGCGGTCACGGTTAAGCACGCTGTCTGATTCATCCAGAGATCCTCTATTGCAAACGAAGTCTCACTCTCTCAGTAAACCCATTGACTGTATATGCGTAAACCCCTGAGTGACTGAATGTTTGCATGGAACAAAATACAAATGAATCTTATTCAAATAGGGATAAACAACCGAAAAACACGTGTAATAGCTACGTTGGTGCACAGGGCAAAAAGTAGTAGTCTCGCAAAAATACCTCTCAATTGTGACATCCAACATTTTAGGATAGTTTCGCAAAAAAAATGTATATTTTACTATCAGAATAATTTTTTTTGGAAACAATTGGTTTCCACAGAAAGTCCAGTAGGCTACATAGCAATATACACTCACTAGCCACTTTATTTGGTACACCTTGCTGGTACCGAGTTGAACCAGCTTTTGCATTCAAAACTGCCTTAATTATTCGTGGCATTGACTCAACAAGCTGCTGGAAACATTCCTCAGATATTTTGGTCCATATTGACATGATAGCTTTTATCGAGAAATGTATGTTTTACTTTCAGAAACTAAACATTGGGCACAATTGGGTTTCCACAAAAAGTCCAGTACATTGCAATATATAGTGTTGAAGGAATTTGTCCTGAACACGGACATTAGTTAGCGTTAGCACTGCATGACCTCATCTAGGCTACCTCAAGTCAATGTTTTTTTAATTCTTTTTTGGTTATAAATAAGGTGGTTAACACAAGCTTAAGATATGTTCTTGTTTTGTTCTACATAATATAAAATAAGTCAGATAATACCCCACTTGTATGAATGTATGAAGCTTTGGTGCATCTTCAAAACGGCAGTTGCTAACACGTGACAAAATAAGACCAGTAAACATCATCACGTTAAACATGACACCGCCTTTAGCTTAGAATTTGTCATGCATCATACTCAGTGTTTTGGCCAGTGATTTACTGCCGTTGCTAACAAGCAAAACTTAAAACTATTTCTGGTCAATGTGCGGAAAGAGAAGAGATATTTTTGAAAATCAATCCACTGTCAAATCTTGGATGGAAGGATGGATGTTAAGATGTGCTATATTCTTTATGTTACAAACTGACTTCATCTAAAATTGTATTATCATTCATACATTTCTTTGATTGGCTGTTTCATGTTCTCCTTGCACAGCTCAGAAAAAAAGCACAAAGTGAGAGCTCTGTTTGTCCCGCTTCCTCCCAATTCTGCTTTTCCTCAGACACACTCAGACACACACATTTGCACGCACATTTTTCAATGCTGATGTCACCGCGCTATCCGGTCCGCCTCATCCTCCCATCACACGATCCAAAACAACACCACCGCACCACCCCATCCCCAAACCTCTACCCCTCCAACCCCAACTCCATTCTTTTAAAAAGTGACAGCGAGCCAACAGGATCTGTGCTGCTGGGTGTTGATCCATTAAATGAAGTTAAATCATCCCTCAGGTTCCCATGTCTGTCCTCCTGAAAGAAAGGCTGCCATGCTGCATGCAGTACAATTTAACTGGATTCAAAAACAGCTAAAAATATCTTTATATTTTTGAAGATTTATCCTTGAAACAGCCTCCATCCATCCCTCCAAAATGCTCATATGTGGGTGTGAAGTGTACAGCTGCTTTAGCTCTTGTGCACAGTCTTTAAAGAGTAACTTAAAACCGGACGTTCACAGGTTTTGGAGAGAGCAGAGTGTCCACAACCACACATGAAGCCGCTGAGAGAAATGGTCCTGCTTGCATATAGTTTTAAAGACTTCTAATGGTTTCACTTTCCTCAGGTGCGTGTGAACGTAATATTTTTCACTTTTTATTTGAAGGTACAATATCAATTGTCGCTATGGTCAAAAGATTCAAATACACAAAAGGAATGAAAAGAACAAGTATGACTGAGTTTGATCTTTTTCAATATTTTTTATTTTGTTTTGATCAGTCGCTCAGAGCAATATTTTGTGGTCTGGAAATTTCCAAAAATATGTGGTGCATCTCATGACCTCCCGTCTTTCAATCTGTGCTCAAATTCTCATCAAAGAAATAAGTAATGCTCTGCAGTGTGTCCATAACTCATGACAAATATTTGGACATTAATTCAACCTTTGTCGTGAGGTCTCAGGTCCTGGGGCAAGGAGGAAGTCTTTTTTTAACACCAATACATAAAAACACACATGCATGTACTAAGACACACATTTGCTAGACAAAAAATCAAAGCCTTATGACTATTTGATTTTATGAAATTATATTGACTTTATTTTTAGATGCAGATTACTTTACGATCCACACTCATGATCAGCCAGAAAAGATGGTCTTTGTGTGTCTGTGGAGAAAAGTGACCTTCGATATGTCTTCAACAACCATTACAATTAGTTGTGTGCAAAACAGGCATACGAAAGCATCATTTAGTTAAATGTTTAGAGGCCGACTCTTTGCAACAGCTATCAGCTTTGAATGAGGAAATGATGAGCTTTGCTTCAATGGTGATTCAGTACAGTAACATATTTGTTTTTAAAGACTTGTTTGTACTTCTAGTTACCGTCAGCGGGAAAAATTAAATGTGATTAGGACCTATTGGGTTTAAATTATATTCCTAACTAATTGTGTTTGGTTTCTTTCATTTATTTTGTGATATAGGGTTAGGGTTAGGGATAGGCTACAAATATACTGATAAAACATCCAGGCAAATACTATTCCATCTTGTTTCATTACTAAGAAGAATACTGCTGAGTAATCACCTCGTTTACGTTCTTCAACTCTTTTTAAGTGCATTTCTGTAAAGCTGTGTATTAACCTGATAAGCACTGAGCCTGTTGTTCAGGTCTCAGGCTCGAAAATGACATTCCCAGAACAAATGATCATAACTACACTTCTAAAAGGGGAAGATTAATAATATTTGTTCTCAACGTAATGATAAACCTGTGAGTTGGATGTAGAAAAGTCAGAATCAATATAGATGTTTTTTATTTTAAAGAAAATTCAGATTGAACAGTAAAAAACTGTAAATTATAGTGTCCGTCCAAAAATTATTTTTTACTTATAGTGAAAACTATACCCTTGGATGACGTTTTTGACCGTTAGAGCCGTTAGAATCGAAGGGGAATTTCCACATACACACACACACACCTTACCATTGAGAAATGAGAGCTATGCCCACACAGTTTTGCATGAGAGCGAACCTATCTCTCGCTCTGACATCTGAAAATGGAAAAGCAAGTTTATTGCTTATGGATTATCAGAAATCATTTCAAAGGGACACAGACACATTGGATTAACCTATGGATTAACTTCAGCAGCATTTTTATCGTTTTAATGCCATTGAAGACCACTTTTGACCAGACTACGACCAAGGTAAGCCATTTTGCCGTTTTTAGCTACCTAAAGCCACATATTTTGATGTCTGTTCTTGTTACTATCTCCGCAAGTTCTTATCATGGAGTGATAATGTATGTACCTATCGATTCTGTGTCATCTCACGATGCGAATCGGTGGGTTGGACGTGCAGCTACTATAACTAAGGGTGTTATGAGTGAGTTTCTGTGCAGTAATGCGTTAGCATTTTTCCGCTCGTGGCTAATTCAGAGGCAGAGCGTTAGCTTTGTGGGTTTAAAAAAAAGAAAAAAGATCAGTTAGCTGAGTTTCTTCCCGTTGCATGGATATAAAACATTCATAGTTTATTGAATATTAAGATGCCCTCAGACGCCGTTTCCTGCAGATGACGCGTTTTTCCCCTCGGTATCGGGGAGGCGGTGTAGAACAGGTTAAATAAACTGCAGTGGAAACACTAGAAATTATATCAAAGTTTAAACCCTTTTTATGCCCGGATGAGGGTTAAAGGTTGGTGCATCAATGTTAACAGATTAAGCAAATGAATCATGAAACATGTGACATGAAAAAATTTCTCATATAGTGTTGCTAAATGAAGTCCTCTCACGGTGTGAACGACCTCCCCCTGTGACCGGCTGAATGAAAAGGAGCGCTCTCACCGTCTGTTCCTCTGAGACAATGGGCACATTGTTGTTAATGTTTGCAAATAAGTCATTTGCAGAGCAAAAGAAATGACTCCTTAGATACACAAGCATCCAAATGTACGTACGCAATAAAGATCAACATTTTTGGAGGGTTTAACTTCCCCTTTTATAACGAATTAGAAATGCCAACATTTGTCCAAACTGAATACATGATGTATCAACACACTCTCACTCCCTAAGCGTCCAGGAGCGACGTTTGGTCAGTGTCCGTGGCGTCCAGCTGCGCTCCTAGGCTCCTTCAGCGTCATAAAGGGACGCAAATAGCTTTCAACTGATTGCAATGTATTCCCCTCTGCGGCGGGATTTGACGCTCATGGAAGCACGGCATTCGTTTGTGTCGGCTGCCCTTAAAGGCAATGTGAGCGTCCATTCCCATTGGATAACGGAGAATTGTACACCCGGAAGTAAGTATTCCTCTTACTGTCGATTGATTTTACAGTGATATCTGCACTACTCATCGACTAAAAAACACCAGATTATCCTTGTTAATTACACAACATTGATTGGTTTAAATTGTGTGCAATGCTTTTGTATTTTTCCCCTTCCATTCGGAGAAACAAATATTTTATCGGAGTAAAGGATGGCAGAAGACACTACACTACCCAGAATCCCCAGCTATCGTTTGGACTACACCATGTGCTCTGTTTGACAAACCCCGGTCTATGTCACGTGATCTTCAAATTTCTCCATGCAGAAAAAGAAAACATGGCCGAACTTCGTTTTATTCTCGGTGGAAAATGCCTATTTTAAAGTTAGTTTGGCCATTAAAATGCGTTTTGATGTCATTTAATGTGAGAAATATGAGTTGTTATTTCAGATTATGTGTGCAGTGGATGTACATGATCTTTAGTTTGCTAGTTATTACGAAGATTACTTCAGGAAATTGCGACGTTTTCATTGTTACCAAGGTGGTTGCTAGGGACGCTGCTATCGATATTATTTCTGTTATGTTGTGTAACTGTTTAATGGTGTTATCTTTATTGCTACCCCCTTCCCCGTCAATGTATAGTGTTGGTCCACAGCGCAAACATATTAGTTTAACAAAATCTGCATCTAAAGATAGCCTACGTTATTTCCCCCTGTGCAATTCCAGTCTCACATCTCACAGCACATCGTCATTAACAAATACCGGAAACAGACCGAAAACATTTTAAAAAAAATAATAAATACTTTATTCCGAGTGTGCTTGCTTTTCTCTTTGGAAGTCATCACATAACGGCTTTGTAATACACGGTTCGGCTGCATTAAATATTACATATCTGCCTTAGTTCTGTATTTATAGAGCCCTGATGAGAAGACTTCTAGACAAACATGAGGAACTGAAAACGTGACGTGGATCATAAATATATCAGCCATTAAACAACATCTTACATTTATTTTCACACAATACGTCTCCTCTATTTGATCCAATCGGTAGATAGGCTGTATTTACACCATAAAGGTGCACACCTGATATAAAGGGACACCTAGTGGTTAAAGCATGTTATTGAATTTCATAATTTTTATTATTAGATATTAATAGGATCCCTATAAAGTATATTCATTACTCGTTGTTCTCTACTAATAGTTAATTAAAGACTGTATATAATGACTATTTTGCACATCCCTTTCAAGATTTCAAGATTTTCTAAGGTTTATTGACATATCATATAGGCCTACACAACTATGGTGTCGTTCTGCATTGAATGAAAAACTTGGGTCGCAGGTTCCTCAATAGTGCATTACAAGACATCTATCAATATTTGTCCATACCTCCAGCAATGTTAACTATGTTGAAGCACTTATTTTAACTGATATTATACATAATGTATTATACTCTTATAAGATGTATGTAGATATTTCATCTCCGGCCTTGTCAGGTATTGAACAATCAATAAATAAAGAACACAGAATTGTTAAATATAAAACACAGAATTTGTGTGATTATACTAAATGATTTACAAATAAACACCACTGCATATTTACAACTGTTACACATGCTGATGTAACGCAAATGTTCTAACTTGGGATCAATAAAGTATATCTTATCTTAAGCTGATCGATGGCTACTGCCATATTTGCAAAATTTGCCTCTGAACCTTAACAAGTGCATGTTTCAGGCTTATCAATTAATGTAATGTAATGTAATGTTATCAATTAACAACAGGGGTCACAAACATAAGACCAGCTGTTAAATAAAGCTCTTCTGACCTTAGCTGGCATGTGGGTATATATATTAATGCTGCCCATTATGGGCACAAGCAATTTTCACCCATTTATTAAGTTGTTAAATTTGAGTGTTTCCTATCCCCTAAACCTCCAGGGATGTACACAGTTTAATACGGGCAACTTCTTATTATGGGAAATACGAAAACGTCTTTTAAAACTACAACTCCCAGTAGAGACGTGCCACAGATAGAGAACATGTTGCGAAACAGAATAGCCAGCATGTGTAGTTCTGGGAACGGGGTGGGGGAGGGGGGGACGCGGTGGACCCGTTCAAATCCAGTTTTGGACAGTCTGCCGTGGTTCCATCCCATTTCAAGTGCTGTTCGAGGCTCGGCGTAACCCTCGGAGCACACTCTCCAATCACAGAGCTTGAGGACTATCACGGGGTTTGTCAAACAGAGCACATGGTGTAGTCCAAACGATAGCTGGGGATTCTGGGTAGTGTAGTGTCTTCTGCCATCCTTTACTCCGAAAAAATATTTGTTTCTCCGAATCGAAGGGGAAAAATACAAAAGCATTGCACACAATTTAAACCAATCAATGTTGTGTAATTAACAAGGATAATCTGGTGTTTTTTAGTCGATGAGTAGTGCAGATATCACTGTAAAATCAATCGACAGTAAGAGGAATACTTACTTCCGGGTGTACAATTCTGCGTTATCCAATGGGAATGGACGCTCACATTGCCTTTAAGGGCAGTCGACACAAACGAATGCCGTGCTTCCATGAGCGTCAAATCCCGCCGCAGATGGGAATACATTGCAATCAGTTGAAAGCTATTTGCGTCCCTTTATGACGCTGAAGGAGCCTAGGAGCGTCACAACTGGACGCCACGGACACTGACCAAACGTCGCTCCTGGACGCTTAGGGAGTGAGAGTGTGTTGGATGTATTGAAAAACAACCTATTTTTCATCAGATATTCAAATAGCTCTCAGTGGGAGACGTATGAGTCAGTTGATGATCTGTGGCTGCCTGCGAGGTAATATGTTGATTAGCATGCTGGGATTCATGGAAATGCTCTCAAGATTACAGACAGACAGGAGATCACAAACTTTGTAGAACAAGGAACAGAGTGAGATCTAAAAGGTATACAACCTGATTCTGCAACTGTATTAGCACATATGGAAAAAAACAGTACATTTGTTCGAGCTTGCTTTTGTAACAAAAAGCTTTCACGTTGAGTTTGATTTATAGAAAGGGAAGTGCGAAAAGGGAACCTTACAGTGGAGAAAACACTGGCACAGTATGGAGCATTGATCCATCAGCCGCTCTATAGGAGTCTCACAACATGCTCCATTTACAAAGGAGCGACTAAAGTTCCCTCTCTGCCCATTTCAGTCTTTCTTTCACTCTTTAAAGCTCTGTTACCATGGGGATTATGTGTATAAAAAACATGCAGAAGACATCTACAATATGGTATTTTGATATCTGTGATGCAACCATAAAACTATGGATTTCCAAGTCTGAATATTTCTGGTAACAAAAAGCAAATTCAACGGCTTAAAGGTGGGGTAGGTAATTTTGGAGAAACCAGCTCGAGTGCGCTAGAATTTGAAAATACACAGCCGGAAAAAATCTGCCACTTCCTTACAGAGCCCCTCCTCCAACACACACGAACGCGCACATGACCAATGAGGGCACGAGATAAGTTTGTGCACAGATGGAAGGCTGACAGGCAGGTAGGCCATCCAGTTACTTTAGCCGGGCCGGCTAAAATGATTGGTCGTGCTTTTTACAGTACTACGGCTTCCACAGATGACGTTTTTTTATGGATTTTTTGTCAAAGCACTTCAGATATTCATTGCTATCGGGATGTTAAGAGCATTCCAAGGAATATAACAAAAAGTGTATCTCGAGCCGGTTTCTCAAACTTACCTACCCCACCTTTAACCTAGCGTTTTGAAAAAAGGAAACCCATATTCATGTTTTTTTAAAGATTCATATAACAAAAACTAAGAAAATGGGCACTACATTTGTAGAGGGGTATTTAAAGGGTCCATCCAATATTTTACAGAATTCTGGAACAAAGGAAAGCTAACAAGATTTCAAAATCAAAAAAGAAAGTTCAGAAATAAACAAAGCATTCAATTCGTCCTATCAGAAGTGCTATTTGCACATAACATGGGATGTGAGTGTGTGTGTGTGTGTGTGTGTGTGTGTGTGTGTGTGTGTGTTTACATCCTTGGGAATGTGGAATTAGCTGTTCTTACTGCCAAACAGGAAACAGATCTAATACAAGCTCTCTTTCTCTCATATATAAATGACATTTAAAGGGGCCCTATATGTAGTGTCTCTACTGTGACATGTCTCCATGCTTTAATGTTCAAAAAGCTCTTTATTTTTCTCATACTGTCTGTGCTGCAGCACCTCTTTTCACCCTCTGTCTGAAACCAGAGCCCAGTCTGCTCTGATTGGTTAGCTGGGCGGCTTTGTTGTGATTGGTCAACTGCTTAGAGATGTCCCGCCCCCTTAGCCTATTTTAGACCATTATATTAGACCGTTTGGGGATTTGAGCTTTTGCAGACGATTTACAAAAACAAAATAGCACACTACAGGAAAGGGAAAACCACACAAAGCATAATAGGGCCTGAGGAGTTTGGGTTCAACCACATTTAATAGAAAAGCACGTACTGTGTGTGCCTAATGGCTCTTGAGTTTGTGTGTTTTCCCCAAAAAATAGGGAAGTTCCTGTTTTCTCATCACAAGACCGGTTCTTCTAAAGGAGGGGAGGAAAAAAGAGCCACAGAAAGGAAGTTCTCCCAAACAAAACAACTGAGGATTCAGCTGGAGAGAAAGGACGGAGAGAAAGAGAGGGAGATGGAGAGAAGCATTCAAGAGGAAGAGATGACAGGAAGGATGGAGGAAGGACAGAAAGAGAAAGGGAGACGTTGTGTCAGTGAGGGTGAATGTGCTCATTCAAAGGGATGAGTCAGTGGAACGAGAAAACAAAGAAAATGCAGAGTCACTGCACTTGTTTTTATTCAAATCTCTTATTCTGCTGCTGTTAGTTTCTCTACATCTGTTTATTTTTATTTTTTGTGGATCAAAGGCTTCACTCACAGCTAAATGCTTCCCAATTTGGATTTTGTACACAAGTTGCAAGTCATAGCAGGTTGAGTCCTATTTCTCCATTTCTGACTGGGCTCACGTGGAAACAAACATATACCTTGACTTATATCACCTTTGGTCTTATAATCCGGCGTGTCCTTTTAAATTGGGGGGGACGCTGTTTCCATTTGGAGCTTTTTGGTTTGAATCAGTGATGGAAATGTCAAAAAAATTATGATCTGCTGATTCCTTAATTCGTGGCCAGGCCTCTAGTGTTCATTTGATCAGTTATTTATTTATTTCTATCCTTTGGTCTCTGCTTAATGTATTAGCTGAAATTTGATGATATTTGAGTCTTCTTTTAGTCATCAGATGATATTGAACATTTCAGTCATTCTAGTTTAGTTAACATCCTCTGTCTTCTTTCTCCTAAGCCTTTGAGTTAACTTTGAGTTATTAAGTTACTCCGTGTCAACAAAACAAAGTAAGATAATGGTAACATTCTTTTTAATAATCACTGAGCATGGCGCCTACATTACCCACAATGCAACTCAACCGCACCGCAGACAGTTTCAGACTATTTGTAATAGCAGCGGCGAATGAAGCCTCAAACTGCTAGCCTTTACCAGATGTATATCATTTTCAACTTCAGCCTTAATCGACGCTGACTAAACTGACATCACTCGAGGCAATGTATCTAACCGTATGCAGACAAAATACTTTTTACAATTATCACACATTCAGTAGGACTCCCAAATACCCACTGTAAAAATAAATAGGGTGTTTTAACTTAAAAACTCAAGTTCAAGAGCTACCTTATATACATGAGTTGACTTAAAGTCAAAATGTACTTTGTTTCAACTCACTAAGTTAAGTTATACAAGTTGTTTTTATTAATGATCATCCATTGTTATAACTTAATACTTTGAGTTAAAGATTAAGAATTTTACGATTCAAGAAATGTTAATTATAGTCAAATCAACTTTAAATTCTACCTTATCTAAACTCACAATTCTAAGCAAGGAGAACTTGTAACTATATTTATTTCCAATTCACAAATTCAAGTTATGTTGACTCGTGTTTTTAAGGCAGCAATGGCACTTACATTTCCATACTAAGTAAACTAGTGTTTTTTTATTTCTAACTCTTATTATAATGATAAGTTCACCAGTTTCCTTAAACTTCTTACTGACTTAACTTAGAAAATTAAACATCACCCAAATGTATATAAAAAGGAGATCAAGGCTTGAAGTTACAAATGCACAATTTATTTTTGAAGTAGAACAAATAAATATACAGTACAAAACAGATATGCATACATACACATGAATTATAACATTTCATTTTACAAATAGGACAGAGGGTGAAAAGAGGTGCTGCAGCACAGGCAGTATGAGAAAGAAAAAGATAGCTTTTTGAACATTAACCATTAGATGCATAAGTGGGTATTTTTTACCCGGTGAGGTGGTTTTCTTGAAGTATCTTTGTAATGACATTTTTTATCATTTCATATTCCAGCTATTCCTCAAAAAACATGTTTTGGATATCATGCCATTCAAATTTGAAATGTATATTTTAAGAAATTGTAGTTTTTGTATTACTAGCACAAGCTTCCATAAGTGGGTCAAAAATTACCCGCATGCATTTTCTATGGAATCCTATCGGAAAACGTTTTTTTTCAAAATGTAAAAGAAATGTCTAAAAGTATAAATAGTGAAAAATTAAATATAAAATATTTCTAGTGTGAACCAAAATATAATACTTCATATTATACAAGTGATTTTTCTTAAATAAAATGACATAAAAACACATATTATTCTAATACGGGTCCTTTTTTACCCACTTATGGAAGAGTGTAGGGTCCAGTCACTCTAAGGGTTAAAGAAGAATATAATCCTATATTGTCATTACAGGTACAATCAGATGAGTAGAGCTACTCCTTTTTTTAAGGTGCCATCAAAAATACAAAAACCAACCAGAGACGTACACACTCAGACTTTAATGTGCAGAATTGACGATGCTCTTCTTTAAGAACATGTCCAACAGTGAGACAAATCATAAAAGGAGCGTTGGTTTCAACATCATCCGGTACTTCGTCACACTGCAAGGAGCTTATCCCTTCTCGCGGTCATTTATCATTCTGCCATCCCGCCTGCCTGCAGTCATCACTCACTGTATGTGCCTTTTCACCCTCGCTTATAGACGTTTTTCCCCGTTTTACTTACTAGAAATTCAACGTTTCTTAGCAGTACTTGTATCTAATCTTTGTTTGCCACCTCATATTTTCATCCCCCACCTTTCCAACATGATGCCACGACTGCAGCAGATATTAAAGGCCGAGGTATAATCACTGACGGTACTAAGTGCAGGCCAGCAGCTCAGGACATCATTCAGACCCATTATGAACACAGAGAGCGTCGGTAATGACAAACCTCACCAAGCAGTGTTCATAACAGAGTGACAAACATCCCTTGTTAAGCCGTGACACCGTTTAATGCTTTCTGCTGTGCTGCAATTAAATACAATATACTATTATCATGCACAATATAAAACGTCCTAGTGAATATGGCGCACTTTTAAATTGGTATATTTACCAGGTGTGAATGTGAATGGTGATATTAAACGTGGCTATTTTGGTCGTTTTTCATAGTTTAACCCTATGAGGAAAAGCACATATTATCAACATACAGTAAGTAAGTCTTCCAGTTCAATTAACTGCAGCTCCACTTTCGAATAAAGCCTGATCAAATGAGTTATTTTAGGGTTTAACATCATGCTTTTCTCAAATGATCGTCACAAGTCAAGATCAAATCCTCCTCGGGTCGACTTGAGTCATGGAGAGTTTAGTTTTTCCTCCTGAAATACTCGAGCTTCGTCTAAATGTGTCAGGCTCCTCGTTGTAGTTTGCTAATTACATCCCTCCGACGTTTTCTGACGCTACAATGAGTAATGACTGAATAAACTGAGGGATATTTATTTTGGGATCGTGTCATAAAACGGGCCTCATCACACGTGACAATGAGGATATTTCGGGGGGGTTTTCTTCCATTGATAGTTGGATTGTTATCAGTTTTTGGGTTCTTTTATGTTTTAATTGTATGCCAAATCAAAGTCAACTTTATTGTCAATCTTCCAGTTTGCGTGTACAGACAGAGATCGAAATACTGTATCCCACAATCCCGAATATAAAACAAATATATATACAAATATCAGTGGTGAACCGTCAGGGCCTTCAAGGTATTCAGAGAATACCCTGGAACACTCAGATAAAACAAACAAAAAATCGATTTCATTATATAAATAAAATGTATATAAAATGAATAATGAGAATCGTATCTGTGTTGTTGATCTGTAATATTAAAGTGTTACGTTGATTTGTTTGTCCTTGTCGGACCATGCACTACGCATTTCAGTGGTTTTGTGTTAGAAAAGAAAGCAACCAATCAGATCTTGTTCTGGGTCTCTGGGTAGAATATCCTTCAACAAGGTATTCTACATCCTTGATCGAATGCCCTGGCCGTTGCACTGAATGAGAGCGTACGTTTGGACTGACAGTTTGATCAACCAATCATATATTGATTTGTAGCCAATGGGCGTATTCTTTCAGAGTTTCCCTCGGTTCCAGGGTATTCTAGAAGGCCCGCTAGTTAACTGGCTCGAGACAGAGGATGCAGCGTAAGTGCTACGTAGCAATGCATGCCGTTTTATTGTTTTTAACGTTGAAATGACAAGTGCAACAGGTGAAGATTAAGTTGTTGCGGAATTGTTGTGAGTACCCTTTTCAAGACGTCAATTCAGTGAAAAGACGGACATTATTTTGGTCTCACGGGTTTCATGTCTATTGGCTTCTTAAAAACAGCGGGGATCAGCTGCTGAACTGCTGTTGTCTTTTGCCGGGCTCCGGTGATTGGCAAATCTGGGTGATGCCTTTTGATATGATTTAGCATGTTTGGCGTGTGTTCCCATTAGCATACCGCACCACTGTAGAACAACGGCGACACACCGTCCTCGTCCGATCCACCACTCGCACTCCATCGTTATTGTAGTCCACAGGGAACCTGAAATGTTCCCACACAGCTGATTTAAAAGAAGCAGGTGGGTTCTAGCTCCTGTGTGTTATCTGAAATCGCCATACTAACTTTTCTTCTTCTTGTATTTTGTTCGTTTTGTTGTTGTGTTTCTTCTTGTTCTTCGTTTGTTGTTTAAGGGCGGCTGGCAAACAGCTTTTAGGCGCAATACCGCCCCCTGGATTATAGTGTAGTGGATACTGCCCTGAATGACAGACTTTTTTCCCACTCGTAAAAAAAAAAGGCGTATTCGTCGTGTGACTGCGTGTGCCGAACCGTGACGTCCGAACTGTGACGGTACGGGACGAATACGGATACCGTTACACCCCTAATAGACACGGTTCGCCAAATATGTATATATATAAATACACAGAATCAAAGACATGTGCTCACATTAAGACCAAAACAAAAACACAACAATCAATATACAAAATAACAGTCACTTCAATATTTGAGAATGTAGGCCTACATTAGTGCACAATTGTACATAGATAGTGCAAAAATATGAGTGCAGGCCTTTTATGACGTATTTGACAAAAATAATCTACAAGACCAACTGATATATTTATTTAATCGTGTATTTGGCAGGGACAATGCACAGTAATGAACACTTAAAACATTCAAATGTATCAAGCGTAACGGTGCCAGATTTAGCTTTGAGCTCATTTCCATCCGCAGTCCCTCACATAAAACATTTAAGAAAATACATTTTACAAACATAGCAAAAACAAAATACATGATATGCAAAAAGTGCAAAAAAGCAAGAGCAGCATACACAAATATTTACCACATGGCAGTACAATATAGCAGCAACGACATATAAGGTGCAAGAGAAGATAAACTTCGGACAAAGATTTGGACAAAGAAGTCAGATTTGATGATTTCTCCCGTTGTTCACGTGAATTCTCGACACTTTTCCAAGCCTTTTTTCGTATTTATGATGAGTGCCTCTGCTGGCTCTGTCCCCCGCAGTGAGACCGCTGCATTAGGCCAGTTCGGGGTTAGACATCTCTGCAATGATAACAGGTCTAAATTACCAGCAAGATTCTTAATTATACCATCCCCTCAAGGCCGGTTAGCCAATTACAATTTGCAGTAATGGCCTGAAAAGGGGTGTCGCATTAGGTGTTGCTCAGAAACCTGCAGAGGTATTGATAGCAGCTCATTAATCACAACAGAGAAATGGCTGCTGCATTTCGTAGCTGTGTGTCTGGGGGAAAGGGGGTGTGTTGGAGAAACAAAGAAAAAGACCAGGGGAGACCGAACGTTCTCATCGGTAGCCCCCAGGCTCTGGAACGACCTGCCCCCTCATGTTAAATTGTCGCCCACTCTTGAAGCTTTTAAGTCCCGCCTAAAAACCCACCTCTTTTCCCTCGCTTACCAGTCAGTCTGACCTATGTCATACCTATTTGTATGCTTTTACTGTCTGTCCATAGCCTTTATGTGCCTTGTATTTATTCTTATGTGTGCTTTTTTATCTTTTCTTATGTGTGCCTTTTATCTATTCGTGTAATATTATATTTTATTATAATGTTATGTTCATTGTGAAGCACTTTGGCAAACCCTCTGTTTTTAAACTGTGCTATATAAATAAAGTGGATTGGATTGGATTGAAATAATGTGCATTGATTCAACTTGTGTGTGTGAAAAGAAAGACGAACTGAACGAACAAGACTTTGGTGTTGGCTGATATTCATACCATTAGGTTCTCATAACTCATCATTCATGTTAAGCTAGATACTGTTATACTTTGTTGAGCTGATGTGTAAGTATTTTGTATCGGACATTACCAATAGTTACTTTTTAATAATGGACTCATCTGCTGATTCATCTTGTCTCCGTTAGTTGCTTTATTTGTTTGGTTTGTAAACATCAAAAGATAATTAAAAAGGAAAGCAAGATAATAATCACACTTGTGAAGCTCGAACGACACATATTTTTGGATGAAAAATGACTTTTAGAATAGCAGCTTCTTTAGCTTAGTCCTCAGCCTGGAACTGATACCAGCCAGCAATATGTGAGATGTTGGAAAACAGTAACTCATTTGTGTGAAAAATCTTGAAAAATTGAAGGTTTTGCTTCAGGAACCAATTTAAGTTTAACGGTATTCTAGATCGGAAAAGATAATAACACACCAGACGAGCAGAAAGCAAATTCTGCATTATTTTCATTATTCTTTTTCAGTTTCAAGACAAGAACATCTCATCACTGTTAGGGATTCATTTTGTCTTATAGGAGTCTAACCTTTTCTGTGTGTTGACGTTTACGACCAACCCTAAGTCTGTTATCTGTCTTAAGGAATGGGAAGTCTCAGCTATTGTAGACATTACCAGTTTTATGACCGATCAACTCTCGGTCACAGAGCCTAAGAGTCAGATAAGTGATTCAGTGTCTCCAGGTGTTAACGCCCCATCCCCCAATATGGGGTTTAACTCTCTGTAAACTAGTTAAATGGTCTATCGAGAGAGATACTGGGCAGATTTGACATGGCAACCCACCAGTGCAGTCAGAACCTTTGACTGTGTGACTTGTGATGTGAATTTCTCCGGCCGATGCTTGTATTAAAGATCCGTGTCAAAGCTCCAACTCTCCTCGTGTCTCTCTGAGTCCTAACTCTCCATTGCTGCAGAAGTTTCCCTTACAATCACCACATTATAAGTTTCCCTAATACAAAAATACATCTCTGGCTTCTGATTGAATCACCATCTTTCTATTGATTTCAGGCTTTACATTTTTTTTTTTTCTTTGGTTTGTAGTTTTCAGAACATTGGGACCAAGTAAACAACATGGCGGCCAGATTGTAGGCATTTTAAATGTTTGTATTTGCCCCTAAATGTCTCTCTACATTATTGCTGCATAATAATTTAACTTCGCAATCGCAATATGGACTAATAGAATGTTAAAATCGCAGGAAGTACGATGTTTGTTAAAGGCTTATTATGTGTTAAAATATGTTGGAGTTGCAGAGATATACCAGCCTTAAAATCATATTCGACAAACTAGGCAAAAACGTATTTGTTTGGTACAGATTCTCCTGAGATTCTTTTTATTTTTCAATGATAGAGTTATTTGTAGGAAAAACAAGAATTATAATTTTTCAATGATAATGAGAGATTTGTAAGAATGATCAACCCTTCTTAAATCAACTATCATATTGAATTGCAATATCAGTCATGTATTGCAGCACTGCTTCACACATTTACACAGCTCACACAGAACATGCACACTATATACCCGTCCTACACACACACTTCAACACACACACACACCAACTGTTCAATCAGTCTGTCACGTTTCTCGGTTACTAAGCAACATCTCATCCACCAACTGTCAGAGGCTCTTTTCATATTAACTTTTATTGACAGAGACTCTCTCGAAGGAAATACGCTAGAGTCGGAAAGTAACTTATGGCTCACAGCCTCACACACAGATGTCCTCAAACATTCATAAAAAGATAATTATAAGCCACTTGAACACCTCAGATTAGGTTCGCTTTTAGTTCACGTTTCATTCACCGACTGACCCAATATTCATGGTGGATACAAATGCTGAAATGTTGCTGAGGTTTGCTGTGTTTCATCGGTTCTGCTACTTCTGTTTCTGGTCTGGACGGAGGTAAATTAAGGTCTTATTTATACGCTTTCTTTCATAAAGTCTAACGGCACTGCCCTTTCATTCAGTGTGATCCGGAAGGACAGGTGAAGTCTGGCAGATGTTCAAAAGTTACTCACCTGAAAGACTGAGACTTCTGAACTGTAAATAATCTCATTCCCTCACAGCCGCTGCACACACACTACCTCCATTCTTCTGGAAATGTCAAGGCCTTACCTGCTAATGATACAAAATTGCACGTTAGGAAATCTTTACTTGTACGTCCTTGATGCGTGTGTGAAAGTACACTTTGTCTTCCCTGTCTGGTTGCTTGGACACCGAGAGGATTGTGTTTTACAAAGATGTATGTGTGTGTGTTTTATCCTGTTTAAATATCTGTGTTGTGCATCCATGTGATTTTGGAACCAGTGCATCTTGTTCTGTGATTCCGTGAGGGAACGCTGGTGTGTGTCAGAGCAGGAGAGTGTGTGGAGACGCTGAGCAACAGCTAGGGCAGCATACGGACCGTGGGAGTGGAGCACAGAGGGAGTGAGCACCAGGGCCAGACCGTGTGTGTGTGTGTGGGATCGTGACTCGACAACCCCACACACACACACACACACACACACACACACACACACACACACACACACACACACACACACACACACACACACACACACACACACACACACACACTAATTTGGAAAAGTTACTCACATTTAATAGACAGCAGGTCCAAATCAAGTAAGAGTTTCCATCATGCACCTGCTTTTAAACTAAGGGGGATTCCGTCATTTCTCCTATTTTACTGTATTGATATTTTCCTACTGTTTTTATGGATATTGTTTTTGTTGTTTATGTTTATCTTTTATATATATTTTCGACACAAGTGTAATGCCTGTTTAGATGCTTCCGTGTCAGAGAATTTCCCAATTTAGGATGAATAAAATGGACTTACTTGAGCTCCTATTGGCTAGCGCTCAAACACATTGTACGTGATTTCTAAACTGTTGACCAATCACAACAGAGCCGGCCAGCTAACCAATCAGAGCAGACTGGGCTCTGGTTTCAGACAGAGGGTGAAAAAGAGGTGTTGCAGCACATGAGAAGAATAAATAGCTTTTTGAACATTAAAGCATGGAGACATGTCACAGTAGAGACACTACATACTGATATACACCTGAACATCAGCAGGAGAGGACTCTTTAAAGTAGAGACACTACATACTGATATACACCTGAACATCAGCAGGAGAGGACTCTTTAAAGTAGAGACACTACATACTGATATACACCTGAACATCAGCAGGAGAGAACTCTTTAAAGTAGAGACACTACTGATATACACCTGAACATCAGCAGGAGAGGACTCTTTAAAGTAGAGACACTACCTCCTGATATACACCTGAACATCAGCAGGAGAGGACTCTTTAAAGTAGACACTACATACTGATATACACCTGAACATCAGCAGGAGAGCACTCTTTAAAGTAGACACTACATACTGATATACACCTGAACATCAGCAGGAGAGCATTACATAAATCATTTTCTCAATATTCGATTGAATCCAACAAAAACACAAAATATCCAATGTTGAAACAAAAGTAAATAAATATGTTTTCATGAAATTCCTAACTTACTATATTGTAAACATCTACAGTTGACAATATCATTAAAAAAAATTAAAATCATAGAAAGTGGAGAAATCTCTGCAGGGAGGACCAAGGTTTAAAACACACACTGTTATTTACTCAATAATAAGTCACAGTTATCCTTGTTTTATTTATGTTGCTGTGTTTTTTTTCCATTGGTCAATTTACAGTAATAAACCTTAATTTTACAGTATAATGTATGGTTTTCGGATTCTGGCCGACAGCCAGAGCTACGGCACTTGAAATAGAATTCAGCCAAAACACGGCAGACAAGTCAGGCATGTTTGGAATGAGTCCACAACACTCCTGATTGGTTAATATAAACGTCATCGAAGAAACCTGCCAATGAGAACTGTCCGCGCCTGTCGTTCAACTTCACATTTGAAACATCCAAGTCAGTTTGAGCGGGTCTCCTCCTACTGGAGCTACAGCGGTCTGTATGTCTGCTACAGGAGTTTATGGATTAATATCGGGATCGTTTTACATCTACACGTTAAATATGAGCATCGGGACGTCAACAAAGAACAGAAGAAGACTTGAGATCTGGTGAGTCCTGCAACTGTAATGGAGTTAAACATGTATTTAGATAATCCTTACTTAGTTTGTGAATTTTTAATTTTTAATTTAAGGTTACGTTTCTTCTTCTAGTTAGCGGAGTTTCTTCCCGTTAAGTTGGTATGCATCATTAATAGGTTGTTAAATGTTAAGAAGCCCTGAGATGCTGTTTCTTGCAAGATGTTGCGCCCGGGAAACCCGGTTTAACATGCGGCTGCTAACGTTAGTTTACAGCTTATTGCAGTGCTGCCCCCTCACCCTCTCGTCTCCAACACGGGAGAATTACACATAAACATGCAGTGGGGTCACAGTGTTGTCGCCAAGTTTAATGTAAAGTTTGACAGCTTTCTTACAGCGGAATCTAGTTTGTTAATGTTCAGTAGCCAACAGCTAGCATAGCATAAACAGCTAACCGCTAACGTTCGGCTAACTTGCTAGTTAGCGCTGCTCTATATATTACACGCTAACATGACTAGCTAATGTCACACTGAACTAAAATACTTTTTGTATTACTACATCATACATGCTTGGTCCAAATCACTGCTAAAATTAATTATTTTTGAAAATGTATAGTAAAGAAACACTCAGCCATGCATGAAATAACATAGCAAAAGAATACAGGTAATGTTTGACCCATGTTGTGCCTTAGAAGTGTAGTGATACAAACATGATTTTTATTCAAAAAGTAAGAAAGGGAAAAATAAAAATTAGAATTGGTGTTGATCCAAAACATGTTAATTGAGGAATACCTGGGATCCTGAATGGTTCAAGTAATTTATTGCAAAGATATTTACAATTAAAACTAATTCGGGTCACTTTTGACACATGTTGGTTGTATGTTGTGTAACAAAGGGTTACCATGACAGCTGTGATGTTCACTCTTTTGACAGAGCACCAGTGGACAGCGAAGACTATGGAAGAGAAGATGTGATGGCTTTGTGTGGAAAGCTGCTGAAGCCAGCCTGTGTCCCTCTCATCAGTCTCTCCAGGCAGCACCCAGCTATTCTTCCATCTTGCAGATGAAAAGACTTTGATATGTGAGTAATAACTAACTTGTGTCAAACATAATATTGAATGTGGTTTAGTAAAGTATTTAAAAATCCCCCACATTGTACTTGTACAGGACAATCAGACCTTGTTCAACAAAGATCATCAGACAATTGTTTTGTCTTTGATTTACAGCCGCAGCAGAGAGTCTGAGTTTGAAGAAAACACTAACATTTTATTTAGTGTTGTTTAATCAATCAATATTTACTGGTCTTGAATTTCCTCACTGGATTACAAAATGCTCGAATCTTATTGTACAGGAACATTATGCAGATTTCATCACCTGAAGATAAAAATATAGATTCAGCGATATGTACCATTTTAAGGAAATAGACTGTTAGTGGTATTTACCAAAGCTCATTTGTTGGTTTTTCTTTTTTATTAAGAATTGACCAAGCATATCTTCCTCTTCGAAATCCCAGTTGTACTTCGCTAACACGCAGTGCCTGGGAGGGTGCGTTTGATTGTTCCCACAATAGTGCGTGCGTGCTCTTGCTTGTGCTTCAAAGGTCCATCATACAAGATGTAGGGGATCTATTGGCAGCTGCTGATAATAACATCCATCATTATGGTTTACTAATAGTTATCACTTCACTTCCTCCTCCAGCACCTGGACACAGCAGGAACCTACGCCAGGATCCTGTTTGTGGACTTCAGCTCTGCCTTCAACACAACCCTCTGGCTGGAGGCTGCGCTCCATCAGGACCAACACCTCTCTCCATCAGGACCAGAACCTCTCTCCATCAGGACCAACACCTCTCTCCATCAGGACCAGAACCTCTCTCCATCAGGACCAGAACCTCTCTCCATCAGGACCAACACCTCTCTCCATCAGGACCAGAACCTCTCTCCATCAGGACCAGAACCTCTCTCCATCAGGACCAACACCTCTCCATCAGGACCAACACCTCTCTCCATTAGGACCAGAACCTCTCTCCATCAGGACCAGAACCTCTCTCCATCAGGACCAACACCTCTCCATCAGGACCAACACCTCTCTCCATCAGGAACCAAGAACCTCTCTCCATCAGGACCAGAACCTCTCTCCATCAGGACCAACACCTCTCCATCAGGACCAACACCTCTCTCCATCAGGACCAGAACCTCTCTCCATCAGGACCAGAACCTCTCTCCATCAGGACCAACACCTCTCTCCATCAGGACCAGAACCTCTCTCCATCAGGACCAACACCTCTCCATCAGGACCAACACCTCTCTCCATCAGGACCAGAACCTCTCTCTATCAGGACCAGAACCTCTCTCCATCAGGACCAAAACCTCTCTCCATCAGGACCAGAACCTCTCTCCATCAGGACCAACACCTCTCTCCATCAGGACCAAAACCTCTCTCCATCAGGACCAACACCTCTCTCCATCAGGACCAGAACCTCTCTCCATCAGGACCAACACCTCTCTCCATCAGGACCAAAACCTCTCTCCATCAGGACCAAAACCTCTCTCCATCAGGACCAACACCTCTCTCCATCAGGACCAGAACCTCTCTCCATCAGGACCAACACCTCTCTCCATCAGGACCAGAACCTCTCTCCATCAGGACCAACACCTCTCTCCATCAGGACCAAAACCTCTCGCCACCTCAACAAGGCCCGCCCCCCCCCCACTGACACTTTACCTCAGCCACAACGCAGACTCTATGCATTACATAATGGAGATCACAGGATGGTAAATAATGCAATGTTTAAATATTGCTTACTGCACATATTTTATATTCTATAATTTATTGCATTCTATTTCGATGTAAGTTACTGCTTTATTTTATTTCTATCTTACTATATTTTTATTACAGTGTTCTTAATATTGTTCGCTATTTGTGTACTTTTTAAAATTTAAAAATTTGTATGTACGACACCTAGTCAAATTCCTCGTACGTGTGAACCTACCTGTCTATAAACCCGTTTCTGATTCTGATCTGTTTGTCCTCTAGGTTGCACTGCCACGTCTACAGTAGCGCAGAATGGACAGAGGAAACATGATTGGGCCTCAAGTTTTTTGCAGCCAATATTCATTATCCTACAAACTTGGGATAGGAGGGTGAGTGAACAAGTTATCCATTGGTTGGAACCTACAATGTTAGACGTACTAAATCCTGCTCACTGCTCCTTCACATTGACAATGTGAACATGTCGCCATTTTGCAATTTCTGTTATTTTCAGTTGAGAATGTTTCAAAGTAATCTTAAAAAATTCAACTTACTTTTTGTTTCTACTGTTTATAAGTATGATGTTTAAATATGAAATGCTGTATTCATTAGTTGTACTATAATTCTACAAATATTTTTATATTTTAAGTTTTCAGAGTAATTGTTTCCTACAGAACATTTTGTGATGTCATTTTGTTGAACCTGTTTGATTGGAAAATGTTAGAAAAAAGCTGTAAGATAACAGTATTCTAGCTGTAGAACTTTAGGTTCTGTATTTATTTTAGTGTTTGATCATACAAATCTAATTTTAAAAAAAAAAACAGTTTTTCTCATCAGAACTTTATTTAAGGTATTTTAATGTAACATTTTAAGACAATGGATTTTGAAAAGAGAGGAAATTTTCCTCTAAAATCTTTAAGGACAATTTCTGTATACTAATTGCTTTTGCACTTTATTTCAGTTAATGTATTTTTACTTTCACCTTTTTTCTGGCCCCATAAAATCGTGGTTCTAGGGCCAGGAACAACCAGGCTGAGTCGGGCTGAGTATGCTAAACTAGAGAGATAATCGCTGGCAAGGCGGCTACAACTACAACAAGTGATTTAATTGTAATACACGTTTCAAAATGATGCCGAAGTAACAACATACTGATACCGGTTAGTAAAAACCATGAATTAATGCTTTGACAAGTCTGAAGACAGACGGCAGGCGAAAAACCCTTTTAAAATGCGTGTTTTCTAAATGTAGCTTGGCTAAGCTAACGTTATATATGCTCCGACCGTCCACACTCACAACAACGGCCTATACAGACATACATAAACCAGCGACTGTATTCGCCATGACACAGGCAGTCTGTGGTTTGTACTTGTTTAACTTTTGTCTAGTTTCTGAACAGATATGAGGAGCTGTGAGCTCTGAGTGCTAAGAGCTAACGGCTGTGTTGTTTTTCTGGGGCTCTCATTGAAGATGACGTCACGGCTCCGCCTACACTGCGTTACTATAGTAACTGCCCCAGTTCCTAAACTGTATTGGAAGCGCAGCATAAAGTGAGCCGGGCCTAATAAGGCCTAACCAAACCGAGCGAGGCCTGCAGTGGAAACGCGCCATCAGTGCTGTATTTTTATTAAAATGTTATTGACTGTAAAAAGAGAGGATAAATCTGTAAAATTATAGTGTTTTCCTGTAAAATCTTTAAGGACAATTCCCGTAAATTAATGGCTTATTCACTTTATTTCAGTTAAAGTATTTTACTTTAATTTAAGGGTTTTTGTTTGGCAGCCGCTGCTGCCAGTACTTTGACCGTTTTTTGACGAGTTTTTTTTTTACAGTGTACATACTGATATACACCTGAACATCAGCTGAATAGCGCCCCTTTAATGAAGATGCATCACATACATTGAGTCTTATCTTCATTCTATTTCTCTGTTGCTGACGTCAATATTTTAAAATATCTTTAAAAAGGAGAGAATATCGGATACTGGAATTAAAATATAGTGCTTTCATTTTACTTTCTGTTTTTTTACAATTGCCTTCAAGACGTTTTTTTTTTTTTGTGTAATTTAACTATTCTGCACCATCATCTCCATGGAGCACAGTTACCCTGCAGTTATTAAGCAGATTAATAAAAGGCCTAGTAATTAGTCACACTGGCACATTTTCCTTTTTCATACTCCCTTATTTAATTACTCTCTCCGTCGTCACTTATAGTAGTGCCGTTGTTCCTTCATTTCCTCTTCTATACACGACTTCCCCTCTCGGCTAATTTGTCTATTTTGCCATTACATCTTTCTCTTTTCCCATTTGACCCCAATCCAATCCAACTTTATTTATATAGCACTTTCAAACTTTCAGACCAAAGTGCTGTACAGAGAGATAAGCTCACTAAACATAAAATAAATACATTTAAAATAAAATATACAAACACAAAACAAACCAGAATAAACGTAATATTTAAAAAATAAAAACAATAAACCACTGAAAGCAAATAAAAGCAACAATCTACTTGTTTACGAATGCTAAGGAGAAGAGGTGGGTTTTAAGACGGGATTCACCCCCACACCTCCACCCCACGGACTCCGTCTTCCTGCGACGGAGGCTTCAGATCTCATTAGTACTCAGACGTGTCACATTCTCACCCTTCTGTCACGGCGGAGGAGGTGACACATGACTTCCAGACCTGCAGCGAGGAACCGTTCAGTCATTACTGTAACAGGACGAAGCAATCAGGACTGTAATGTCATCTTAACCTCTTGAATTAAAACGTAAGCTCTTATATGAAAGCCAGTACCATTTAACTGATCATGTTCTGATGAATAAATGTCCTTTTTTAATGTAATCATGACAAATTGGTCAAGTTTTTTTTTTTACTGTAACAAAACTATTAACACCTTCATTTTTTCAGCCTGATGGATGGATTTAATTTGCTTTAATTGTATTCATTTTTATCTAATTTCAATCCCCCACATGAAATGAATTTCCTGTTTGTGGGTCTCATACAGTCTATGGTCTCATCTAATAAAACAAGATGTTTGAGTTAACCCTCCGGTCGCCCCACACACACACACACACACACACACACACACACACACACACACACACACACACACACACACACACACACACACACACACACACACACACACACACACACACACACACATTGTTTGTACCCCTCTTGCTTGAGGATAAAGAGATAATGCAACAGGAATGAGTTATTGCAACCGCCAGAGGAGGGTGCTGTTTACCTCAGCGGTCACACCGTTATACATATACACACACACACACACACACACACACACACACACACACACACACACACACACACACACACACACACACACACACACACACACACCACACACACACACACACACACACACACACACACACACACCACACACACACACACACACACACACACACACACACACACACACACAGCGCAACTCAAGAATTAAACACAGACTAACATAACTATAATGACTTTTAAGTTAACCATTTTAGATCCCCTTCTCATTTAAGGTCCTTTACTGATTCCATTGGGACGAGCTCCATACACGCACACACGTACACACGTGTGTGCAGGTGTCTCACCTGTCATACTCATAGACTGGCCATACTACAATGTAACGGAAAAACAACTAAAGAAAAACGAAATAGTAATGATAATAAAATGTCTCCACTGATCTGTGTTGTAAGTGTGATTCCTGTATGATTCCAATCGCTTTTTATAGTCAAAATCAGCAAATTTGCCGAGCTCCGCTACAACTACATGATGGGAGCGATGAGGAGTGAGGCAGGGACGAGCTCTGCCTCTCGTAAGCCCACAGTAACTTGCTGGAGCGCGGGCACTAATTTAGCGCGGGCACTTACTTTGTGAGCGCGCTCAAGCCAGTTACTGTGTGGTGAGGTGAGGCACAGATGAGCTCTGCCTCACCTCAGAATGCGTCACCCCACAGAAACTGTCTGGAAAGCGGGCCCTAAGCGCATGCCTGCACCATCTCACTGTATGTCACCAATGTAATGTTTGTAGATCCCTTTATTACATTTATCCTCGCCATCCATAGTCTCTAAATAACTTATTTCACGTATATATGATATTTAGGCTCGCCGGTCTCATCATACAACGGCAATGAAAAAAGCACCAGGGGAGGCAGCCATAACCTCTGCCGCACTGAAGGGGGCGCACGTGAGCCCACAGGTCCTTGTTGCTACTGTTATTCTACGCAGAGACGGTAACAACAAACTAGACTTTTGAAACTCGAGGAAGATAAGGAGGACTTTTACAAAAAAGTAATAGAGATTGTTGTCCAGAAGGATAGCATGGACTTCATCTTCAAGTCAAGGTAAGACCACATTGGTAATGAAAATTGGTTCTTACTAAGAAAGAACAATCCAATATTTAGATTTGGGGTATCCTTTTGTTGAACGGTCTGTTGAAAATGAATCGAAACATCAGACCAAAAAAGCTTTTGAAAATATCAGAATATTTCGATTAAGGTCAGAATATAATATTTGTAAATCTGACTCTGAAAGAGTCGGTGCCTCACCAGCCATGAACCTCACCGCACGTCACTGGTGTACACACACACACACACACACGTTCTCACTCCCATCCCATCACATATTGACGGACGGTCAGGGCCCCTCCCCGTCGCTATATTACGTACAGGGTACCCCTTGACCGTCAGGCTTCTACGGGCAGGGCGTCCCATAGACCTTCATAGACCACGTGATCAACAACAATGGCCGACCTTCGTGTTATTCTCGGTGGAAAATGCCTATTTTAAGGTTCATTTGGCCATTCAAATGCGTTTTGATGTCATTTTATGCGAGTAATGAGTTTTTATTTCTGATTATTTGTGCAGTACATGTACATGATGTTTAGTTTGCTAGTTATGACGAAGATTACTTCATGAATGTGTACACATTCATGGTTGCTAACGTTTTTTTTGGTGGAAATGTGTTTTTTCACAGCAAAGTCACCCTCTGTACTTGGACTTATTGGGAGAATCTAAAGGCAAGAACATCCCAAATATTCATTTAGGTCTTTATTTTAGACCTTTAGTGTTGCCGTCTGTGAGGAAAATAAATGGGGCTCAGAGCCTCGTATTTTTAAAATCTTTTTTTCCTTCTAATTTGTTATTCTTTTCAAAATAGCACACTGTTATTTACTCACCAATAACACACAATTATCCTTGCTTTTATTTATTGGTTTAATTCCATAATCTCTGGCTTTTTTGGCGTTCGTCAGGAACTGACACACACACACACACACACACACACACACACACACACACACACACACACACACACACACACACACACACACACACACACACACACACACACACACACACACACACAGCCTTTAAATAGTGGGGCCCTGAGCTGTCACATAATGTCAGTCAGAGTTCAGTTTCAAACCTCTATAAAGGTATTCTGATTCTGATTCTCGTGGTGATGAATAAAGTAAAAGGAGTGTATTTCTATCTCCGTGTCAAGTCTCTTCCACTCTCTGTCAGCATGCACTCTCACAGGTCTTTGAAACATGTGAAACCCTGCTGCTGTCTGCCACTCCGGCCTGCTGTTTGTCACAAATGTTTCATACAGAGTTGTGTAACCTGAAGCCTTTCAGGCAGCTGAGATAGGAGAAATCATTTCTGTAGGAAAAGACAGCACAAAGTAAGCCATCGTTATATATCATTTGATATTGTACAATATACTGCACTATTAAATCATTTGGTGCAGTTTTGTTGAATAGATCTTAATCATGTTTCCATTGCTTTGTCAAATCACCTTATTCAACACTGCCATTTGTTTATATCCACTATCTTTTTCTTCTTTTCACGTAATGTTTTTCTATAAGGAAATGCTATAAACAGATACAGCTGATTTTTTTAGGATAACTTCTAGAAGTTGTAATAACATTTGCGGGGGTTGAAGTTTGCATTTTGGGTTCATAGCTTTAGTTTGTATTGTATGACACACCAGTCGTTTCAGGTATACGGGCTAGTTTAGCTTTGACGCTATTATGATGATATATATTTTTTGATCCTGGGTGCATTTTTCTTATGGTTGGTTAAGCTTTCAAATTCTTTCATTTTAAAGGCTGTGAGTAGATGAGATAACATCTAAATAGTCTTTGCAAAGATGAGGCATAGAGTACAACAACAAAAAACGACTGCTACCATAATTGCATCATGGGAAATGTAGTATAATTCTCAGTTTTTGAACTTTGTAAAGTCACTTTAAGGTCACATCAATGCACACATGATTAACTTTGTAATCCAAAACTTTGACAGACACAAACGAGGAGATACATATTTATATATATACCTCACACAATCATAATACTCTAATAAAGACCCTCAACCAATGCCCAGATCCCACCACTCCCTCACTGGCATTTAAATAAGCCAACACCCTTTCAGACCCAGCATGCGGGCCGATCATATTACACCCCGTTATTAATAGCCCCCCACTCCCCTTTCTCATTGTAAACTAATAGCTGACATGATCTCACACTGTCTGCGTCTCCGTGCTCACATCAATCTTTCTCTCCCACCCCGGGTTTCTATCTCTCTTTTCTCCGCTCAGATCAGGTCTACCAAAATATGCTCCACATGCACAACCTGACGTGTGCAGAATCATGACATACATGACATGTGTCTCATCTGTTTCACATGACACGGGGTTTGACGTCTTTCTTCAATCTAACACAGAATTAATCTTGACTGTTTGAATCAATGAGGCCAGAAATGAGTGCATCTGAAATATAATATATATCTTTACCGGTTCATATCATTCAGGAAAATTCTCAAGTACATTTCCAAAAGTTGCTAAAAAAATATTACAAAGTAAATTTGAACTGTGCCTGTGGCTATGTATGCGTATACTATTATGTACACTTATTTGTATTTACTTGTGTTTGGCCTTAGGATGGCGATAATTGGATGACCATTTTAGTTTTCACTTCATTTCACTGTAAATTGCATGAAATTATGAGCTATTTTGTTGTATGTATGTTTTGAGTGTGTGAGGACCCCAGGAAGAATAGCCAATGCTCATGCTAGTGCTAATGGGGATCCTAATAAAGACATAGACATATAATAATGTAGTGACAGCATTGTGCCACTGGTTTTTATGATGATTTAAACACTGTTTATTATTGGCAGGCCAACAGCCAAGTACAGCCCACTCGACATTAATTTATTTTCCAAAAAATGATTGCAATTGTACCAAAATGCCTGACTTTCTTTTAACTACAAATTATTTATTTTTGATGAGGTGCATTGCATCGGGCGCATTTTACAAGCATTTAAGGGCAATCTTGTTGTAACTATTGGATTTATTTATAATTATGTGTTACAGAGTCAAAATAGAATCATGGTACATTAAAGTAGACAGATGTTTATAAAAACACAATAATTACAAAAAGTAAAATTTTAGACGTGCTATGTTTTGGGGCGGGTCCTGATTTGTTGTCGTCTGTCTTTGGTTTGTTTAAAACCAAGTTGATTAAATACTATCAGGGTTTTAGCTTAGCTCTAACCATGTATATATTTTGGCTTAAGAAGACCTTGCTAAAACTGATAAACAACGCTTAACATAATAAAACACATGGAAAATAAGCTGTTAAAGCTATTCAATTACACTGGGCCTTAAACAAGACACACATCCTGCCTCTATTTTCTTTAGCTGCACAAACAAGTGTTTTCATGACTGTCTCCATGTCTCTCCGTCCATCTGTGCCCACAGAGCACATCTACCCTCTGACCCTCTGCCTGGACGCCATCTTGTCCCCGGTGCTCTCGCCGAGGCCTTATTTTTAGCGAGAGCCATGCTCCTAATGCAAATCTTAATATGGGAATGGCATCTTGGAGCTCTTCTTTCCTCAAGCTCCCGTCGTACATCCATCGATACCTTCAGTCCTCCAAGACACTGAGCTGGTATCTGTAGCTCTCCAAACACCCGACACAACCGCCGCCCCTTTTCAGAGCCACCGCTTCAAAACAGGTGGCCGTGTGACCTAAGCTCGCTCCTCCCTTGGTACCACCCATGCTATTTTCCCGACTACTGCTTAGTAGTCACCCCGTTACCCCCCCGCCCCCCCCCCACCGCTCTGACTGTCTGTCCTACTTTTTTTGGCAGCCCTTCATGCTTGTGTGCTCTTGCACGAGTGGTGATCAGGGTCTCGCCTACTCGCATAACAATTTGTGTGCCCCGAAAAAGAGCCCCTCCCCACTTCTTAGGCCAGAGGCGTCAGCAAAACCACGTGAAGCTCTTTTTTAAAGGGGGGGTCTCACTGTCGGACCCGCTCTTCTCTCGCCGGTGGGGAAAGGAAGCGGACATTGTTCCTAACTCTCCCTGTTTGACACCAACTTACCTTAGGGACAACGTTAAACCTCTAAAGTTGACTTTTCCCCGTCTACTTAAGGCTCTGAGAAGAGGCGTTTTTCGCGATAGCCATGAAGTGGGGCTGGGTGTTTTTGGGGGTCTTCCTATCTTTGGGGACCCTGTCCTGGGGGGAGAAGGGCTTGGAGATCCCCGAGTACGATGGAAAAGACCGTGTCCACGACCTCAGCGTCAGAAACTACAAGTCCGTCATGAAGAAATACGATGTGATGGTGATCTACTACCACAAAAACGTGGATGGGAACCGCCTTGCCATGAAGCAGTTCCAGATTGAGGAGCTGGCTCTGGAGGTGGGTCTCCGCCAAAGCATGACAGTGGATGGATTTGTGGCCCAGGTGGGGGAAGGGTCACAGTATGGAAGATAGGAAGGAAGGGAAGGGTTTCACATGGAGAATTTGGCTCCAGTCAGGGAATCCTTTGGCACTTCTGATAGGTGGGTTCACAGCTGTTGACAGGTGAGAAGAAATACAAACATAACAAGTGGAAGGAGGTAGATTGGAGAAGGTGGGAACTGGAGACACAGGATGGGCGAATTGACTGGTGATGGCCAATAAAATGGCCGAGCTCAGAGTCTTCCGCATAGTTTTATCAAAACCTCAAGACAAACCTGTTAAATAATGTTGCTTACAGCATTTAAGTCTATCTATTGTGCAAGTTGTTCATCTCCAAGCCAATCACTGCCAACCAAAGTCTCTAAGCATGACTGTATTTCTGGGATAGGTTACCTACTTTACATTGGTTAAAAATATACATCCATATTTACTGTAAATGGGAATCATCAACGTTTGCTGTATGGGTACAATTGGATCAAGGCGTGTCACTTCTGGATGACCTTCAATCAACAAACTATTGTTTAATAAAATATATAATCCCACATTTGTCACATCACTAATCATACCTTGTAACACCTTTAAAATGAGCAAAAGGCCAGAGCAGTCTTCAATATGTTGTACTTCTTTAGTAGTTGTTTGTAGATTATATTTGCCGATATTGTGGGTCGTATTAAAGCAAGTTAATTAGAGACTGTATTATAAGGGGGTTGTGACCAGTTTCTCTGTCACACTTGGGCAAGTTAATGGCAAGTGTTTTTACTTTGAAGTTGCTCAAGTGGTAATCTAAAGAGTTTGCACGTCCTGAGAACTCTAATTAGATAAATAAATCGGACTCATTACCCTCGATGCACCTGGGCCGCACTGTCAGCCACTGTATTCACCACAGCAATCCTGTGCCTGTCAGAGCAGCAGTGTCTTCTTTCAGAGGCGCAGTGTACCTTACACTAGCCCACATAAGTCACCTCTGTAAATAGCCCAGGACAGCTCTGCATGCTTAGCAAGATGCTAAAAGCCCTCCTGGGATGGACACAGAGTTTAAGGCCATTTATCACCTCAACTACTGCTGCCATTGCCCCGTCAGCTCTCTCAGGCAACACGCCCTCTTCAGTCCGGTATTACGACACACTCATTTGGGTGCAGGCTAGTGTCCTAAACCATCATTTACACACACAGGTCATTGGATCTGATCAATTTCCTGTCTGTGCAGCCAAGTTGGGTGTCTTGGCTTGAGAAAGAGATGCATACTAGAGTAGGTCCCTGATGGACGGTTACTGACTTCCTGACAGTTTTGAGCACACACAGCCAATCAGGAAATATTGCAAGAGGTGCTAAGAGGGCACGCTCAAAATAGCTGGTCATTAACACAGATGAATCAGGAAGTATGGATTATTAAAGTGCAGCACTCTCGGAATTAAATCATATCTGCTTTTGTTTGGAGCGTGGCCCTTACATGTATGACGTCTTTCTACTTTAAAACCCCATACTGAGTATATGTCTTGCTAAAGAGGACGACTTGAAGTTATTCTGCCTGTGGCTATTTCCTTGGGTTATAACTCATACTGCCAGACACACAGTAAAGTAAATGGTCTGTCCGCAGCTTCCTCTTTGATATTATTAGAGAGGATAAATCGTTGAGGCAGGCGCTGCAACAAGTAGACGGTTTCATTTCCCTGCACTTTCCAGTAGTGCAATATTTTATAGGAGACGGCACAAAGGATTACAATGTTTTAAATCCTTCAGATAAGAAAACTCACACACGATGTATAAAAGCATTGAGTAAATGTGTGTAACTGGCAGAGATGTCTAGCTCCATTACAGGAAGACAAAACTGTTTAGCTCACAAAAACATCACACACTTACTTAGACAGATTTAAACTGCTGTCAAGCTTGACTTCATGGAAATATGATGCCTGCAGAAACATGCTCAGTTTATGATACTACTGTGTGAATGATTAGTGTGTATTTGTGGTTCTAGCAATAACAGAGTTAAAATGAAGACAGGACAGAAGTAGACAGCCAAAACAGGTAGAAAAATGTCAAACTCAAAATGCTTGTGTGTTGAAAAGAGACACCCTGTCACGACCAAAATATGTCACCTTTGACCCCAGCTGGTAAATATCTTAGTCTGTGAAAAACAATCTAGTGTAGCCTCATAGCTGCGATAGGCTAACGCAAGGTCAACTTTAGACTCCCTTGAAAGGTGTGGCAATATATTTTAATACAAATAAACCACTGATGGTGAGAAACTTGAATGAATTGGCCACTTTGCGTACACTTTTTACAGAAGACATTGCCAAAGCAGGAAAACACAGGTTAAATGATGATGGCTGTATTCCATTCTTTCACACAGTGACGTCACGAGCTACCCACAATGCAACACGCGCCATATAAATATATATAAATGCGCCATTTTCCTGGAGGTGCTAATATCCTGGAGGTGCTAATATAAACAGCTAGGTAACGTAGCCAGGCAGAGCGCACTAGGTTTTTTTTCTGAATTAACGACCGAAGAAATCGCTGCATGTCTTCGGATTACATCTCTGGACTTGAGGGGTGTGCTCTAGGTCGTTACCAGCGTAAACTAGAGCTGTGTGGGTTGTTACAGACTGCCTGCAGATATATGGAAAAACGACAGTTGCCTTCGTCGATTTTGGCTGCATCTACGTCTAATTTCTGGAAACACCAGGTGAATACCCCACTTGTCACAATAATATTATCATGCCAATGCATATATGTGGTATTTTAGAGTTGACTAGATATTGATTAAGGCAATAGACTATGATATTCAGTACAGGAAGCTTAGCAACACCTAGACGGTGTACGGCTGCTTGCACCTCGCGTAAAACCGCACAGACCGGAAGTACGGTGTCGCGCTCGGCCCAATACCCGTATGTGTGTGTGAAAGAATTTATGTGAGCCTGTTTAATGGCATGGTTTGTGAATGCTAATTTCATAACATGGCTTACTCAGACACTAAATGGTATGGAGCCATCGTTAATGAGATATTAACACCTGTGCTTTTTCTGATTTGACAGGCCGAAACTTCTATTTTGAATAAACAACCGCCTTCTTTTGTGTAGCTTCACCAAAATGGACCAATAGCTACAAATGGCGTAAATGTACTGAAGTCTGTGGACACTACAGCCAGTGCAATACTTATTATATAGCCACAACAAATAGCCTTATTATAGAGTAAACAAAAGCCTATAGTCTGAACTCCACATTAGATACAGCCACAAACACATATTACAGGATGAAACTTTGCAGAGTTTCTGTAAACAAAGCATACACACACTACAATTTACAGTTATTTAAGGAGTGTGTAGTTGTACTCACCTATATGAACGCAATTCTAGTTAACAGCAAATCCTCCAAAATAAGCCTCTCTGTCCCAGTATAACCAGTCCTCGGCTCGTAGTCTTTAGCAGCATTGTTAACCTCTCAGTGTTGTAAAACAGTGGAAAAGTCTCAATAAATATAGAAGTTCCTCAAGGTAGAAAGCACCTGGAACATCCCCTATTAGCATATTAGCAATTAGCATATCCAGCGTACACCTTGTCAGTGACGTAACAAAGTGGGTGCGTTTGTTTTGGGTCACTTAGCGTGATTGACGGGTGGTGCAATTAACCAGTTGTTTCTTTAGGGGCAGTGGTGGGAGAAGTACTCAGATCTTGTACTTAAGTAAAAGTAAAAGTACCAGAGTGTAGGAATACATAAGTCCTTCATTCAAAAATGTTACTCAAGTAAAAGTACTAAAGTATCATCATCAAAATATACTTAAATTACCAAAAGTTACACATTTTCCAGTATGAAGTAAGAATAAAGTAGCATAACAGAGAAATACTCAAGTGAAGTACTTTAAAATGAAGTATACTTGAGTAAATGTACTTAGTTACATTCCACCATTGATTTTAAATAAATCTTACACAGTTCAAATGACTTTTTCATAATATTAGCTCAGCTGGGCAAGAAGATATGAAGTTTTAAAGAACTTAGAAGGAAGTTAGAATAGAGGTTCTGTGTTTGGCGTTAATATCTCAGAGAGTAATTATAAATAAGGTGTCAAATATTCAGTCTGTGCATAATCCAAATCTTATAAAGTCATCCAAAGAAATTATAAAAAATTAACAGGCACGCTGCAAAATTAAAAACCATGCGCCAGAAGGCTGTGAATAAAAGAACGAGCGCTAAAAGCTAAACGCATTACTATTATTACATTTGCAATATAAGGAATGTCTATCCTCGTATAATTGTGTGAATGCTGGTACTTAATATGTTTGTGACCCGTCTGCTGGCTGTATATTTATATTAGTTTTCTGTCTCTCAGTTTAAACTCTGACCTTTGACATACAGCATACTGTAAATGCCCGTACTCATCAATCACTGCACTCCTCACGGCTCAGATTGCAGGGATCTTTTACCTGTCATCCTCTCTACCAACACACACACACACACACACACACATTTTTTCACCCATTTTTCTCCTCGGGTGGTAAACATTATGTTAATAGCTGAGTAAGGTGACACAGGTGCTCACAATGCAAGTCAACACGCAGTCCCATAATGTGCAGGGGATCTTTTAGAAGGGGGCTTTGTCTTTTCTAATATGTACAGAGAGATCTGGGGAAAGGTCAGACTGTTGCTATGGAAACCGTTATCCAAATTGACTGTGTCTTTTTCTGCGACACAATATGTTTCATGTTCACATTTTTAATGGTGCTGGATGGCATAGATAGAAAGAGGGAGGTAATGTTTAATGTTCCTAGTGAGTCACTTTAATGTCTCTATGCTATGGCCACTGTTTGATTGTCTTCCAACAAAATACAAGCCGAAGATGTGTTTAATTTAATCAAATGTAAAGTCAAGTTCTACAACAATTTCGTTTTTCAAAATAAGATGTAGATCTGTGAAAAAAGAACGTTCAGCTTATAGTTCAAGTTATGTATCTGAAAAGACTGAACAAGTTAAGGTTTGTTCAAAAGTCATTTAATTCTTTATTAAAACTTGAATGTCCTGACAGGAGTGGGATTCACTAGCAATTTGTTGTTACATTACTTATTTCAAGATTGTAGAAATCGTATAATGATGAGTTTCCGCCAATAATGTGTCTTCTTATATTAAGCGGAGGCCATCTAAGTGTTTTTTTCAATGTGCAGCGATGAGTAGTAAAGCAACATCCAAAAAAACAACATACATAAATTACTGTATTATGTATTGACGGGTAGTGAATTCGTTATGGACGCATTTTGTCCGTTTCATCATGTCGTTAGCAACATAGCAATGGAAAACTCCACCGTGCTATTTCAAGGCTAACTGCTGCTACTGTAAACAGAGCAGAAAATCTGCCAGCTTTGCAATTTTTAGCCGACGCAAAGTGTGAATAAGGGTCAATAATAACTCAAACGTCCTCCAAAGCAAGTCCATCCAACGCAGTGACCTCACAGAAAGCCAGATAGCTTTCATTGACTCTGATTTTAAGCATTGACAGAGCACAGATGGGATCTCATTACCACGAGTTATCTTGGCCCTTTCTACATCCTGACCTCCCAGATTATGTACTTTAAGTTCAAGCCACTTTTGTTTCCTCCAGGATAAACTGTGAGGCTGTCCGACATTGCAAAGTGCTCCTTTTACTCCTCAGCCCCACACTCGCAGTTTCACTCTTCTCCATCCACAGTTGTCGACTCTTCACATCTCATTCCCTCAAGTAGCACCGCTATCACGTAGTGTGAGAGCAACATCACATCTTGATAGATCTCCTCTTACCCTCCCACATCTCCACAATTAACAGTGTGAAAGAGGCGCTAATATAAGAACTAATTTGTCACATGTGATGGCATTTAATGTGACAGGGGCTATGTTTGGATTAAGTGTCATCGGTCCGCACATGCCACCTGTTTCTCTTGGCAGATTGAGGTATTGATTTGAGGGTCTCAGCTGCCTGATGCACACACAATATGGATCAGTGTTAAATGCTTTTTGTGATAGTGCTAAGCTATCCAACATATTATCTCTTTCTTTTTGCAAATATACACCTCTATGACTCTGCATCTTTGTCGTAAATAATGTATCTCGCCTGAGGATACACACAGTAGAATTTGACGCGAGGATATTTTCAAAGAATTGAGGAAGCTCTCAAGTTCATGAAACTCTACCAGACATGAAGTCATCTCTCTGGATCTTTCTGATGAAGAAAGATGCATGAATTGAGATGCTTTGTAAGAAGGGTTGTGATTTTATTATAAGCATCCTCAACAGAATACATACGCACTTTAGTGACCATCAAGCTTAAATGTTGCTATCTATTTATTTTATTTTATTGATTTTATTGATTTTATTTTATTGATTTTATTTTATTTATTTTATTTATTTTATTTATTTTATTTATTTTATTTATTTTATTTATTTTATTTATTTTATTTATTTTATTTATTTTATTTATTTTATTTATTTTATTTATTTTATTTATTTTATTTATTTTATTTATTTTATTTCATTTATTTATTTTATTTATTTTATTTCATTTATTTATTTTGTGATATAGGAGTTACAAGACAAGAGCATACACGTACAGATATACACAGAAGACAATAAGGAGCATTTACAAGTGTGTGTGTACCTGTGTGTGCGTTTTGGGGATTAGACAAAAAGAGAGTCATAAATGACACAATTATAATTAAAATAATATGAGTAACAATATAATAGTCAGTTATCCTGGGGTGGGAGGGGGCATGTCAATAGTAGCATGACCTTGATGCTAAAGATGTCAACATTCCTATACAAGTTGATACGAACCATGTCTAGATTAGGGGCATTGGATAAATAAATGATAACACTTTGGTGATTGCAATATGTAATTTAAATAACATTTTCCGATTAGCTGAAGCTGTCAGCAGCTCCCAACAGTAAACAGGCCAAAATAGTTCCTGTTGTGCATGCAAGAAAGCCTGCATGCCCTTTCTGTCGTGCTAAATTTACCCCACCGCCTCCCCACCCACCCCGATGTGGACTGACTGTCTTCATATTGAAATCCAATGTGCGCTATCCAAAAATACCAGGTGACAGTTACAGCCCGTCCACACTACAGCTTCGACAGCTTCAAAAACGGTTCCAACGCGTCTGCCCATTCACTTTGAATGGGGTGACGTCACTTTTCGCCCAACTGCATTGTGGGAAGCAGAGCGGAGCTTTCCTGGCGTTTCAGGCTGCAAAAGTTGAGCAATGTTCAACTTTTGAAGCTTCTGAAGCTTTCGGTGGAAGCGTCAGCCAATCAAATCATATGCCAGTAGAAGCTCTAGCCCAGGGGTGGCCAACCAGTCAGAGGTTAAGAGCCACATTTTTTCTATGTTACTGCAAAGAGCCACATCAAACACACAGTCACTGATACCGCTTGTTTCAGTTTTTTGTTTTCTGGAGACAAGATTTCAACCACGTCACTGATGCATTTTTGTGGCATTGGGATATATTTTTTTTAAATCCTCTGGAGCAGAGAGAGGAGCTGTGGATTATTGTTATTGATTAATGCATCAGTGTTTCTTAGGGTCAAAAACACTAAACTCACAACTTAAAATGAAAGCGTTTAGTTTATTTAATAAAAGAGCACATGTTCAATGTGAAAAGTGACAGTAGTTATAGATTATTTGCAATTTGGTGCTATATATATATATTTTTTTAAAAAGTATATATATATATTTTTTAAACACCTTGAATTTCAGGGGGGCGCGGGGCTCCGTTGGCGGGGCTCCGTTGGCGGGCTCCGTTGGCGGGGCTCCGTTGGCGGGGCGCAGCGCCCCTCCAAGACAATGGCAGGGGAAACACTGGATAATGTTTAATCAACGATAGGTTTCCCCCCCCTCAAAGGTGATTGGTTCACTGCATCGCAGGTATTATTGTGATTGGCTCTTGGGCCACATCAAAATTATACGCGCTGTCATCCTCTCACACTGACACCACACATACACAACATACATAACACGGGACGAAAGTAACGGAGCGATTTTATCCGAGCCCAAACAACTTTGACCGGCCAAATTACGTCAGAATGATCAGCATTCAATACTTAACAGACCTACTAAATATCAGGTTTAACTGTCAGGAGTAGCTAGTGTTGTCACGATACCAACATTTTGGTTTTGATACCAAGTCAAGAATTGCGATTCCGATTATTTTTCGATATTTTCTTAAAAAAAGGGAAACGGTCTTAAATGTAATTATTGTGCTTTATTTCACACCAGAACCATAACCATAACACAAACGTTTAAACAATGAGAACAATAAATAAAATAAATGACAAGAATTCGTATTAAATAAAATTAATAAATGTCTCACAGACCGGCCTCGTGGTGTCCGTAGGCTTGCCCTCACTGTCAGAGATATAGCTCAAATACTTCCAAATTTCGCTTCTGACGTCTTTTTTGTCAACAAGCCGAGGCGCAGCGGCAGTTGCACTCCCACTGGCAGCCATGCTTCTCGTTTTCTCACATGCTCTGGCAGCTAGCGCGTGCATGAGAGAGGGGAGGGACTTAGAGCGTGCTTGAGAGGGGAGGGACTTAGAACGTGCTTGAGAGGGGCGGGACAGCAGGCACGGCTGCAGTGCAGGGAGTGGAAGCAGAGCGCTGAACACACACGGCTCTTATTAAAACGGCGCTTTCTCACCGGAGTACTTTTCCCCGTCATTCTTAAAGTACCGATACTAATGAAACGGAGGAATCGTAACGTTTTTAACGGCAGGGTATCGCGGTACCTTTCAAGTATCGGTACACCGTGCAACACTAGTAAGGAGTCAGTGTCTCTCCCCAAAACTCACACATATAAAATTCGATATGAACTGAAGAGCCGCATGAAACAAGGCAAAGAGCCGCATGCGGCTCGAGAGCCGCGGGTTGGCCACCCCTGCTCTAGCCAATCAAACCGCTGCTTGTGTGTCGGGGGCGGGAGATTCATGTGATTGGTTGTTGGTCGAGCTTCAGACATGCCCAGCTCCAAGCTTTTTTTGAAGCTGTAGTGTGGACGGGCCGTTACAGTATCTGTACTTTCTTGCTGTAATCATTTATAAATGGCCGTCTTAAGCTTGCTTTCTCCCTCAACATTATTTTAGTGTTCCTTTTTCCCCCTTAAATGTCATTTTCTGCTTCTTCTCTCCTTCTTTAACCAGTATCAATTATTCATGGGAGAAAAATGTCAAGGAAAGGCAGGGGATCAAGGTGCATTATGAAACATTTAAATGGGAAGGTTTTGGACGTTGCAACCCTGACCTTACGACTTTAAACCACCAAGTGATGGCCCTAATTAGATATAGCACAGTGTATACGTGCTTAATTAAAGGGACCCTATAATGCTATTATGCTATCCTATAATGCTAATTGTCAGGTTCATATTTGTATTTGGTGTCTCGACTGTGACGTGTCTCCATGCCTTAATTTTCAAAAAGCTCTTTATTTTTCTCATACTGCCTGTGCTGCAGCACCTCTTTTCACCCTCTGTCTGAAACCAGAGCGCAGTCTGCTCTGATTGGTTAGCTGGTCGGCTCTGTTGTGATTAGTCAACCTCTTATAGATTTCCCGCCCCCTAGTCTATCACGTACAATGTGTTGGAGCGATAGCCAATAGAAGCGCAAGTGTTACGTGGTGATGTCACTATGTTCTTGAAGTATACAAAGGAGTCCAATGGGGCTTAAAGACACAGGCATAAATAATAATAATAATAGCAGGCCATTTATAGAACATGCATACAAACCTATATCACAGAGCTACAATTGACCTTTTTTGTTTATCGTATTTAACGTAGGCCTATATACTTGAGGAGAACACGTCTAATAACATTACATATCTCAATGACTTTGTTCCGCGTCCCCGATCAAATCATAATGACTTAAATCAAATAAACAGGACTGTTTGTCTTTTCGAAAATTGTGGTTTATTTAACACCTGCTGACTTTTTAGTGACTCACAAAAACAAGCTTGAGAAACGCAGGAGTTAATTAGCTGAGATCGTTAAGGGACGTGTTTGTAATATGTCTTGCTGCTGTCAAAGTGAGTCATTCACAGATGGTCCCGGACACGTCTGCCCTCACAGTGTGTTGTAGTGAGTCAGTGTGTGTGCCTGTGACACTTCAAAAAGCTTTCCATCACATTGCCTGAAAGTCCGTTTAAAAAAGTGAGATTCTCAAAGTCTAAACATACAGACAGGATTTAATTAAAAACCTTTAGGAAACACACGCTCTTATTTCTGTGCAAAATCCTTGATGGCCTCCTTTAAAGCGAGTCGGAGCGACACCGTTGTGTGTGAATCTTTCATGACCGCCCGGGCGCAGTGTTATGTAACCGCCTGGTGTTGAACGTCATGATGTGTTGCAGCAGACATTATTAATTCACCTTCTGGCTGAAGGGAAAGCTGGCTGAACTTCTAATGTTGCACAGACCCCAGGAAACCAGGAGGAAATCGTGATTGCTTTGAAAACCATTTGAATCATTCTTCATTTTACAGAATCAGGAATTATTTAGGGGTACATGTCAGAGAAAATTGTTGAGATGGTTTTCTAAAATGATTTTTTTTTTACTTTGATTTAAAACAAATAAAGCAACCATTGTCTTCTTTGCTTTAAAAAAAAAATACCTCAACATAAAGTCATTGTAAATGGGCTTAACCTTGCAACATACAGTACATTGTCATCAGTTTTGTAAGGGAATATTTCTGTCTTACTCCTAAGTGTCAAATAATAATTCTTCCTTGCTCCTAAGATATTTAACCCATTCTGTGTGTTGACATTTACGACCATCCCTGCTTCTAATCTCCCGTAAGGAATGTGTTAATGCAGTCGTATGTTGATACTAGGTTTTATGGCCTGACCTGGTGGGCACAGGGGGGGTTTTACGACTGTGAGAACGCTGGCTTTCTAAGCTCCACAGATGTGAGAGACATCTCCTGTGTCTGCAGATGTTTACGCCCATCCCCAATATGTGGATTTAACTCTCTGTAAACTAGTTAAAAGGTCTACCAAGATGCGAGGCTGGGCAGAATTGACATGACAACCCACCCGTGCAGTCAGAACCTTTTGCTGCTGTGACTTGTGATATGAATTCTCCGGCCGTTGACTTGTAATACACTATCATTATTTGACATCAAAGCTCCAACTCTCCTCGTGTCTCTCTGAGTCCTGACTCTCCATTGCTGCAGAAGTTTCCCTTACAAGTTTACCTGCATGCATGGCTTATGTATAACCATGCACACTGTAAATTGAATATTTACTACACGAATATAGATGCACTCTCCTTCACAGCTCTGAATATTTATGCTTTTGGTCGCAAACATTAATGACAACAATGCTAACTGCAAAGCTAGCTGTTTCTGCAGCTGGTATGGAAGCATTTACGACATGTATGTGTGTGTGTGTGTACTGTATGTGTCCCTGGGGTCTCACTGAGTGACTTACAGCATACAAATGTGTGACTCACAGACTGCTCTGTTGTTCAAACACACAAGGCCTACAACGAGCAAACTGAAGGACTCTGATTTAGACCGATGAAGCAGCACTGCATGTTCGTTATGTTAATGTTATCAGCTTTCTTCAAAGTCCAATGACTGGCTTTGTTAGGGTAAATAACAGTGCTAGGTGGAAGTATATATACATTTGGCTTGTATGTCAAGTATTGGTACTCTTCTGGTATTTGGTGTACCATGGGAAAACAAATTCTACTTTTTGGACATGCTCTACTTGAATGACAGAAAATCAATCAATTCCTGTTTTCCCTTTACATGAACATTAGTCTATGGTTTATAACAGACATAGTTATACGTCCGATTTGTATCCTTTCCCCTATCATTTGTCTATGTTTAAAGGGGAAATACTAACTTGGATAGCATGTATTCCTTTGTACACCTGTGTTTGGACTATTAGGGGTACGCTAAGGGTTAGAGTCTCCTTTTTAGAGAACTTATTCCTTTTTACAATTGTTTCTCTCCTCTTTGGAGAATTTGTGCATTTTTAACCGTATTTTTGTGAGAATTCGTAAATGTTTACACATGCAAATGTGAAACAGAGCATTGAGGCACTTATCATCACTGGATCTAGTGTAGTTTGAATTTCACCTAATTTCTTTGTTTCTTTGAACTTAATCATCCATCAAATAAATGCGTGTAAAGGTGAAATTACTTCTGAAGCTGACTACACTGTTTTCTGTCCAACCTGTGCTGAGATCAGTGAACAGTAGCAATGATAGATACCACTCAAGTCCATTTTTACCAAATAACCAACATGCTCTAGGCCAACTTTCATCGACCACTGTTGAGTAAGCATGTCAGTGGCTACGTTTCAAGAAATGTGACGCCTCTACTTCACTGCGACCCCTCCACCCTCTTCTACCTCATCATTGGGTGCTGCCGCCAAGTCCAGCAGTGACCCCCGGGGCACGTTTTGGACAACTCACCATGGCACCCTGCCCTCATGTTGGGTCAACCTACAAGCTGACACTGACTGGGCATTGGGAGACAGAGCCAAGCAATGACATCTCCCTTGGCGCACAAATCGTAGACTTCTGGACCGCATCGGGATGATAGCGAGGGAACAGACGAGGAAGGGTGTCCAGAAAGGAGAGATGTTTGAGGGGAAGGACACAACGAAGATGAAGTGTTAAGTCGCGTTTCAAGTGTCTTCTTTCATTCATCAGCTGAGTCTGCCTTCCCCTCCTTTCCTTTCCACTCCCATTTCTATATGTAACGGATCTTCTTTTCCTTTCTTACACGCCCTTAAATAGCTGTAGCACTCCCTGCTTCGCCTCCACCCCACTGCAAGCACAGAGAACTTCACCTCTTTTAAAAATACCCCAGTGTCACTTATATGGCCATACACTGTGGTAACAGGGAGGGGGACAGATCTGAACATTCAATCTGGAATTATAATTTTTTTTGCAGTATTGTTGGCACTGTGTGGTCAATTCTTAAAGATCAACTTTGTAGCAGTCCAATGTTTTATTTTCAGGTTTCTGTTAGAAAATATTTGAATTGTTTTTGGATTTAGTGTAACATACTGCAGCAGAACATGCAAAAAGTTATTGAATTTGTGTCTATTGTGTTTCTCTATAACCTGACACACTTCTGCTTCCAGGCAGTGATTGAAAAGAATGAAAGAAATTCATATTGTTCACGCTACACTCAAAATAATTAAATAATCGTTTGGTATCTTGTGTCAAGCCCTATTCACACTCGGCTAGCATTACCACAGGACCTCTGATACTGTCATACAGCAAAAAGAAAGTCATATTATAGACTAAATCCCATCCTTGTAGATGATCTATTATTATGTATCATATAAGTATTCATTTGTAATCAAAACTTCTTTCTAAATATTAAAAGAGACAAGGATTATCTGAGAGAGTTTAAATGAACTCCCATCTCAACATGTACATATCTTTTTGCATAAAGATGCATTACCAATGTTGTGTGCTGATAAAACACGAGGTCCCCAGGTTATGATAATCCAGTAACACTTTACCTTAAATGTACCTATTCAGCATTTACAAGCAGTATAACCATATTTGATAAATGCTTAACAACCCAATGTGTAGTATAATAATTTGTTGGCAGATAGATATCAAGATGGTTTTGTTTTTTAAAGTCAGTACCATATGAACAGACAATACAACACGTAGATCGAGATAGACATAGACACTACTTAACAGTACTTATTAGGTGAAAATGTAAGTGATATGTGTGTTTCATGTTAATGCAAAAGCACTCATAAGTGGAGGCCGCTGTATGAAGGGATAATAATAGGAATGTATGATGAAACACAGTTGTAATAATGCAAGAAGTGGGGGGTTATTATTGTGAAGTAAACACTTACATGTCATTATTGAGTACATCTACATTAGAAAGTGTTATTAAATGTATTATATATATATGTGTGTACTGATTCTAAATGCTGAATAGGGGGACTTAAAGTAAGGTGTTCCTTATAGATGTGTGTGAATGGGCTTTTAATAACCTGAGTACATTTTCAGTGTTTAAGTTTGGACCTATTTTGTCTCCTGTGAAGGCCACTCCGATTGGTTGTAAACCTGGAGGCTGTGACTATTGTGCTCTGCCCTAAAGCGTTACCTCTTCTTGCAGTTGATCCCAGACATAGCAGCAAATGTTAAGGTCTGCCTCCTTGTGCCTGTGAAGCTGGGATGCGAAAAACACAGAATCTTCTGGCGCTGACAGTTCTCTTCCACTCCTTGACTGCAGTTTAGTTTTAAAACAGGGAATATTACAATAAGCAACTGAACTGCTTTCAACGTTCAAAGAGAAAGGGAAGATAGTTTCAAAAAATGCTCCGCTATCTAACTTTAACATCCTTCCTTCCATCCATCCATCCATCCATCTTGCAACCATAGAAGATCAATTCACCCAAATAACTAATTATTCTCTTTCTACTAGTGATGTCTTACAAAGCAGTTAGTTTTGGTTTTATGTCAGCCGTTAGTCAATTCCATTTTCATGTTCTGTTGCTCAAAGCATTGTTAAATTACATGTGAGAAACTCAATGGTCCCAATGAAAACAGCACACATGACACCACATTGACATCTATTGTAATGTGTTGGGACATCAGAGAAATGTATAAGATTACTATCATAAGTATATTATTATCCATCAGCTGTTACATGCCAATTAACTTGCTTTAGTGTTTCAAGGCAAGTAGGCCAATCTAGTCAACTAGATGAAAGAACATTTGGCCTAGAGTCGAATCATGATCTAATATGTCTGGACTCTGGCAACAAAGATAACATTGCACATAGATACAATACTATACATACAGCACAGGCTATACTTTGCTGGTGCTATTTTGCAAGGCGCTAAATAACGCTTTTGACTCATCATCCAAAGTGTAACCTCACATTTAAAAGGGCTATCATCTCCCCATAATCCGCAAGCATTAGAAACGGAAACCTGTAGAGTGTTGTTTTGGGTAGATCTTTGAGCAATACAGCCTATTTATAACTCTGTATAAGTGTATATTTACAGTACATATGCGCATGTATGCAGCGGCTTCACTTCGCCAAAGTGTGAGCTCCTCTCCTTTCCAACGCACCTGTTGCAGCGTCTCTTCCCTTCGACATAGTTGGCTCAAGTTCTGCCCCTCTTGTTCTTCTGGAAACCCCGCTGTCTGTGCTCCTCTCACGCCGGCTATCAGGGCTGTCAATTATTGGCTTCAGTTTCACTCCGATTTAGAAAGTGCAAGGCAGCAATCCGAAGCTTTTGCTTTTAAGGCTCTGAAATTAAGATGAAATGCCAAGGGGTTGCTCGTGTAAATGAAGCTAAAAAAGTGTTTTCAATGAAGTTCTGAGATTATAAAATGTCGACCAGGGATGCACCAGTCGCTGAGATCAGTCTGATAATGAATCGTTTGATATTAAAAACCACCTTTTTCTTTTCTATGTCTAGCTTGCAGCCCAAGTTCTTGGCGATTTTGATGATGAGGACATTGGATTCGGCCTGGTGGATGAAAAGAAGGGCACTGCTGTGGCTAAGAAGCTTGGTAAGCTTGCCAATCACTGACAGACACCTTGAAAACATTGCTTAGTTGTCAACAATACCCAAAAAGAAAATCTTTGACTAAGAACAAATCATCTCTTTCAATCATCACTTTTCTTAGGGTGTCTAATTGTGTGCAAATTATGAAGATTCTTTTTCACATCAATTATTGAAAAATAACAGTCTCCAGTCATATAATCAACATATAATCAGTATTCAGGGGATTAGTGTTGATTGAAGTCTGGGGAAAAAAAGTTATTTAAAGACATTGAAAGTGTAGCATATGTTTTTGATTTTCCATGATGCACAAGGGACCAATCAAAAGATGTTTGGATGAAAAGTACAATAGTAGGTGTACATGTCTTTTTAACATGGGGTTCTTGTCAAGGAGAGACTCTGAGGCATGAACTCAATTGCACGACACAGATATTGTTCTCAAAAAATAAAGACTTTACTGGAATTTAGCACAGTAATCAAAACAAGGAAAACAAATATACTCTTTCGAGGAAAACTAGCAAGTGATCAATGAGGTAGATCCGTGGGAAGTCCGTGAGGTAATCAGTAACGTGGGTCATAGTAAGACAACGAACTGACAATGAACAGGAGGAAGCTACCACAATATATACACAGGTAAAGGGGACACAGGTGGAAACAATCAGGGCGGGGAAACAATCAAGAACGCAGGAGACAGAAGGGGGCGGGGAGCGTGGAGGCCTGAAATGAGAGGGATGATTAATTAAGGGAATAAACATAAAGCACAGGGCAAAGGGACATGACCAAACTAACATAAAGAATACACTTTCACTATTAGTTTCCTAGACATGACAGTTCTGCAGTCATAACAGACGGTACATGAAGAAAGTCTGCCCTCAAGTGTTGAGCAAAGATGTCACAGCTTTGAAACAACAGCTGGGGGAAAACCTACAAGCATCACTTCTTTTGTGTTGGAGAAATTAGGCGTTTGACATTTGTCTTATTTTTTGCAAATCACCCGTAGCATATTTGAATATTCAAATGGGAAGCTTATTTACAATGCTTATAAAAGAGTTCCTTTGAAACGTTACAGCAACGGAATTGTATTAATAAACACTAACGCAATTTAATGCACAAATATTCTCTGTGTTTATAATGGCTTCTTCTTCTCCAGGTCTGGATGAGGTGGAGAGCATCTACATCTTTGCTGACAATGAGATCATCGAGTACGATGGAGAACTGGCGGCTGACACCCTGGTGGAGTTCCTCTATGATGTAAGTCTAAGTCGAATTCTTCTTCTTCTTCTTCTTCTTCTTCTTCTTCTTTCTTCTTCTTCTTTCTTCTTCTTCTTC